>NC_134863.1:22742300-23063550 GCF_049852395.1 Peromyscus maniculatus bairdii
TCACTGGCTTGCTCCTCCTGGTTTGCTCAGCCTATTTTTTTTATACAGTCCAAGACCACCAGGAGTGGCACCACCCACAGTGGGCTGGTTCCTGTGGACCATTATCAGTCATTAGTCAAGAAAATGCACTACAGACCAACCCGATAGAGGCATTTTTGTTTTTTTCAACTGAAGCTCCCTCTTCCCAAATGACTTGAGCTTGGGTCAGGTTAACAAAACAAACAAAAACAAACACTAGCCAGGACAATCAGGGAAATGTCTTTGGAAAATGGAATTATCCTGTGGAACCATTCCCAGAGGTTGCCTCCCCCATTTCCCAGCAAACTGATCACCCAGCTAATCTCATTAGCAGTTACAGCTGTACCTGTATCAGCCCAAGGCATGTGTTCAGGAGAGTCAGCAGGGTCACACACTAAAGAGGATTCCAGAAAGTGGACGGCGCACCAGTTGGGAGCTGGCCGGTTGAGAGACTGTGAGAGCCAGGAACTTGAATATCCATTAATGTAACTTATGGAGTGCCTACTACGTGTAAGATTTTGTTCTAGACCTTGAAACTACAGATGTAAAAGAGAGCTGGAAAGGGGCCTCTCTGTATTCTGTAGAGAATGTAGTTGATGAGAACAATAGACAAGAGTTACACAGGTCTCAGAGTAGTGGTGTCGGGAAGTAGTTTAGATGGAAGCCAGCTTGCTGAGCAAGCGTGACACCCTGTGTTCTGTGCCCAGCACAACATAAACTGGATGTGGCGATGCATGTCAGCTACTCCAGCACTCTTGGGGTAGAGGCAGGGGAGTCAGGAGTTCAAGGTCACCCTCAGGTACTTCTTGAGTTCGAGGCCAGCCTAAGTTACAGGAGACCCTATCTCAAAAACAGAAACTAAACAGTGGTGAGCACTGTGCTAAAACCCCAAACAGGGCAACAGGCAGAAGAGAAGTGGGGTTACCCTTTGTGGAGGCTCTGGTCAGGGGAGTTAGTGAAAAATATGATGATGCTTCTTGTGGGCTTCTGCGCTGAGTGTAAGCAAGCCTGTGGTTACTAGAACATATTGTGTTAATACATGCCTTGAAGCACTCAGATGTATTGTTTCTGCTCTCTACAGTTGATTAAGTTTTTAGCAGTAATTTAATAACAGGCAGGCTTGTCTTGTTCTATCCTAAGGTCCTATTAGATTGCATTGAGGTAGTTCTGTCTGCTTGAGGTTGAAGCAGATGGAGGGAAAACAATTGGTTCTCCAATTGCCAATAAGTGAGATAACCGTGCGAGAGCGACTTCCACAAAGAAAGTGAGGGAAGCAATCACTACAGGATGAATCAGGGGACAGGAAACAGGGGCGGAGGCTGTAGAAACAGGCGTCATCGGGTCTGAGCAATCTTGTCTTTTATAACATCGGGCATTCTAGTATGTTGCTTAAGAGGGCTAATACTCATCCATGGGTCATTTCCCCCTCAAAATGACCTCTTGTTTTCTGTGAAAGGATCCTCTTAAAACGACACAATGCTTAAGAGCCTTGCTCAGGCGCTCAGAAAGTCTGATGACGACACTCTAAACCACCAAGCATATGAGTACCGTTGCAGCCTACGGTTTCTGAGATTTTTACAGGAAGAGTGATGATGATCAAGAGAGCAAGGCCAGGGAAGAGGTCTCTCCTGCCAGTTTGGAGGCTGGCCTGGTACCAAGTGGGAACAAAGCAGCCAACTCCTCCCCCAGGGAGGACAGCTAACGGGCGCTGCTCTGTGATTTAAAGAGACACAGACTTGTCCATTGACACTCAAGTATTTCTGAAGAGCAGGGCTTGAAACCACACCACTTCAATGTCTCGCACCCCAAGTGACCAAATCAAATAGAAAGTGAAGTAATGCACAGGAAGGACATGAGACTTTACTATATGAACAGTATTTCCTTCAGCCTCGTTATCCTTCCTCTAAACCAATCAGCTTCCTGTTCAGCATTGTGTCTCATGTTCCTTCCCTCCACGGTGAGATCAATAACTTTAATATTGTTTCTCAAGTTTCTCCAAGGGGGAGCCTCAGTGAGTACACAATCACCATGTGTAAATCAGAGGATTAACTTCACAAAGCCAAATGGGACGGAGGGTGTCTTAGGGTTTCTATTGCTGTATAGAGTCACCATGACCACGGCAACTCTTACAAAGAAAGCATTGTTGTTGTTGTTGTTTTCCGAGACAGGGTTTCTCGGTGTAGCTTTGGCGCCTTTCCTGGAACTCACTCTGTAGCCCAGGCTGGCCTCGAACTCACAGAGATCCACCTGCCTCTGCATCCCGAGTGCTGGGATTAAGGGCATGCGCCACAGTCGCTCAGCCAAAGAAAGCATTTAATTGTGGTCACTGGCTTACAGTTCAGAAGTTCAGTCCATTATCATCATGGAGGGACATGGTAGCGTGCAGGCAGACATGGTGCTAGAAAGGTAGCTGCTACATGTTGATATTCAAGCCACAGGAAGTAGACTGAGTGTCACACTGAGTGAAGCTTGAGCAAAAGAGACCCCAAAGCCACCCCCACAGTGACACACTTCCTCTAACAAGGCCATACCTGCTCCAAGAAGGCGACACCTCCTAATAGTGCCATTCCCTTTGGGGGCTGTTTTCTTTCAAACCACCACAGCAGGGGACGTGACTCTTACTTCCTGTTTCCTCTGTGAGATGGAAAATTCCCAGTGACTCCTCTCCCTGGGGCACGTCTGGGTAACTGTTCGTAAAACTCACCTTGAAGCACTGAAGACTTCTGTTTTGGCCTCTGTGGGGACTAGCACACCGAGTGCCAGTGGAAGGAGGAGAGACAGGGATGTGGAAGGTGGGGAAGGAAGCCATCTTCGTGACACTTGAACCAGTATACCTCTTGCTAGGCATGATGCCAATGTTGAACATGACGTGCGATTTCGGTGGTTACCCACATGGGGGTACTAATCTACAAGCTCTCTGCTGAAAACCAATGCACCTCTGCTTCTACAGTATCTACTCATTACCCCATACCCTTACCTTCTGCCACAGCTGACTGGACCACAGATATTTAACCCTCACTGGTCTGATAAAATTATCTCTCCTAGGAAGGTAGAAATTGGGTTCAGATAGCTACATGGTAGATTCCTATTATGGCTTAAATGGATATGCTCTTCCAAAATTCAAAACTTGTAATTCGTATCAAATGTGATGGGATTAAGAAGGAGGGTCTTGGGGGATGGAGAGAAGGCTCAGTGGTTACAGCACTTGTTGCTCTTCCAGAGGACCTGGGTTTGACTTCCAGCATCCACATGATGGCTCACAGCTATCCACAACCTTAGTTCCAGGAAGTGACCCTCTTCTGACATCCTAGGACACCAGGCACACATGTGGTGCATGTACATACATGCAGACAAAACACTCATACACATTAAATAAACAAATGATCTAAAAAAATAGATTTTTTTTAATAAAGAGGAGCCTTTGAGAAGTGATTATATCGTGAGTGCTGCGTCTCCCTGAATTAAATTAGTAAGTCTTGCAGAAAGTTTTGTTTACCCTTCCATCTCTCCTGCCCTATGGGGATACAGCATGGATCCCTTCTTTTCTGTCTTCCACCCACCATGTAAAGACATAGCAAGAAGGCTCCAACTTGAACCCAGACAATGAACTCTCACCAGACAGAAAATCTACCTGGGTCTTCTTCTTGGACTTTCTAGGCTCCTGAATTGTGACAGGTGAATTTCTATTATCAATGAACTTGCCTGAGCTCAAGGATTTTGTAAAGCCACACAAACCAGAACAGCAAGGGGGAAGAGAGCGTAGAAACTAAGCTATGGTTACGCCAGCAAAGAAGAGAGCGACGCAGGCAAGCCTGTCCGTACACCGGGCACCATCCAAAGAATTTCACCTGTATGGACTCCATCCCACAACAGCCCTCCGAGGGTGGTTAGGTACTGTTATTCTCTTTGTTCCAACTTTACAAGAGAAAATTGGAGGAAAGAAGGATTTCAAATGCGCTCAAGGTCACGAGTGACTTAGGAGAGAGAGACAGAGAACCACAGACTCCGAAATAAGCCCTGGAGAAAGAGACGCAGAGCGAGCAGCCGCTTGCTCGTCTGTTAGCAGTGTCTGGTGTCCCGCCACGTGCCTCGCGTCCTTCCTTCGAGACACACCAAATCCCCCTGTCTCTAACAAATTCTCATTTTGCTCAAGTCAGCTTGACTGAGTTCTGCTCACTGCCTGCAAACAATCTCTGACTCAATACCCTGGAATAAGAAGAGGGAATCATTTTCCAGCAGGGGGCTGCTGGTTGCTGGAACTGTGTTACGTTAATCAGCTAGAGAAGTATGTGAGAGATGTTTTAATTTTGTTCCTTCTTGAATTCACACAGTAAACCAAGCAGGGGTCATGTAATTCCCTTCATAGCTGAGATTAAATTTCATACAAAAATACGATTTAGGAGAGAGGCTCCAATTTCCGCCCCGGTGGCCGGGGATGCACGCCATCATGGCTTTACTTCCACCTGTGAGAGAACTCTCTAGAGTGGAGGGAAATGCATCCTGATCTGTCAGAAGGAGATGGAGACGGTGCATTCTTCATTAGTCTTCATTTCTACTTCCCGGTTAATGTGTTTTTAATTACTGTGTGAGTTTTTCCATTGCTGCTTTACAAACGACAACACTCTGCAGCTTAAAAAGCTCAACAATCATTGCGTTCTTGCTCCTGGTTTCTGAGGAGGGCCAGGAATTTAGATAGGGCACAAAGACGGCGCATCTCCGTCCCACCATGTCCGGGACCTCAGCTAGAAAAAGGCCAAGTCTGAGCAGAGCTGGGCCTCGGTAGGGGTACCTCCCCTTGTGTACCTGGCTATTATGACTGGCTGCTGGCTGCACCTCCACCTGGGCTGCCATCCAGACCCTCCATGTGGCTTCTCCATGTGATTTCTCCGCATGACCCAGATTGTCCTTCCTCACAGGATTACTGCTGGGTTCCAAGAGCAAGATCCTCAGAGACAGCTGGGTAGAAGCTGTGCCTCTGGGTCTCGGAAATCCTACAGCATCCCTCTGCCAGAGCCACAAACACACCCACCTTTAAGAGGTGGGAACATAACTCTTACCTTTTGAGGGGAAAGATAGTAGTGAGAAATCATGTAGTGAGAAGTTGGGATTGGGTGGGTGTGATTGTCACAGATATCTTTGGAAAAGAAGCAGAGAGTCAAAAACAGCATGGCAAATGTTGACTTCTTAGAAAAAATAAGACCCGTGGAAGTCTCTAAGTGTCGTACATCTTTAAACTTTTAATCTAGTTAAGTCTTGAGTGGCCCAATGGAAATTTTCATCCATCGAAAGGAAGGGGGTACAGGAAAGGGAAGTGTGACTCCAGGCACATTCTGACGGGCAGAGACCCATGGCTGTGTAAAAATGACGGCGGCGGCCTGCAGAAGAAGGGACCTCCTGTCAGAGCAGGGTGGGAAATCTTCAGACTTACAGACTGAGGAAACCTTTCCAAAAGTTCAGAATAGATGCAGCCGTAGTGAAAAGCTCTCAACGGGAGTAGGTCTAAAATGGGCTGGTCCTAAAAATAAAACCCAGAACCTAAAATTGCAAATGATCCTGATGAGGAAGAAAAAAAAAAAAACCCGCTGATTATCATATATCTGAAGGGGAAACACACAACAACGGACGGAGGGGGACGTCATCAAGATGTGTCCAGAAATGTCACCAGCTTGAACAAACGAGTCTTTGCTATGCAGCCTGTGTCCGCCTTGAACTTCCATTATTCCCGCCTCTGCCTCAGGAGTGCTGAGCCGATAAAGAGGTGTCCTCGAGCCTGACGTCATCAACTTAAGGAAATCAGGGGGTCAGCAAGAGCCCAGAAAAAGTTGAGGTTTTTCAAAGGCTGGAAGAAAGGTAAAACTAAATAACTCAACAGACCCTTTTGACTCATTGTGAAAAAAACACGGGTCTGGGAGGGTGGCTTAGTGGGCGAAAGGCGTTGTGCGCATGCCTGATGACCCGAGTCTGCCGGCCAGAACCCAAACCAAGATGGGAACTCGTGCGGAGGTAGAGGAGGACCGTCTCCACAAAGCTGTCCTCCTCTACACATGTGCTGTGGCCTGTTCAAGCCCAACACGCAATAATAATAGAAAGCAAGGAAGAAAAGGAAGAAAGAAACGAACAGTGAGAGCGGAAGCCAATGTGGTCATCTCTACCGCAGGCTGTTCCTCCCCATTATGGATTTTCAGATTCGGAGGACCACTGCGCAAGGCTGAGTAGGACGGCCCAAGTGTAGTGAACAGTGCTTCCTGCCACCCGCAGAAGTGAGCCAGTGCGAATGCCAGACAAGATGGGACAGAGGGAGCCATGTCATCTGATGTATCCGGTGCAGAATTCAGATACAAGGAGTCCTTGCGTAAACAAGCAAGGCACGAGTGCTATCAGAGGCAGTGAAATAAAAAGGTTTGCTTTTCATTTCTCCTGCGGTCTCTGTGACTTCTCACTGTGTGTGTGTGTGTGTGTGTGTGTGTGTGTGTGTGTTGAATCTAGCATTTGCTGTTCTAAGTAAAGAGAAAAAAAGACCCTTGAATTGCTAACATGAACTCACCTTTTCTTCTGGTGTGCAATGACACTTCTAAATACAAATATTCAAAATGTGCTTTGCGTGCAGGATCACTAAAATGGCAATTCAGACATGCGGGTTTATTTTGTTCTCAGCAGAACAGGGGAGCCCAGCATGGAATGTATTCACTTGTTTTTATTTTACTTTTTTTGGGGAGGGGGCAGTTGAAAGCTGAAAGACCAGAGAAACAGAACAAGCCACAGCCAACCTCACCTCGCCAACTCCTCAGCTTTTCTTTTTCTTTTTGATACACGTATATCTGGGCAACATTCTCTAACCTCCTCCAACTCACCGCAAAGAAAGACAGAGAGAAAGCAACCCATTACCTCTCTGCTCCTTTCCTTCTGGTCCCAGCTCCAGGCAGAGTGACTGGCTCTTACTGGGAATCAGCCACAAGTAAGGAGGGACATGATAATGTCCCTTGGGCCACTTTTCTTTCTTTCTTTCTTTCTTTCTTTCTTTCTTTCTTTCTTTCTTTCTTTCTTTCTTTCTTTCTTTCTTTCCTTCCTTCCTTCCTTCCTTCCTTCCTTCCTTCCTTCCTTCCTTCCTTCCTTCCTTCCTAGTTTCTTTGCTCCGTTTTCAGATTTGTTTTGCTTTGTTTTGTTTTGTTTTTATGTTCACTGGTGTTCTGTCTTCATGTATATCTGTGTGAGGGTGCCAGATCCCCTGGACCAGGAGTTACAGACAGTTGTGAGCTGCCAGGTGGGTGCTGGGAATTGAACCTGGGTCCTTTGGAAGAGCAGGCAGTGCTCTTAACCACTAAGCCATCACTCCAGCCCCCATTTTTATTTCTTAAAATACCACCTCCACTGCCCTTCTTGAGCTCCTAGATCAGTAGGCCTGGGGGTGGAGTCAGAGAATTTGCTTTTCTAACACGTATCTGGGTAATGTTGATGTTGTAGTTCCTGGGAACACACTTCAAGGAACACCAGTTAAGAACACAGCCCTGTGCACACACGGGATCTACTGTCATCTTAGAATGCAAAGCCGGGTAAGTTGTCCTAGGGTGGGGCCACCCTGCCGGTCTGCAGCCTTTTCAAACAGTGCCCAGTAGGTGATAAGACCTAGGGGAGAGAGAGGCGGGACTGGGAACCAGCCTGAGAGCTTGAGCAGGAAGAGGAAGGTGGGATGCATTCCAGGCCGGGTCCATGTGCAGAAGAGGGAGAGCGGCGAGGAGCTGGATGTGAGAGATGCAGAGGCTCTTATTAGAAACTGGGGCACCGGGGTGGAGACACCTAATAGGGCCAGAATGCACAGGAAGGGGTGGGGGTGGGGCAGCGATGTGGCCCTAAAGCTTGTAGTTGGGGGTGTATGCCTGGGATGCAGCTCTCCCAAAGCAACTCTTCACATCTATTGTCCTTAAACCCCCGGCAAGCAGTCTCAGAGGGAACGAAGCCTCCAGGAGTTCAAGTCCACTGTGAACTCCCGAAGGCTGCCCTGTAGAGCAGAAGGCATCTTCTTTCCTTTCTTCCTTTTTCTTTCTTTCTCTTTCTTTTTTCTTTTTTATTGAGACAAGGTCTCCTGTTCTAGCACAGGCTTGGCTTGCCTCAAACACTCACAATGTACCAAAGATGATCTTGAACTTTTTATTTTCCTGCCTCCCTTCTGAGCACTGGAATTACAGGCATGCGCCACCACCATGCTTCCTATGTTAGGCAAGCATTCTACCAGGAAAGTCCCAATCCCCGGCCTATTCTCTTTAGTTTTTGTTCTTGTTTAACTACTTTATGTTTAGTGTTTGTTTGGAGACAGACTCTCGCTGTGTAGCCAGCCTGGCCCCAGACTCAGGACCCTCCTACTTCAGCCTTCTTGAGTCGCTGAGATTATAGGATGGTCCCTGAACCTCACACAGGCCTCCTTGCTTGGGATGAGACTCTGGGGCACAAGGTTTATCTTGCTTTTTTATAGATTCTTCTAAACCATGGCAGAGCATGTCTTAGGTAGGCTCCAAGTTCCTTCAAATAAGATTTCATGACTTGGGGGAACTTGTGTGTCCTTCCTGTCAACATCCCTCACCTTGAGAGTCTACTCTGCTGAGTTGGCCTGAGTGTGGGTCAGGGAACTGAACCCAGAATTCCCTGTGCCAGGGGCTCTTCATGGCCACTTCTGCTCCCACTCATTTCCCATCAGAGGTGGACACAGAGCACCCCAGGACTAAGGCAGTTCCAGCCTTCCAGGAAACTTCCGTGACATGCCCCACCCCAACAGGACCTAACTCCTGCTGTGCCAAGGGAAGGTCAGCGGGGGAGGGGGTGTCGCAGTCGTGAAAGAGTTAATGAGTGAGCCCAGCTGTGCCCGGATCCCGAGGCTCCAGCCCAGCTGCAGTTCAGGTCTCTGAGCCCTCACTCCAGGGGTTTAGCGGAAGCTTCCAGTGTCCCCAACAGTGGGTACTGCAGCCTGGCGTTCTCAGGGTTAGGACAGAGAAGGGCAGGGAGAGATGGAGAGGTTTAGAAACAAACAAACTTGTAGCAGCCTGTGGATGTTAACTGACACTGGGCACCAAAGATCAGAGAATTTCCTTCTGTTCCAAAGCTGGGGATGAGAGGGAGTGGGGGAGAAGGAGGGGCGGGACCCGGGGTGGGGTGGGGGAAGGTAGGAGGGGAGCAAGCTGCAGGGGCAGAGAAAGGTCACTCCAGACCTTAACCCCTGTCCTGTCCTTTGGTCTTTTTCCCTCTGTCTCCCCCACTCCCCAGGTGGGTAAACCCGCTTCACTTACGATTTTAATTCAGGGGTAATCCCTTCCTTCCCCGGCAAGTGGGAGTTGAGGAGACCCTCGAACGAAAGTCTTTGATCCAGATGAAGCTGAGAAGAAAGACTTCTATAAAACTGTCAGAGAGAAGGAAAAGGGCCTTGAAGGAGAGGTCATAAACCGGCAGATCACCTTTGATCAGTCCCCCAGATCCTTTTTACAGCCCGGGATTATGGGTTTAGAATGCCCTTAGTGAGTCCTCACAGGAACCATGAGGCTTCAGAATAGAGTGCTCTAAAAATTTACAGAGGCTGAGCACAGAGGGGCTTGCCTTTTCACTAAAAGAAGAAATAAAAGAGAGAGAAAACATCAGTCCAAATCATGAAGTTGAGCCTGATGTCAGCCGCCAGCTGGAAACCCAGCCAACTTCCTTCTGGATACTGGGATATTCCCTGACCTGGCGCTTACACGAACCTCTATTTAATTGATGACTGTGTAATATATACTTTTTATTTCCACTTCCCAAATCCCCTAGACAAAAGAAAGCATTTACTGTCTCTCTGGGTTAGATTTTTTTTTTATTTTTTATTTCAGGCTACCACAATGTCAGAGGAACAGAAGCCTAGTCCTTTCAGTGTGTGTATAAACAGATATTAGAACCGAGCAGTGACTTCCAACAAGTTTGGTGTGTGCGATCACATACTCCACACAGATGCATCTGTCACAGTTCTGTCTGGACCTGTGTCCCCTCTTGCCCTGGTAACCATGGAAAGAGATGGAGTTTACACTCTGTTGCTCCTCTTCACCACCCTCTTGCTCACCCCCTGAGCCTCTCATCTCAGGCAGCAAACCTGTGAGCTGCCTGTCCCCACAGTCACACATCAGGAACACCCCATTTCCTGCCACGGCCCCCCGACTTGTATGTCAGCTGAGAGGCAGGGGCAGCATCCTGGTGAAGGTGGGGGTTTTGCCTGGCATTCAGACCTGCGTTCTACCCATGTCCATCCCAAGTCCACTGGATTCACATAGAACTGTAATTTTTTTTTAAAACTTTTTGGGGGCCTGCCGCCCAGCTCCCAAATAAATACATGGAGACTTATTCTATTTATGAATGTCTGGCCTTAGCCTGGCTTGTTTCTCGCCAGCTTTTCTTAAATTATTCCATCTACCTTTTGCCTCTGGGCTTTTACCTTTCTCTATTCTATATACCTTTCTTTCCTTCTTACTCTGTGCTTGGTTGTGTGGCTGAGTGGTTGGCGCCTGGCATCCTCCTCTCCTCTTTCTCACTCCTCTACCCCTGAGCCTAGATTTCTCCTCCTAATTAGTCTCTCTGCCTGCCTATTTCTCTCTCTCCTGCCTCGCTGTTCAGCTCTTTATTAGACCAATCAGGTGTTTTAGACAGGCAGAGTAACACATCTTCACAGAGTTAAACAAATGCAACATAAAAGAATAAACACATCTTTGCATCATTAAACAAATATTCCACAGCGTAAATGAATGTAACACATTTTAAACTAATATTCCACAACACAGAACAATCAGTTCCAAGCAGGCAACTTTGATAGATGGCCCTGGGGACTGCTGTGTGACTAAACTTTTCCTGGGGAGACATCACACACATCTACTCACCCGAGACAGGGATCCCAACTTGGTGAACCAGTGAGTTTTATTGGGGTTACTTACAGGAATATGGGTGAAGGGTGACTCACAGGAGCAGAAAATGACTCAAAGACAGCTCCGTCACCAAAGCCCACCCCAGCATGAGTGACAGTTCACAAAAGCTGGGGACCTGGAGCACACTGCACAGCCTGCAGGCAGCTCAATATGTTGGAGAGCGTCCTTTCCAGGTGCCTCAGTTGGTCTACACCTCTTCCCGGCAACTCCACCGGTTTCTGCTTCTTCCATGTAGCTGGTCTGGTCTCAGAGTCTTCTTTGAATCTTAAAGCTGTCGGAGAGTTTCTTTGCAGTTTCTGTTGTTGACTCTGGCAGGGAGGGGGCCCAGTAAATCTGGTCGATTTCAGGGACTTCCTGAAGCTATTCTAAGTTGTCTACCACCCTGCTTAAAGAGCTTCCCAGAAGGATGGAATATTTCCATCTTGGAGGAAACTGTTGCATAATAATCTCCTTCTCTGGAACCTTTAGAACCCCTCGAAAAGAAGGAAAAGGCCACTTCAAGTCCCTTGAGGTGGCCTGTGTGGGCTTAGCCCTATATGTAGAACTATACAACAGTATCATCATCCCAGGTGGAGACGAGCTCTTCTTTCCTGTGAGATAGTCACAGAACAAAACACTGTCACTGTTCTTGCCCCAGGCCCTGACATCTTCAAGTAAACCCCCTGGACTGGGAAAGTAGAAAGCAACATTCAAGGAACCGATTGTTAGGACTCTTGCAACTCACAGTGACTCAAGAAGCCTGGCTGATGGTCATGGGCCAGCACTGGTGGGTCCCCTGCTGAGCTGAGAGGGAGACCTCAAGACAACTATTTACAACCCTGGTCTTAGGACCCCAGAATGTGTAGGCTGAGGAGTCAAAGCCTCTGGCATTTTGAGACAAGCCAGACTAAGTAGTCATGCATGTATTATTCAGCTGGCATGCAGACACAGAGTGTCTTGAACAGGCTGAAAGAACCAGGGAGAGTGCAGGGGATGTAGAAACAGCACATATCTCAGGGATGGTAGGCAAACCATGATGGGTTAACCAGACTTTTGTATTCTTGCTGTTGAGTTGTCTTTTTGTTTGTTTGTTTGGTTGGTTGGGTTTTGTTTTGTTGTATGTCTCCTCCCACCCTGTCCCGCCCCAGGGGTAGAAATTGAACCCAGGGCTTTCCAGGCCTTGCTTTTCTTTGTGTGCGTATGTGTCACAGTGTATATACATGTTTGGGAGTGGGCAAAGGCCGACGTAAGGCATCTTATTCTAGCATTCTCTGTCTCTGTCTTGAGACAGGATCTCTCATCTGACTTGGAGCTTGCTGATTAGCTAGACTGGCTGGCCAGCTAACTCCAGGAGTCTGCCTGTCCTGGTCCCCTTCCCCACATTCTAGCCAGTCCTGGGGTCCCAGGGAAGCCAACAGTGTCCAGCTTTTACATGAGTGCTAGGTGTCCAAACCCAGGTCCTCAGCTTTCAGGGCAAACACTTCACCCGCTGAGACATCTCTTTCTGCATCCTTGGTTCTGTCTTGCCAGTCTCATGTTAGATCCATAGGAAGTTTGGATTGCTTGTAACTGGGGCATTCTTTCTATGCTCTCATTGAGACAGCATCTGTGGGCATGCTGTAATTTTACATTCTTTCTGCTGGAGGTTTCTGTGGCTGGGAGAGCATCTGTAATGACAGGTTCTCAAAGGGCCCGGCAGAAGACCAGAGGGCTCCATTTCATGTGGATGAGCGAGAAAAGGAGGGGAAGTCCTTTAAGAGGTTATTGTGCTATGTCCAGATTCCCCTGGACATAGGAGCAGTTGAAGCTGGACCCTGCCAGTTCTCCTGGAAGAGAAAGTGTTTGGCTGCAAGTCAGAGAAGTGGGGTTTGGGAATGGGTGGGGCACTGAGCTCCATCTCGGGGAAGCGGCTCCCAAAGGGCAAGAGGCAAAGCTGAGGATGCACTATAGAGTGAGCTCGGGTGGAGACAAGCAGAGGCCTCCAAGCCAGTGGCTCCGTGGGACCAGCTCTCCACATTCTCACCCAGGAGCACTTGAGAGGCTCGGAGCTGCCCTTGGCAGTCTCCCGGTCACCTTGGCAGGGAAACCTGGGATCCTGACCCAAGGATCTTTCCACAGATATCAATCCCTCACATCTGTGCACACTCTTTAGTGGCTCTCCAGAGGTCATTCCAGAGGGCTCAGAAGCATAAAGGGAAGCCAAGACCTCATCTTAGCCAGGGAAATCCTCTGTATGTCAGCTCCATCTTCTTCGGGAAACACTATAACTGTGACAGTATTCCCAGGTTGGAAGACATTTTTTCTCCTTTCTTTCTTTCTCTCTCTTTCTTTCCTTTCTGTTCTTTCCTTTTTTTTTTTTTTTAACTAGATCTCACTGTGCAGCCCTGGCCTAGAGCTAGCATGTAGACCAGACAGGCCCCAAACTCAGAGAGAGTTGCCTGACTCTGACTCCCAAGTGCTGGGTTCAAAGGTGTGTGTGCCACCACCACACCCAGCTTAGATGAATACATCCTTATACTAATTTATGCGTTCTGTTCTCACTGAAGGGATGGTATTCAAGCAGTATTTGTCGAGGCAGGTGTGATAGCACATACCTACAGTCCTGGCGCTTGGAAGACTGAGGCAGGAGACTCATAAGGCCAACCTGGGCTCAGCAGTGAAATTCTATCAAAGGAAAAAGAGAAGGGGTCAGGGGAGAAGAAGAAGAAGAAGAAGGGAAGGAAAGAAAGGAAAGGAGAAGGGGCAAGGTAGAGTTGTTGGATTGTGTTACTGGCCCTATGGAATGTTATGGCTTGAGTATAAATAACCCCACAGGCTCAAGTGTTGCATGTATGGTCCCCAGCTGTCGGCATTAGTTTGGGAGGGTCTACAAACTTTTAGGAAGTGGGCCCTAGTTGGAGGACAAAGGTCACTGAAATGAGCCCTCGAAGGTTATGGTTGGTCCCTGTATTCTCCTCTCTGTCCATCTCCAGTCCACTGTGAGGTGAAGGATCTCTTCATACTTGCCCCGTTCTGCCCAAGGGTGGGGCCTGAACTCTGAAATCAAGAGTGACGAGATCCCTCTTCCTTTCGAGGTATCTTGCCATGGTAACAAGAAAGGTGACTAACGGGGAATTCTAGTTCTTCTCCTCATGCCTTTCTCTCAGCCGGTGACCCTTTCCTCAGCCCTCCACGTAGAGCAGTCTCCCTCCGCTCCTCTCACTGAAATCAGCTGCTTCCTTCATGGTCCTCTTGTGCCTTGGTGACTTACTTGTGTGCCTGCTAGCTTGACTACTACATCCCTGGTGGTTCGAACCTTGACATACCTGTGCCCACCCCTCTTGGTACCTAACACTAAGCTGGCATAGAGCAAGGGGCTCAGTAATGGCCTATTTGACATGAAGGACTGAAAGAGCATGGAGGTGCTTCTGGATGCACGTGGTGGTCAGGTGACGCGGCAGACACTAACAGTTAGATGTACCATGCCTGATGGCCTCTTATGCCGGTGCCCACTTGATGTCAAGTGTCAGTACTGGAAGGCTCCCTGCTGCGCCCTCAAGGTCTGATGGCCCTTGCCCTTGGCGCTGGGAAGACACAGTGCCCCTGCGTCCCCAGGACCTTGACAAGCACACAATGCACGCTCCTTCAGACAAGCTCTTCAGCGGCGTGCGTTCCAATTGTCTTCTCCCCAGACATGCAGCTGCCTTCTCTTGGGGCGGTATAATAAACCCTGCTGCCTACAAAGACGCAGCCTGCTCTCTGAAATGACTCCCCGTGCTCACCACGTCCCCACCATGGTGCGTCCTTTGCTCGATGTTTTCACAGCTCTCTCTTCAGCTCCCTTTCCTAGCCAAATAAGTAGCTTGGCCCGAGACTGGGCACAGCTCCTCCAGCTGGCCCTGAAAGCCTGGTCTCTGAGGGACCTCAGCACCCTTTGGCCTTGTGTGTCAGGAGGGAACAAGGTCACCCCTCTCTCCTCATACATAACCTTCTCCCTGGCACTGCTCAGGCCCTTTGCTCTGGAGTGTTTAGCCTGGGTACTTGGTGAATTTTCTAGTAAGACTGAACCAGACAACTGAAAATTCAATGAAGGGGAGCGAGTTTGTCCCAGAGGGATTTCCTCAGACTGAACACCACAGCCTAAGGATGTCCCCAGACAGAGAGAAGGGGAGGAGGTGCTAGGGTGTATTTCCCCAGCTTCATCCCTGTGGCGTCTCCTTATTCCAATTGTTTCCTCTCTCAGAGCATCCGGCTCTGCACAGCTCTCTTCCTTCCTGGTTCTGGCAACAGATCCCTTCCCTGCTCCCTAATGCCAGGAGCCCTGGGGTCCTGAGCTTCCCTTTGTGGTTGTCCTACAATCTATTGAAGGGTTTAGACTTTCCCGCTTTTACAACTGAATTGAGGTTCCAGTTCTCTGAGAGGGGCAAATATGTGTCTTTGCCAACAAAGGGCCATTTATCAACAAATGACATTTGGGGACAAGGGAGAGAGCACAAACAGGACCTGAGTCAGAACCACAATGTCTCAAGGAGGGATCCTGCAATGCCCTTGAAACTCACCCAGTATGTCCAAAGATAAAACCTCAGCCAATCAAAAGTGTGCTAATGTAAGTGCTGCTTGCTTAACCAATTATGCTTGAGGTGACCTAACCGCTCCTAAAATTCCCTTAGCTGTGCTTAAGAGGAGCCTGCACGCTCCTCTCAGGGTGGCCACTGTTTGTGCAGGTGAACGACCCCCGCATATGCTGGTATAATAATATAATAATTATATAATAATATAACACTCTTGGCTCTTGCATACTATTTGAGTCTGGGGTCTTCCTTCAGGGTTTTCTCAGACCTTGCTCTATATTCTAACCCGTTCTTATAAGTTAGCTTTGACTTGTAATATAACTAATATAATATAATATAATATGATATGATATGATATGATATAATATAGCTTATATAATATAGCTGGGGGGTGTAGAGTCCTCACCTTGCATGTGCAAGGCCATGGGATTGATTCCTCACACACACACATACACATACATGAGAGGGAGAACACTACAGAATTATCCTAATTACAGGAGTATTTCTCACCTGTGGAGACTCTACTGGCATATGGAAGTGTCCTTCACTTGCAATGGGATCTCATGGTTATGAAGATAGGTTGGAAATATCCTGTGGCGGTTTGAAAAGAAAAAAAAGGCCCCCAAAGGGAGTGGCACTAATGGGAGGTGTGGCCTTGTTGGAGTAAGTGTGGCCTTGTTGGAGTGGGTGTGGCCTTGTTGGAGGAAGTGTGTCACTGTGGAGGTGGCTTTGAAGTCTCATAGATGCTCAACCCATGCCCGGTGAGACAGTCTACTTCTTGTTGCCTGCATATCAACATGTAGCAGCTACCTCTCCAGTACTATGTCTGCCTGCATGCAGCCATGTCCTGCCATGATGAAAATGGACTAAACCTCTGAACTGTAAGCCAACCCCAATGAAATGTTTTCTTTGTAAGAGTTGCTGTGGTCCTGGTGTCTCTTACCAGCAATAGAAACCCTAACTTAAACAAATCCTATAATGAAAATGCTTTGGGTACACTCCCATCTACCAAATGCCGTTGCTTCAACAGGCTTCCAATAGCTGGAGAAAAAAAAACAAATCCTGAGCTCATCTTGTCATGAAGTATTGAATATTGTGTTAATCAGCTTCATGTCCCTAACAAATACCTCAGACAACCAACTTACCAAGAAAGTGATTGTTTGGGGGGTCACAGTTTGGGAGGCTTCAGTCCAGGATCCATTGGCCTGTTGCTCTTATGCCTGTGGTGTTAGGTTAGCACACAGTGGCAAGACCACCTCCCTCACCCTGCAAAGAGCGAAAGAAAGAAAGAAAGAAAGAAAGAAAGAAAGAAAGAAAGAAAGAAAGAAAGAAAGAAAGAAAGAAGAAGGGCCCTCCTTGAGTGTGTCCCCCCAATGACCTTAAACACCTTCCCCCATTAGACCCCATCTCTTCATGGTTCCACGACCTTCCCTTGAACACAGGGGCCTTTGGGGACAATTCAAGTTATAGTAAATAGCAGTAATTAACTGAATACCCTCCTGACAGTAGAAGACAGAATGCCTGGGTGGACATGCTTTTTGCACCATCATTAAGTTGAATAATCCTAAATCACAACACCATAACCTGGGACAGGCTTCGTAAATTATATGTCAGTGAGATTCTCACTTTGTCTTTAAAAATACTGTCTGTGGTTCAGCCAAGCTACAATGGAAGAGAACACTAGGATGGAAGATGTCAGTGCAGCTGATGATAGCAACCACGAGCCCAAATCAAAAGAGCAATAACAGCAATGCCTAATGGAATTTTCCCAAGGGACTGTCCTGAGAAAATCTCTCCCAGGGTCCTGGAGGAGATGCTATGTCCGGCGTGTGGTATCTGAGGGAAAAGAATCTATGTATGCCAAGCTCTTTTGTCTATTAACTTTATTTCTCTAAGACAAAATTCTACCTACACAGCTTCAGCTCCATCCTCACATTCAGCTCCTCTCTGTACCTACTCCCTGTCATAGTCCTAACTAAGCTCCTGTGCCTTCGACCTCATCTTCGTCCTCTGTTCCTTCATCCTCCATCTTTCCTTCCTTGATCCTTACCCCTGGCTCTGAGAAACTCTGCCTTCTTCTCTTCTCTCCGGCCACACACACAGCTCTGCCTGGGCCAGGAGTTCTGCTCCAGTCCTTACTGCACCTGGTCATGCAAAAAGCCCTATTGTCCTGAGTCAATTGCTCTGCAGTGCTACTAGGCCTGAAGGAAGGGGGTGGTCTGAGCTTCATTAGCACAAGAAACAAAGCTGTGCATCTATAGCCCACCTGTCTCCTAGGCCCTGCAGGGGTGTTAGTTAGCTAGTGGATCAGCAGTAGATCTGAGATGCTAAACTGCTTGCCATAAAGCCTAGTAGTATATAGGTGCACAAGAATTTCATAGCAGAAGACAGCTGATATATATTAATAAGCTAAATAACACCAAATATTCCTTGATAAATGGCTTCCTCTTGAAGGACACCTTGGTCGGTCGGTCAAGGTATAGCTTATTATGTACAGCTGAATCTCTATAATATATTCTTGCGGATCACTGCACATGCCCACAGTGCCTTACCATGGAGAACCAGCAGCAGAGAGTGTAGAGAAGACATAATCTTTCCATTCATTGCTCCATGTTATGGCACATCACTGAGGGCCAGGTGGGCCAGCATAGACACTAGGAGCATCAGACTGGTAAGGGGATCCCTAACCAAAGGCTCGGGCAGGCCTCTGCAGTAGGGATAGGGGAGGGAAAGTCCTGGATTCTGAGTTAGTGTGAAGAGAACACTGTCTAGCTTCCTGCACCTCCTACGGAAAAGGGTCCCTCTGCCGGCACCCTGGGAAAGACTTGTGCCCATGATCTCAGGTCAAGACACCCAGGAATGCTAACTCCGGCTTGTAGTTGCAGTAGGTAAGGAGCATGGGTCTCAGGGCCCGAGTCCTCCACGGTTAACTCTTTCCAGAGATGCTTGTGTCCTGCTTGGGTCCCAAAGGCTGGGTGGAGGGCCACATTCCACATTGCCTGCCCTGCCAATCTTTGTCATTGTCTACGGAAGCCTTGAAGAGCCACACTCAGACTTTTCATCCGAAGCTGAACTTCTCAAATATGTGCACACAAATGGGGGAAGGTACCTTAAGGGGGGTATGAAAGTAACTGTAATCATTGCATTTTTTTAATCCAGTATATCCAAAACATAGTCTCAGGCATGCAATGAGTATTTTTAAAATATCACAATATTGTAGAGTACTTTAAAAAAATTATTACATTCTGGGGTGTGTGTGTGTGTGTGTGCATGTGTGTGTGCATATGAGTGTGTATGTGCATCCGTGCCACAGTGGGTGTGTGGTAGGACAACTTGTGGTAGTTAGCTCTCTCCTTCCACCATGGGGTCTTGGGGTTAGAACTCGGGCCGTCCGTCAGGCTTGGTGGTAAGTACCTTTACCGGCTGAACCATCTGGCCAGCCCCACACTCTTGTAGTCGATCTTCAAAGTCCACTGTGTAGTTTCCCTGTGCAGCATCTCAGGTCGTATTACCTACATCTCAGATGCTCCAGAGCAAGAGGCCAGGGGCTGCCCATCACACAAAAATACACGCTTGACTCTTTCTACAAACGTGCTTTACGCCTTACTTAAAAAACTGTGCCCTGCGAGTGCTGCGGTATCTAAGTTTTGTTTATCTTCCACTTTATGGTAGTAAAATTTCCTATGGAAAATTCCAGCTAGGCGTGGTAAGTGCTACACACAAGCCCTTAGTCGCAACTGACTAAGCACAGCTTGGGTTCCGTAGTGGGGTCCTGTCACCAAAACTCAATCACTCCATCGGTCCCTCAAGCCAGCCTTCTCTGCCTGCCGTGGCCTCCGAAAGGGCTAGCTCACGTGGCCTCCGAAAGGGCTAGCTCAATCTAGTGAGCGAGCCCAGGCAACGTGAACTGGAAAATTTACCCTTGGCAGAGCCTGGGAAGCCCAGGGAGGCTGGGCAGTGCGGTTGCAGGCGGGGCTGGGAACACTCCTCCTCCTCCTCCTC
The DNA here is from genome assembly GCF_049852395.1 of Peromyscus maniculatus bairdii. NCBI lineage: Eukaryota > Metazoa > Chordata > Mammalia > Rodentia > Cricetidae > Peromyscus > Peromyscus maniculatus. The sequence continues at coordinate 22,761,772 of NC_134863.1, forward strand.
CTCCTCCTCCTCCTCCTCCTCCTCCTCCTCCTCCTCCTCCTCTCGTGACTGTGGCTGCTCCCTGCAAAGCTCTGAGCCATCAGACCAAAGAGGCTCTGCCAAGGGGGCGGGGGAGGGGTTGAGGGGGGGGGGGACGGACGACACAGGACTGGCCATGACAGGATACGGAGACCTGGTGAGACGGCTTGCTCATTCTAAGCAACTCTATGTATTGCCCAGGGAATAAATGTGACACTAAGTTTCAGTTTCAGAAAGTGAAGAACTCCAGGAAGCTGGCCAGTTTTATCCAAAGTGGTTAGGGCGTATTGTTGTTCTTTGAAATAGTAAAAAAAATAAAAACAATGTAGTAATTCATTCCAGTCTCGGACTTCGGGTATCTGCCGGTCACTGAGCTGGCTGGCTGGCTGGCTGGCTGGCTGGTGTGGAAACATCTGCCTTGAGAGGGTAGCAGAGAATTTACCCAAACTGGCAACCTTTAGGACACCAGGATGCCCTTCCCCTGACCTCTCCGTGCAACCGTGCTCTAGACACTTCCCTACTTGGCACATTACGCATCCCGACACACGGGACATCGAACGAGAGCCGCACACGGATCTCTAAGACGAACTGCAGTGACAGCATTTTATGAGCTTTTGTCTCTGGAGGAAGCATTTAAAAGCCAGACCGTCCACAGACGAACTTGGAAGTGATTTCCAAGCCTGGTTTCTGGGACAGCTGGGGCCAGAAGACTAAGACAACCTGCATTCATCATTAAGACCATCACTGAGTGGAAAAGAACCGCCCAGAGCCAAGGATCTGAGTAGGCAGGATTCATCCAGAACCACCTGGGCAGACAGCAGCAGCAGACACAATACTGCTGATTTTTGTGTCCAAGGGGAAAAGTCCTTTTCGCCTGAGGCAGTGTTTTCCCCAGCTCCAGGGGGCTGCGTCCATTTCCTAAGAAGATTTTCCTGTTTTGTGCAGCTGTGGTCTGGCATTTGAGATGTTTAATGTTTTTAAACTGAAACTCCTGAAAGGCCTCCATGGCCCACAGCTGGTGAGTGAATGTACGGCCTGGAGCATCGTACGCTGTGAGCTCTGCCCAGCAAACGACAGGAACCGCTCCCTTCTCCAATATGCGATTGTTGTATGGAATGCATACAATGACACAGTGCCAGAGCTGTAAGGTAGACAGAAAGGCTGCCTACTTTCTTCATTCAATAGTGGGGGAAACTGAGGCCCAGAGAAAGAGAGATACTGGCCACAGGCCACAGAGTCGATTGAAACACAAGACCCCTCTCCTGATGCTTGGCACAGATCCTCTGCCCACCCCCACCCCACCCCCCGCCCGCGCCCCGACTCCCACCCCTCAGTGGCTATCTACCACGAGGAGTTGGGCAGTGAGGTGATACCAGCAGCCAATGGAACTCCTATGAATGTTTTAACAGGTTTCAACTTTACTCTGCTACCTCTGGGTTCCCTGCCGCCTCTCTCCTGATGACTTCAGCTCGGCCTTCTGGCTTGTCAGTGCTGGTTAGAGGTGGAACACACAGACATGAGTGTCCTTCAACAGAGGTTGCTAAGAGCCTTCCACAGGGAGCGTGAGCGGTGAGCCGGTGTGGTTGGCTGCGTCAGGGGAGCCCCACTTTCACTGATCGCCTCAGTCCAAAACTGAGGGGCAGGTCATGGAGCACAGGAAGAGGACGATATGAATGCCGGGCTGTGTCAGACATGGAAGGAGATGATTGGCAGGTAGAAATCTACCTGTGCAAAGGCTACACTTGTAGTCTGCTAATTGGGTAAAAGAATTAAGCTCAGTCTTTAGTGTGTGGTTAACTGTTTACACTTAAAGACTCAAAGATAAGGACTGTGGGGGGCAGATAGACTCCCCAGGATTCGGCTTTGATGATGCTTAAGCCTATTTTTTTCTTGTACCCCACCTGTTGGAGTCTCCTGGCTTACAGCACAGAAGCATCCGCCTCTGTTGGTCACAGACCCTGGAGAGGGAGAGCTGGCATGACCGTGCATCCAGGCCTCCACTTTTGTCACACTAGGGAACCATGACAGGTCTGCAGATTCCCTTTCCACCCGGAGGCTGGGAGGGAGCTTGGTAAAAGTCAAAGTTAATCTCCTGGGTGTCTTTGTAAAGAAGGTCCTTCAGGACATGTCACATGCCTAGGCCAGTTAGGCCTGTCTGCACACTGTCATTTGTTTGTAAAGGAGGCGCTGTTCAAGCCTTAAATGTCAGCTTCTAGACGATGTGGGATTGGGTAGCCCTGTGGGCAAGCCAGTCCGTGCTGCTACACTAAGACGTGACTTCCTCTGAGCAGGCAGATGCTGTACTTGGGGAATCAGCCCCAGGGAAATGTCCAATGGATGCAGAAGACTGAGTTCAGTCTATGAATTCAATGCATCTCATTCCTCAGGGAAATTCCTAACTCTTTAGCCTGATGTATTCAAAAGATGACCATTCTTTAAACTCACAATTAGACCTGAGCTTGATTCCCAAGTACCAACCCTTCCTCTGGCAGCACTTTGCGTATCCACCCCAGTGCCCCCTCTTCCGTGAGCTCATCCCCCTCCTGGCTTCTGTCAGTTAATGGCCTTCTCATCCCCTGAGGCACCAGATGCCTAATGATGTCCTCTAAGGAGAAGGAATCTCCCTTAGCTGTCCTCTACGTTTTGAAAAGGGTTTGTCCCCTTCATAATGTTGGGAAAAAACACAAATTAAGCTCTAATGCAGCCAGTGAGCTAATGGGCCAGTCTTTCCCAGGGAAGAGAAACAAAGATTCCAGCCATTCATTGGTAGGGCCTGGAAATCCTGCTGAGCAGTGAGTGATCAGGCCCGGCCTTAGCTAACTATTAACTCAGATCTGCCTGCTCAGTGATTGCCCTTTGTTCCTTTCCTCTGCTACCTGATTTGTCTTTCCCACTCTGCCTCAGACACACCGAGCCAGAAATTCCTCTCCTGGCAAGTGATGGTGACTTGAATGTCTAGTCATAATTCACTAGAGTGATGATGCCTTGCAATTCAAGGCAACATAAATCTGTGTTACAGGGCTTATTAGGAGCTGGCATTCCAGAAGCACAAAGGCGTTTTCAGCGCAGGCCAGTGAAAGTGTAAGACTTCTTTTTTTTTTTAATTGTCTCTCATCCTTTCTGCTCACAAACTGGTTATTATCTAATATTATTGGGCTCTACAGTCAAAAAGCATGTAGTTAGTTCCCGCCCTGTACTTCCACATCACTATTTTCGATTGCCCTAGATGAAATATACATCCAGTAATGAGCCAGTTTGGGAAGTGGCTTCTCCTGCACACCTTACATAACTGCACTGTGATTTGGGCTTTTGTTCCTCTCCCGATACAGGGCTGAGAGCTGACAAAACCAGCCAGGCACTTCTGACGGTCTTCCCCTCCACTAAATTAACACACTTCTCAGGCATCATTCAGAACAATGCTTCTGGATCCCGGCTGCAATTAGAATCAGCAGGGAGCTTTAAAAAAAATCAATGCCCAGGCCCCACTCCAAATCAATTAAAATAGATTTTTCGAGGCGTGGGCCTCTGGCATGGGAATTTTCATAAAGCGGCTGTGATTTTTATCAATGTGCAGCCCTAGATGGAAATCACTGGTTTAAACATAACCCAAATTAATGATTATAGGTTTTGCTTGCATATGGAATGTTAATTTAATATTTGTATATAAAACTTAAGATAGTCATGCTTTGAGTCCATAAAGCCAACAGGAAGCTAGATTTATGTAGTGCAACTACGTTGCACACCGAAAGAACAAAAGTAGAGACATTTGTTCCAGCTCTGCCTGGGTTAGCTAGACCTTTGGAGATCCGAGAGCGGTAAGGTAGGCAATCTAACCAGAGCAAGTAAGTTGTTCTCTGTTGCGCAGACTTCTAACAGCCAAAGCCTGTGACTGCTGCAGATGCCCACTTCCTTCTTCTGCCTCTCCATGGAGGCAGGACTGCATTGACGCCAGTTGTCTAACTGCGGGAAGGAGGGGACAGATGAGATCAGACACGGGGTACAACCCACTCGCCATGATGTAGCATCATCTTGAGAGCTGCATGACAAACTAGGAGCGTCCATCTCAAGGATGCTGTCCCACACACCATCCGCTCCTGGACTCACTCCGGGCTATCCTATGGGCAATTGTTTATTGGTCATATCTATGTTCCAGAAAAGATACCCTGACCGTGAGAGTCTATAGCTCCCCTGGTGAGGCAAAGTGTGCTTTTCTAAATTTATTTGCCAAGTTCACGTGTCCCCAAATGATGTTTCTCACAGAAAAGGTGTAGTGGTATTTGCTCAGCCCATGACCTTGGGCTATACGGCCCAAAGGAGGCGGTGCTTCCTGTGGGTGTATGCGACCTCTTTTTTTTTTTTTTTTTTTTTTTGGTTTTTCGAGACAGGGTTTCTCTGTGTAGCTTTGCGCCTTTCCTGGAACTCACTCTGTAGCCCAGGCTGGCCTCGAACTCACAGCGATCCGCCTGGCTCTGCCTCCCGAGTGCTGGGATTAAAGGCGTGCGCCACCAACGCCTGGCTTGTATGCAACCTTTTATAAGGAGTTGGAGAGGGGTCACATAGGTCCTTTTTTTTTTTTATCCTGGTGTGATCAGACACCTGAAGGCCTGGGAATTGAACCCGGGTCCATCTGGAACATCAGGCAGTGCTCTTAACTGCTGAGCCACCTCCCTCTCCTCTTGAAGCCTTAAAACATCTGCATTGCTTTAAAAGAATGGGGGAAACATTAGCTTCAAATGACTGCATTTATAGAAAGTGGACCCAGGGCCTTTGAAAACTTAACACTTGATGTTTGTCTGGAAAGCAGATTTCTCCGTACGGTTGTGGAAAGCTGACGTTCTAGACACATGGCTGCTGGGTGACAAGCATTGCTGAGTGTGATTGTCACTGGTTCTACACCCAGTCAAACCTACCTGGGAGTCCAGGGTGGGAACAAGACGCCATGAACCTCGTGGAGAACTGTCCTGTGGGTTATGAGGAGAGACGTGTTCATGTCTGTGGAGACCTTCATGAAAAGAACTGAACAAAGGGTATGGCGGTCTCTCTGGAACCTTCTTGTAGATGTAACCAATCGTCTTATTAAAATAAGAAACACAGAACCAATGTAAAAGAGAAAGCCGAGAGGTCAGAGCTCTGAGCTAAAATCCTACCTCCTGCAGTGCTCCTAGCTTCCCCGAGAGAGAGCTTCTTCCTGTTTGTCTGTCTTTAAATAGTCATTCTGTTCTGCCTTCTCATTGGTTGTAAACCCAACCACATGACTGCCTCGTCACTGCCTGTAAGTACCGCCCTCCAGGTCTTAAAGGCATATGTCTCAATACTGGCTGTATCCCTGAACACACAGAAATCTACCTAGCTCTTCTAACCACCATGCTCTTGCTATGGCTCTAATAGCTCTGACCCCAGGGCAACTTTATTTATTAACATAAAATTAAAATCACATTTCAGTACAAATAAAATATCACCATACCTTCTCACTCACTGAGGCAGCTGAGTCTCATATATATATAAATAATCTGTGTGAGTGTATGCATGCCGTGGCATCCACGTGTAGGTCAAAGGACAATTTACAGGAGTCAGTTCTCTCTCTACCATGTAAGTTCCAGGGCTTGAACTCGGTTCCCCAGCCTAGCAGCATGTGTTTTCCCCTGATAAGCCATCTCAGTGGCTCATAGAGGACTTTTATACACCATGTGGGAGTGATAACTCTGAATGCTCAGTAGCAGCAGAATGCCAGCCAGGAGGAGATGTGAGCAGGTGCTCAGTTGCGAGCTCTCAGTGTCCGTGGGACGCCAACCAAAGGTAGCCCCCAAAGGAGTCTAGAAAGAACAGGTCGCCTGGCAGGGTGGTAGTGGCGTGCTCCTTTAATCCCAGCAGAGGCAGGTGGATCTCTGTGAGTTCGAAGCCAGCCTGGTATATAAAGTGAGTTCCAAGACAACTAGGAATGTTACACAGAGAAACCTTGTCTCAAAAAGAAGAAGAGGAGGAGGAGGAGGAGGAGGAGGAGGAGGAGGAGGAGGAGGACAGAACAAATCCCCAGAGAGTGAAAGTAACAGAAGCAGAAACATCGAGGGACCTGGTGGGCTGTCTCAGTGGACTTGCCCAGAGGCAGGATCAAGTGTTCCTGGTGGAGTCACATCTGTTGACTCTTCCTCTGATGAGCAGGTCTGGTGAGTGGAGGGAATCTCTTGCTGGGGCTCTAGTCCAAGGGCCAGACTGATGACAAGACTGTGCCCAGGGGTTTATATAGACCCAGATGGGATCCGATTGGCTGGGCGTATGCATGCAAATGAGATGAAGAACAAAGACCAATCCACAGAGACCCACCAAACTCAGGGGAGTTCTCAATCAGACTTACTGCTTTACTGCCCCATTCTCCAAGCTGCAGAGAGGTGGGAAAGGTGGCGCAGGAAAGGTAAAACCCTAGAGTATGTTTATGTTCATTCCCGCGTCCAGCCCCGATTAGAGCGGTGGTGTGGGATGTCTCCTACTTCTGTCATCACCCTTATTTAGTCTAAGATAGTAAGAGCGCCTCATTCCCTGTTGGGACTAGAAACAGAATAACCTAGATGCCAGCCTCCGAACCTTGCAGTCAAATCTAGCCCTACTTTGCTTTGAAATCCCGCCATCTATACACCAAGTCAGATCCAGTCTGGGATAAGTGTCTGCTGAAGTCAGACGTCTCAGATTCTGCTCCATATTAGAACCACCCTAGTTTCTAGGTGAGATCTTCATCTAGGCATATTCACGGGATGTCATGGGATGTGAGCAGATGCTGTTCAAACTGAGAAGAGGCCACGAGTCCATTTAGTGTAGACTCTGGTGTCATCCAGCACTGGGCAGAACATCTAACCTTACAGAGAAAGGACCTTCTGCTCCAGACCGCTGGTGAATGAGAGACAGGCTGAGAACTCGGAAGCCCTGCCTCCCCAGTCAACGTTCTTTGTTTGCTTGTTTGTTTTTTTGTTTTTTGAGACCCCTGTCTCTGTGTAGTTTTGGTGCCTGTCCTGAATCTCCCTCTGCAGACCAGGCTGGCCTCGAACTCACAGAGATCCGCCTGCCTCTGCCTCCCAAGTGCTGGGATTAAAAGCGTGCGCCACCACTGCCCAGCCCCAATCAGCATTCTTTACATCACACTCTTCCTACCACTCCTCACTGCCATAATTCAGTGAAAACTAGAATGTGCACATAATTTGGTCAATATACTCTTTTCCCAGAGGAGGAGGGTACTCAAGGAAGTTTGTATTAGTCAGGTTAACTGACAGAATGAATCCATGTATCAAAAAGGACTTTATTAGATTGGCTTACAGGATTCTGTTTGGCTGGTCCAATGGTGGCTGACTCACGCTGGAGGAGGAAGAAACCTGTAGCTGTCCAGTCCACGGGACTGGGTGTCCCAGCAGTTTCAATGTGGCACTGAAGGCCCAGAGGACTCCTGGAGCACTGCCTGTCGCTAGTCCAGGTTGGAACCCCGTTGAAGTGGTTCTAACAGTGGTGAGGGAATGCCACAGCAACAGAGTAGGTGGACCGGCCACCGAGGGCGAAAGCAAGCAGGCAAGAGGCAAAGTTTCCTTCTTTTGTGTCCCGTGTGGGCCACCATAGAAGGCGCCATGGAGATTTAGGGTGAGACTTCTTGCTTCAAATAACTTGATCAAGAACATTCCTCACAGTAGTGCCCAGGAGCTTGGATTTTAGTTGATTCCAGCTGCAGTCAAGTTGCCAACCAAGACTAGCTACTACAGAGTAATACCGATGTTTATCATGTGCAGGTGGATAATCTAGGGTTTATATTGGACCGAAGTAAATGAAGTAAAAAATCAGGGGTGGAATCGGCTCAGAGAGACCCTTCGCTCCGGACAGTGGGAGCAGCGGCGATAAGGACAATCTACAAAGAACCCAGAGATGGGCAGCACCTCAAGAGAAACCCAGGGCCCTGAGTTTGTAGTGAAACTATCCTGAAAAAGAAAAGAGAGCCAACTGGAGAGTTAATCCTCCTTAACTGCTCTTTGTTCCAGACACAGGCAGAAGAAAGAGGACTTTCTAGGCCCAGGGAGAAAAGTCTGCTCACTTGATCCACTTGGCCTAATGCCAACCAGAGGGACCTGCAGGACACGAAGGGCCACTGCTGTTCCATGGGGGGAAGAAACCCAGTGGTCAGAATGAAACTGCAATCCTCTTCATTCCCAGGTCAACCTAGTGCTGTGGCAGAAGAAATGGTTTCCCAGGTGCCAAGCATGGGGCAAAGTTCCCAGGGGCCACTGGCAGGAGGTGGCTGCTCTCCCCTCCCCCACCGTCAGGAAAAATATAAGAGAATCATCAGAACCTGGCTCTTGAATGGGCTCATTTCGTTCACCAGTGTAACCTGAGCGCCTCTCAAGCCCCGGGGCTTGGTGTCTGATGACTGGTCCTGGCTTTGGAGGATGCCAAAAAGAGCTGGCTGCTCACCGCCCAAGCCAGGTTTCTACCCTCCAGTCTAAGTCAAAGGAAAGACAGACAGAGTGGGCTGAGAATGTAATGGGTCGGAGGTCAGGTGGAGGCCACAGCCCTCGGCTCACCGTAGGAGATGGAGTCGTGCTTAAGGTAAAAGGGGATTCTGATTGTGTCAAAACAGGAGCAAGCTGGAGGTGGAGCACCGAGAGCTATTATACACTAAACTGCAACCCTCCTGGGCACAGACTCCAGGCAGTCTTGCTGCAGGCCAGTCTCGCCAGGGATGTCCTCACTGAGGTTCTTCCTCGCCCCTCACAAGAAGACAACAGACTGCATTACAGAGACCAGGACAGAAAACCAGGCAGACTCACACCACGCTAAGAGCCCACAGGAGGAGCTCCGAGGATGGGAAGCGCCCAGCACATGCAGAATACCAACCCTGCGAAGAGCAGACGCTCAGAAACTGCTCTTCCTAAGAAGCCCTGACTGCTCATGTGGGCCCACGAGGTAACTGACTGCAGGCTAGAAAGCTGGCGTCTCTCCTTCATTTTGTGTCTGTCGACAACTTTGGGTCAGGTCCTCGCTGAGTTCCACACAGCACCGTATTAGTCACTTAAGGAGTGTCTGCCTAAAAATTTCCCATACAAGGTGGATTAGCACCAAATTTACCTGATCTAACTCATCCCACTTTCAAGGCTGGAAGTGCAGACGTAAGAGCAAATAAGCTATTTTACTGTTTCCTTTTTTACAGCATTCTGTCCCAGACCCCTGAACAAGCACTCTTGAGTCCCTAGTCATTGTCCTAAACCTTGGATTCCAGGCACAGTGAAGCCCATGATGATGACACCTCCCAAATAGGAGCAATTACCCCAGGATTGAAACCCCCCTGCCCCCACCAAGCAGGAGCAACCATGTAAGGTTGAGATAATGACCATCCAAATCTCAATGTGACCAAGATTACTCTGCCCCCCGCCCCAATCTTTTCTCTGTTTAAAACGGACACTGGTGCCGGGCGGTGGTGCATGTCTTTGATCCCGGCACTCTGAAGGCAGAGGCAGTCAGATCTCTGTAAGTTCGAGGCCAGACTGGTCTACAGAGCGAGTTCCAGGACAGCCAGAGGTATTACACGGAGAAACCCTGTCTCAAAAAAACGAAAAGTCAACAAACCAACCAAAACAAAAACCCTGGCACTCATGTCGTCGTCCCTGAAGATAGACGAGCTGAAGTGCTTGATTGCTGTCTTTGGGACATGGCCATGCTGATTCAAACCCGTTACTTTTCTGTTTGATTCTTGGAGGGAGAAGTGGCAGCTAGTTTGTTGGAAATTGCCCAGCTCCTGGTCCACTGCCTCACATTCCATACTCCCCACCCCACCCCTAACTCTCTGACCTGGAACTCTGGTTACAGTCTCAGAGAGATACACGCTCCTCCCCACAGCCAAGTGTTGGAGATGAGGCTGTGCTCCACATTGTATTAACCAATGGTTTTTTTCAAGTCTGCCTTGCCCTCAGAGACTCCATCTTCAAGCAGTATCTGACTTCATTGAGGATGGAGTTGAGGCAGCACCTTGGTGGATATAAAGAACACCATCCGTCTGGTGCCACCCACAAGGCACAAGTTGATGAGTCGCTTAGTCCTGGAAGTAGAAAGGGTGCCACCCTATCAATTTATTAAGATAAATTGGGACTATAGGGGCACATCGCTTATTAGAATCAGATCAGGAAAACCAGGCCCAAGAGTTATCAAGCACTCCATACTGAGGAAACAGCGTGGCTGTCTCGCCTGGACCCCTTAAAGAGGAGGAGGCCTAACATTGCAGAGCCCATAGGCTCACCCACCTGTAAAAGCCGAGACCTCCTGAGTGTCCCAGGGACCTCAGTGCGGATCAGCACCTGCTATTGAAGTGGCCCACTCGAATTGCTGTCCATCTGTCTGTCTGTTCACTTGCCTGGCCGTGGTCCTGTCCTTCACCTCTCCAGCCTGCACTGCAGTTTGCTACGGCTCAACAGTGACCCCCAGCCTGACTCTGGGGCAGTAAGTACCATAGCAGCCTGGTACTGCCTGGGTTTGTCAGCTTTCTGGCACGGAGGCTCTCACCACATCCCTTTTGGCTTCTGTTTCCCAGAACTCTTTTAACTCCTAGAACTTGAGGCCTTTTTAACCTTTTGGTGGCCAGCGAGATGGGTAGGCAGGCCAAGGAGTTTGCTACCCAGACTGCCTGTCCTGAGTAAAACCCCCAGGATCCACATGATAGAAAGAGAGAACCCACTCCTGCAAGTTGTTCTCTGACACACACACACACACACACACACACACACACACACACACACGCAAAGACACAAATGCACACAAAATAAATGAATACATAAATGTTTTCTTAAAAGATTGGAATTAAAAAAACACACACACAAAACAAAACACGGTAAGTTTCCCGCAGCCAGGAAATTAGGTTCCTCAGGAACTGCTGACACAGAATTGCTGTGCTTTATGAATTCATTGTTATTTAATACATTCGGACTGTGTGGAAAGATCCAAGTGTGCTCATCTGTGTTTTTTGACAGCACACTCAAACCACCAAGGAATCGGTCGGAAAGACTCATTCTGTTCCAAACACACCCTGGGGTGGGGAACACACGCTGTGGTGTTCTGCTCTAAGGGCCTCCCAGAATACAAAGTTAGTCAGCAAGGACATTGTGAGCATCCGTCTGTGTGTCACAGGCAGGCCCCCGGGAGGAAGGCAGACACAGTCCCACATTCTCACAAGGGGAGCCTCAGAGAAAATCACAATAAACCAAGAGTACAAGTGTTCCAAGCATTGGGAAAGGTGAACCAAGGAGCATGGGGATTTCTAACGTAGCCTAGAGGGCCAAGGAGACGTCTCTAAGGAAGCCCTGTGCATCTAGGACCCGAGGACACAAGGAATTTAGACAAATGTTGGAAGTGGCAGAGGGGGCTGGGAATTGTCCTTCACTACCTAGCTCTTCTTCCTTAGCCACAGGATTGATTGATTGATTGATTGATTGATTATTTGGTTTTTCAAGACGGGGTTTCTCTGTGTAGCCATGGCTGTCCTGCAACTCACTCTGTAGTCCAGGCTGACCTTGAACTCAGAGGTTCATGTGCCTCTGCCTCCTGAGTGCTGAGATTAAAGGTGTGCTCCACCACTGCCTCATTTAACCATAGGATTTTTTTTTTTTTTTTTTTTGGTTTTTCGAGACAGGGTTTCTCTGCATAGTTTTGCGCCTTTCCTGGAGCTCACTTGGTAGCCCAGGCTGGCCTCGAACTCACAGCGATCCGCCTGGCTCTGCCTCCCGAGTGCTGGGATTAAAGGCGTGCGCCACCACCGCCCGGCTAACCATAGGATTTTTAAGTGAGTACGTGGCCTTCTAGAAAACGGCTACATTTCCCAGCCTCTCTTGCAGTTAGATATGTTCATGTGTGTAGATGTAACCAACCGTCTTATTAAATAAGAAACACAGAAACAATGTAAAAGAGAAAGCCAAGAGGTCAGAGCTCAGAGCTAAAATCTCACCCTTCCTCCTGCGGTGTCCCAGCTTCCCGAAAGAGAGCTATTTCCCTGTGTGTAAGTCGTTTCATAGTCATTCTGCCTTCTCATTGGTTGTAAACCCAAACACGTGACTGCCTCGTCACTGTCTGTATGTACGGCCCCCCAGGTCTTAAAGGCATATGTCTCCAATGCTGGCTGTATCCCTGAACACACAGAGATCTATGGGATTAAAGGCGTGTGCCACCACCGCCACACTCTTGCTATGGCTCTAATAGCTCTGACCCCCGGGCAACTTTATTTATTAACATACAATCAAAATCACATTTCAGTACAATTAGAATACCACCACACATGTGACTACATTCTGGCCAACTGGAAGTAAGAAGAGGTGGCGTGTAAACATCTAGGTCACGGGTGGGTCTCACTATTCCTTGACCCTTCTGCTAATGGGAGCGTGATCATGACAGAAAGCCGTCCTGAAATGTGAAAAAAAGATACTCTTGTCAAAGACTGGTCCTCTGGTGACTTTCTGGACCTGAGCTGCCACACTAGCTTGTTATAAGAGAGAAGTAAACATCTGTCTCACTTAAGCGATTCGGTTTGGTATCCCTGTGATGGCAATGAAGCAATATCCTAACAAATAACACCCCGAGGGAATAGCTGTGTCTGGGTGTCTCAGCCCCATTTGATCTTCCCAAGAATGCAGTAAGTAGGAGTCCATCACCGTCGGTTGGTATCACAGGAACTATGACTGAGAAAAGACCATTGTCCTGCTTAGGGTAAGGCGTGAAGCCAGCAACCCAGATCTCCGAGCTTCATTTCAACTGTCTTCAGCTTTGTCTACTGATTGGATTTAGAAACACCCAGGGTACTGGTGAGGTATGTATGCCTCTGGCATCTGTGACCATGTTTCTGGAGTGGATCACTGAGGGCATAAGACCTGCTCTGAATGTGGATGGCACCAAACAGGATGTGAGCGGCTCTGCTGTGTCTGGCCCTTTCTGCCACGCTTAACTGAGCCATCTAAATCCACGAACCAAAGCAAGCCATTCTCTTTTACGTTCTTGATGTCGTATTTTCTCACAGTGGTGCGAAAGCCTGACTAATAATCCAGCCAGGTTCAAGGGATACCCACCACGCTTCTCTTCCTCCCTCTATCTTGACTGCTTTTGTTATTTCTCCCATTAAGATGAGTTTTTGCCAGGTGATAGTAGTGAACACCTTTAACCCCAGCACTCAGGAGGCAGAGGCAGGTGGATCTCTGAGTTCAAGGACAGTCTGGTCTACAAGAGTGAGTTCCAGGACAGCCAGGGCTATGCAGGAAACTACTATCTCAAACAAGCAAACAAACAAAAACAAACAAACAAACAAAAAACACCAAAACTTAATAATAAGTCTCTGTGTGGTTATTTGGGAGCTGGTTGGCAGGATGGAAAAATCCTCCTACAAAGAAGAGTTTTCACCAAATGACCAGCTCCCAGCCTGGTCCTCCCAATGGTTCATGGTCTTGATGGCACAAGCCCTGAGCAGCCCCAGCAACAGGTACATACATCTATACAAAGTGGTCCTCTAGGGTCAAGGATGTAGGACTACAGACACTTTTCTCACAGAAGATCTTTCATTCTGCTCTAAAGGGGAGCCTTTGAATCATCATCCCTTTCCCCCACCGCCGGCTTAACCTGACCCTCCCACTGGCAAAGAACCTGGGAATTCTTGACAACACCAACACTGGGAGAGCTCAGGAGATCCTCAGCTGTATCATTAGTGCTGTCTAGACGTCTTAGCAGCCCAGCTCCCTGGGGCTCTCCCCGGGACTCGGCATCAGAACGATGCTGCTATTTCATCTTTTCTCAGCCCTCCGACTGATTGCTTAGGGAATTGTGAGCTAAACCCTGTTTACACGACTCCAGCGTCGCCATTCTCCTACCACGGCTCTCTTCGGGTTATGAATCACTTCTGGGGTCTAGCGTTTGAATAATTCAGATCTTAAAATATTGATTTTTATTCCTCACAGCCAGGAGACAGCTTTACACATGCCCTGGGCTTGAGTGGGCATCATGTGGCTCCGACGCTCGAAACTTGCAAAGACTTGGAAGAGCCTTGTGTGTGTGCAGAAGACAGGCACAGACAGACAGACAGACAGGGGTGCTGATCCAAATGGTTCTCATGGCATCCTACAGCTTTATGCCAGACCTGGGAATTAGAGGTAGGGGAAAAGAGGCATGCACAAACATCACCCCAACAAGCAAGGTTACAAAGCGCAGGCAGCTCTCATTGAATCTCCTTTCATCCAGGAATCTCTGTCTGTGGCCTTGTTGTTACCCAAGAGATGCCTGAAGGCCATGCTCCTCTCTCAGTACTTCGGATGCTTCTGATTTCTGTTCTCATGAGTTACATCAGCTCTGGAGAGAATTCCTAGGTTCTCATTGTTTTAAGACATGAAGCTACCCAGAAAACTCTTGGACCAGAGACTCTCAGGTGGCCCTTTCTCCTTCCTACCCACTTCCTGTGTCCCTCTGCTCCTCAGAGTCTCTCAGCCCAATGCTGTTCCTTAAGCTTCTGACCCACATGTCCATCTTGCTTGTAGATCTCTAAGTCTCGATGTCCCCCAGGCTCCTCCAACAGAATTCACTAACTCCCAACCTATTTCTTTTCTTTCTTTTTTGGATTTTTGAGACAGAGTTTCTTTTTGTAGCCCTGGCTGACTGGAACTCTCTCTCTACACCAGGCTGGCCTCAACCTCAGAGATCTGCTTGCCCCTGCCTCCCAGATGCTGGGATTAGAGGCGTGAACCACCTCCACTGGGCTTCCAATCTATTTCTTATCTATCTCCCTTGGATAATGACATCTCCATCCACCCACATCCGAAGCTGGAGAGTCAGTGTAGTGTGACACACTGTCTAGTGACTTTTAAGCCATTCTCTCCTCCGTTTACTTTTTAAGTATGTTCCAAATAGTCTCCTAATGGAGCTGTCCTTCACAATTCTTGTTCCTCCAGCTCGTTTCCTACATGGCTACAAAAGTCGTTATTAGAGTTTAGATCTGGAGTGTTCTGCAAAGGCCATATATTGGAGGCTTAGTTCCCAGCTTGGCATTGTTGGGAAGCGAGAGAACCTTTAGGAGGAGGGGCCTAATGGGAGGTTTCAGGTCACTGGGAATGAGCCCTCCCTCAAATGGTAATGGGACCCTCGTCTCTCCTTTTTTTTTTTTTTTGAGATGAAATTTCTCTGTGTAGCCCTAGCTGTCCTGGAACTCGCTCTGTAGCCCAGGCTGGCCTCGAACTCACGGAAATCCACCTGGCTCTGCCCCCCCCCCAAGTGCTGGGATTAAAGGCATGCGACACCACTGCCCGGCCCCTCCTTTTTTTTTTCTTCTGTGCCACACACTGGCACCGGCATATACTACCTTACCACATGCTCAAAACCATGGGACCAATGAATGACAGACCGGAACCTCTAAAACTTTAAGCCCAGTAAAACTGTTTCTCTCGGGTCTCGGTTATAATGAAAAGCACACATGACTAACACAATAATCTTCTAAAAGAGAAATCCAATTATTTGGAGATTTTATATATTTTTTTCCATGGATCCCTCATCCTTAAAGTCTAATTCTTTAGCAGCCATGCAAAGCCCTTTCTGGCCTTGCTCTGTCTACATCCTAGCCCCCATTCCACTTCCTCCACTCCCCAGATATCACACAGTCGATATCAAGGACCCTTGTGGGTAACACAATTGTCAGGTTCTCAAGTCCCCATATTAAATGGGGTCACATTGCATATAACATGCATACATTCTTCCTTATTTATTTACTTATTTTCCAATGTCTGACTCTATTACCTAATTTGGCTTTGAGTTCTGAGCCCAAGTGACCCTCTTGCCTCAGCTTCCCAAGTACTTAGGACTACAGGGATGTTCTGTTACACCCCACTCTATGGTAAGCCCTGTCTAATTTCCTTATAATACCTATTACACGGTGTTAGGCAAATAATTGTTCTGTTGAATTGAAAGAAAAAAGCCTGTGCACGTTCAGTTGCAGGTCAAGTTTTCTTCCTGGTTATTTTGAAAGAGCAGTTGTTGGCGCTTGTGGATACAGAGCCTGCACACAGGACTATGTCCCTACACTGCTGTGTTCCCACACCTCTGGGCTTTGCCACATTGCCCTCTCTGCCCAGAATATCCTTACCTGTGCTACGCCCTCTCTCCTCCTCCGGGAGGTTTCCCTGACCTCCTCGTCCTTCAGGGCACTCAGAGCACACTGTCACTTGTAAAGTCTCTGCCATCCTACACAGGATCAACTGGATCTTGTTTGTCTTGGTGTGATGTCTGGCAGGGCACCTGACGCAGCATGGGTGCTTAAGTGTGTGCTGAAGGCATTTGACAGAGCGATGAGACTCCGGGGAATGTTCAGACGGCTTTCTCCCAATGCTGGCTCCCTCACTTCTATTTTCTCAGGGTTTGCTATTCGTAAAGCTTAGGGAAAGACAGGTTTTGATGTTGTTTAGTTGGTTGGTTGGTTTTTCTTTCTTTCTTTTTTTTTTTTTTTTTTTTTTTTTTTTGGTTTTTCGAGACAGGGTTTCTCTGTGTAGCTTTGCGCCTTTCCTGGAACTCACTTGGTAGCCCAGGCTGGCCTCGAACTCACAAAGATCCGCCTGCCTCTGCCTCCCGAGTGCTGGGATTAAAGGCGTGCGCCACCACCGCCCGGCTCTTTCTTTCTTTTAAAAGATTTATTTATTTATTTATTTATTTATTTATTTATTTATTTATTTATTTATTTATTTATTATGTATACAGCATGTAGGCCTACAGGCCAGAAGAGGGCATCAGATCTGATTACAGATGGTTGTGAGCCACCATGTGGTGCTGGGGATTGAACTCAGGACCTCTGGAAGAGCAGCCAGTGTTCTTAACCACTGAGCCATCACTCCAGCCGGTTGGTTGGTTTTTCGAGGCAGGGTTTCTCTGTATAGCATCCCTGGCTGTCCTGGAACTCACTCTGTAGATCAGGCTGGCCTTGAACTTGCAGAGATCCACCTGCCTCTGCCTCCCAAGTGCTGGGATTAAATGTGTGTGCCACCACCGCCTGGTGGGAAAGAATAGTTTTAAACCAAGAAGTGAGGGTGTAATTCAAGCAGGGCACGTTCTTAGTCCTCTGTTCAATATCTAGGACCTGAAGGGAAAAGGAAAGAAAAAAAACAACTTTATACAAATAAAAGCAATTCTCTTTTCTTTTCCTTCCTTTCTTTCTTTCTTCCTTCCTTCCTTTCTTTCTTTCTTTCTTTCTTTCTTTCTTTCTTTCTTTCTTTCTTTCTTCCTTCCTTCCTTCCTTCCTTCCTTCCTTCCTTCCTTTCTTCCTTTCTTTCTTTCTTTTTTTACAAAATTACTTTATTTTTAAAGTGATGTATAGGGGTGTTGGTAGGAGGCTATGTGCACATGAGTGCTGCTGCCCTGAGAGGCCAGAGGTGCCAGGTCCCTCTGGAGCTGGAGTTACAGGCAGTTGTGTGTGCTAGGAACCAAACTCAGGCCGCCTGGAAGAGCAGTGCGCCCCCTTAGCCGCACTGCCTGTCCTGTCTCCAGCCCATCTCCTCTGGTGTGCCAGGGGAGATGTTCATCCATTGACTCACTCAACCATCCATGAATCATGGCGACTGTAGAATACCTCCCTGAGGTCAGGGCCTGTGTTAAACATTAGGGCTGTACAGATGAGAAAGAGCTAAGTATCCAGGGGCAGAGACAAGCAGACATGTCCCGACAAGATGGGGTGCCAGGAGCTGCAGTGGAGAAGAGCTGAGGAGGAAGGCTGGGTGAGGACCTCCCCTTTTCCTCCGGCCCCCAGTCTCTCATTACTCCTGGATTATAATTAGCTTTGACGCCCACTGTTGTGAGACTTCCTCAAGCACAGAGACTGACATTTGCCCTTGCATTCACTCAGCATTATTTATTAAATGCCTAGTGTATGCAAAGTCCTTTTAGGCTCTATGGGAGCTGCAAATAATATTATTGACTCAACATAAGTCTTTGTGGGGTACACAACGTGGTTAATACAAGGTTTGGAACGTGGTGGGATAGGGAAGCATTTTTTTTTTTCATTTTTAAAATTTATGTGTGTGTGGGGGTGGGGCATGCATGTGCGTATGCATGCAGGAGCATGCTTTTGGAATCCAGAGGTCAGCAATCCAGATGCACTGTCCACATTGTTTCTTGAGACAGGTTTCTGACAGGCCTGGAACTCATCAGTTAAACTAAGCTCATTGGGCAATGAGCCCCAGCGGTACCTTCTCCAGTCTCCACCTCCCAACGCTAGGATTACAAAAATGTGTGTCCAGCTTTTCCCTCCCTCCTCTCCTCCCTCCATTCCTCCTCCGTTCCTCCCTGTCCTTCTTAACACAGGTTCTAGGGGTTGAACTCAGGTCCTCATTCTTCCAAGGCAAGCACTCTACTCCCTTAAGGGAGCGCTTAAATGACTAAAAAGTAGACTTAGAGGAAGTACTGTCTTCAAATGTCTGGAGAGCAGCCATGAGAAGAGAAACATTTATTCAAGGCTACTTCAAGGGCAGAGCTAAGACTAATGCAGAGCTGTAAGAACCAGACAGGGAAAGTGCTAGAGAGAGGCGGGCAGCTGCCTCTCCACCTGACTGGCTGCTGGCAGTCACAGAACCCTCCACCCCCACTCCCCCCCCATGTCCCCACCCCCCCACTGCCCGCAAGACCATGAAAATGATGAGGACTCTTATGAAATATTGACGTAACTGAGTATGCAGGAAGTCACCACTGGTGGAATCCAGTTTTGGCCAGAGTTCTAGACCCATGGTAGAAAAATACTCATCATCTCGCGATAGTAATGGGTGTCCCGGCCAGCTGATGTGCAAGACCTGAATTCCTGAAGCCTGAAAACCAGTGGTAAATGTAGTAGGTGGTAGCTTTCTTCTCTTACAGGCTGCCAGTCACTGGCTGTGTGCAGACCAACTTGAAGGGTGCTGGAAAAGATGTAAACAAAGCAAACGGACAGATTAAGGAAGGAGGATATAAAGCCACATCTGCATTAGCAACCTAAGTGACCAAGCGGCAGATTTTATCCAGCAGAACATGGTGATATCCACCTGCTTTACGGGTGGCTTTTGCCGGGCCTTGCGTCTTGAGGCCTGAAGGCTCTACCGTGGTGGATCCAACTGTGAGAAGAGAAGGGGTGGCGGGAGGGCAGCTTCTCCGGAGCACATGCCACCAGAGTCTGCGGAGTCGGGGACAACCAGCCAGACAATAGCAGATGGGAGAGCCTAGCGTTTTTTACCACCTGGAGCTCGGCAAGCTAGTATTCGCCGTAGGACATCCTGTGTGGTATGGGAACAATCGTATTCTTGAGCAAATCATGGTTTTTGCCCTTAAAATTTTTATATCTGTTTAGAAGCTACACACCAATAATATCTCCACTGGGATATAGATATGAAGAGGAAGAAAAGCCATTGTACACACTGCCCAGTGAGATATCACCCTGCTTTTATTTAAATGGTTCTGTGTTCTTTACCATAGAGTGCCAATAATTTTTAAAACTGTCTGTTAGCTTCAACGTTAGGATTGAAACTTAAAAGATGTGTTTGTAATAAACTGGAGAATTGCAGCCCTCTACTGTGAAATGCTTCAGAGAGAACAGAATTACTAAGGTACTAACCTAGTCTCACGTACCCATCTTTAGGTTCCCCACCCTGACTCTTATTTTGCTTGTACATCTTTACATTAAAGGCTCTTATGAGGACATCAGTGTGTCTAGTGTGATTTTTTTCCTTCTCTAATATCTACAGTTTTAAAATGTCTTCTTGTATACTAGCTTTTAGTGTTTTGGTCTTGTTTTGTTTGATTTACTGATCCAGACGGCCTATGCAGAACTAATTATTGTGGGAGTAGACATTAGTTTGGAGGCACTGGTACATTTTATTAACTTCAAATGCCTCATATTTTTTAATTTCTAAACATTCCAATTGTTATTTTGGCCTCTTCTTTGCCAAAGGCACAAATTACTTTAAAATACTTAAGCATATAATATTAATTTACCGTCTAAAGAACTGGGATTTTTCTGTGTAATCATAAGATTATAGCTTAAATATAACCGTCTCCCTGACTGAATGTGTGGTACAAGCACTCAGGCGTTGGTAACATTGTGTTGATTGCACACTAGGCCTGTTTGCTCGCTGGCTTCACACTGGCTCAGAGCCTCTCTTGTTCATGAGGAGCTTTGACACTGTGACTCCTGCCTGTGGAGTTCCAGTCAGCACCAGCAAACACAGAGCAGTGTTGATTGGAGTCCTCAGGCAGGAGAGACTGCAGCCATTCAGACAGGCTGCCCCGTGGTGCAGTGTGTGTATTATGAATGTGGCATTTCATAGTTTCCGTGTTAGTTACAAGCTGTGTGCTTTTACCGTCATGAAGTTCCTTAAAGCTGAAGGTGGGACTAATCTCTAATTTCTTCTTTTACTCTCATTAGTGCCTTAGATATAATGCTAAATAAGATTCAGAGTTTCTACATATGGGGGTGGGGGCGGAACTGCTCTGGGAAAATGAGGGAAAGTTTTCCATTAGTGAAAGCTGTTCCAGGTTATGAAATAGTAAAAATAAATAACACAAAAGCCTGCAGGAGGAATTTCTAAGTGGGTCCAAACCAAATGACCTTCAGGTCCTCTCTAAATCTGGAATTTTATCTATGAAAACACTGAAGTTTGTCAAAAATCTTCAACCATCAACATGAGTGGCGAACTGGCTGCTGATTATGGAAATTTTCTCCAAAAATGGAAACAAATAAATACATTTCTTGTGACAATTTCATAATGATTTCGCCCTGAACATTTGATGGTGTGGGGACTTCTCTGTCTGCTTGGCACCTGAATTGAAGCTCTTGGCCAAGCCTGGCTCTCAGGAGGAATTCCAGGGGCAAGAGGACACATTAGTGTTCATAAAAGAAAAAAAAAATGCAAAACCATCTGGCCTGAATTGTAAATCCATTCAATGAACTATTATTTATTTAGCTGCTAAATGAATTAAGTAGATTTTTATACACGTACATGTATATGATATTAAGTGAAAAAGGAAAAATTTGAGAATACTATTTACAGTATGACTACTTTTGCGTACTTAAAAAGACTACGTGTAAATCTGTAAATGCATATTTTTCCTAAATGGGATTTTTATTTTTTATATCTTTTAAAATCACAATATAATTACATCATTTCCCTCTTCCCTTTCCTCCTTCCTGATCCTCTCACATAACCCTCCTTGAAATTTTTCAAATTCATGGTCTCTTTTCTTTATTAATTGTTGTTACATATTTATACATATATATTTATACGTATTTATACGTTCCTAAATAGAGAGCTACAACCCGCTCCCTCTGTAAACTGTTACTCACGTATGTTTTCAGGGCTGACCAGTTGGTGCCTCTTCCCTGGGGAAGTCTCTATCTCTCCCACACTCAGCTTTCCTTAGTTGCCTGTAGTTCTCTGTGTGGGGCTGAGACCTCATCCACTTTCTCCCATCCACCTTAGCATGGTGTTATCCTTGTTCAGGTCATGTCTGGGCAGCCATGTTGGTGAGATTTTACGGGTGTGGCCTCTGACCTTCCTAGGGGACACAGTGTCACTTGAAGAAGCTCTTTACTTTGGTGAGTTCTTACCACAGAAAGAGGAGATGGGAGAGGGTGGCTTTCCATTTTCTTTTGGCGTGTTTTCATGTCGATGCTGTTCTCTATGTGCCTGCTCCCCTGTCTGTTTGCTGACGGGTCTTACCTGGATCATGGGATTAAAAGCCAAGTTTTTATTTTCTATTTAAAAATAGTTTTTATTCCCCCAAAGGCTAGAGAAAAGGGCATGAGGGCTGCCCTAGGTGCCACCAAGACAGATTTTATAGCTCCATTTTCCAAGCATGCAGAAGTACAGACAAAGAAGCGGAGGACTGGGAGAAAGGGGCTTCTTGCTTAAGACTGATTACTCAAGAAGAAGAAGTCTGAGCCGGAGCAGTGGCCAGATCTCCCGGGTCCTGTCATGACCTCCAGTTATACCAATGAGAGAGGAGGGGAAAGGTCGCGGGGAAGGGGGTCAAGCCTTGCCGAGACATGTCCATTCGCTAGCTGACTGGTGGACTTGCGAAGCTTTAAACAAAGTCCACCTGTGCTCAGTGCTTTTCCTGACCACGGGGATAAGACACCATGCAAAGGAGGGAAGGTTAATTTGGATCACAGTTTCCCAGACATCAGTCCTTCACAGAGAGAGGAACACTTTACACCATGGCGGCTAGCAAACCGGGAATATAGGATTCCGGAGGCGGTCCGGGCAGGACACAGCCCCAAAGGACACCCCCACCAGTGACCTACCTTCTTTAGCTAGTACTGCCTCCTAAGGGTCCGAGCACCTTTCTAAGCCAGCACTACTAACTGGGCACCACACTCCCAACACAAGAGCCTCTTGAGGAGACACTTCATAGCCGAACTAGAATACCATCTCGCCTTGAGAGCTCCAGGATTAATCCTAAAGCTACCAAGGACATTTTCTTTCCTGACCCCAAAGGAAAACACAATAAAACGTGCTATCCAAACAGACCTCCTTTACCATATATCCTGGGATTCCTATGTATTCTATTGATTGGAGAGGTACTTGTGGAATTCAGTGCTGGAGATAACTGAGAAAGGGTCAGGGTCAAATAGGACTAAGGACCTAGTGTTGATCCTTAAACAGTTTAAGGTTTAAAGCAGTATGTCTGGCCAGATTGACATCCTGGTTCCTCCCTCCAGCTCTCCTCTGTTTCTCTGGATTTTAATCTGCGTTCCACACTTTGGACTGTAATCTGACCTTGAATAGGGGTCAGAGCAGCGTGGTCGGTTTGGGGCTTGCAACAGGCATTGTGAGAAATGGAACCCAAGAGTACTTGGCAAGTCTTGTTACACCACGGTGTCTCTGCAACTACTGTATCATAGAGGATCAGTTCAGAAGTAGAGGAGACACCTCCCTCGTTCTCCATCGGTAGAGGGGTCTTACTAGACCAGCGAGGCTGCCTGTCATCCGATGCCACCCACTATTTGCAGCCCTCTCTTTAAGGTGGGCAAGGTCTATGACTGCTCTGCATTGGCTGTGTCTCCTCTCCGTCGAAATGACTTTGATCCAAGGGGTACTGGAGGTGATGGATCTCAGTGAACGCGGTGACTCTGGTGGGAATCCAAGGTGGGAGTAGTCTTAGGGAGGAGAATGAGAAGCTCCCTTCCCTGGAGGAAAGCCACCCGCCAGCAGAGGCATGAACCTTTGTGGGGGTGCCGAGCTTTTCACCCACTGAGCATCGGAGGTGGATGTCATTTCCTTCACAGGTAAGAGCAAGAAGTGGTGTGTGGCAGGGCCCTGTGATTCTTGGGTGACTCAGCCTGTGACCTTTCGGGAGGAATCTCAGAGAGAGAAGGTGGGGAGTCTGAACTTGCTCTCTCGGAGCTCGAGAGGCAGCTGTGGCCAATGCTTCTTCACAATTCAGATGAAGAAGGTTCAGTTAATCCTACCTCTTGGCTCGAGGATATAGGCATCATCGGTCCCTGCAAAAACACCTTTTGAAGATGTATTTACTTCCTTATTCCTGTTTCTCTCCATTCTTAAATTCCATTTTCTTGTCCAAGCCACAGTAATTCTTAGGTGTGTAGTATGCCTCCTTTTATTTGCATGCTTTGTTGCAAAAGTGATTTCTTTGCAGTACTAATTTATGTCTATGTTCTATCTCATTGTTTCCCACTTTCCCCTTGTTTATTTTTTTCCATAATTGCTCCTAAAATCCATTTATGCTGCTATACAGACCTCAGTTCCACTGTGTAGTAAGTATTCCCTGGAATTCCTGAGTAATAATGTAGTGGGTACCACATTTAATACTCAGTCTTAGTGATGGGAGCTAAGATGGCCTTTAACTCTTACCACAGGTAACTGCAGATGTCTCCAGAGGAACTGAATGAGACTTTGGGGGGTTGTATCCTATAGAGAACTTTCTGTATTTTCTACTGAACTTGATTCACCAGGTCGGAGTGCTCCCCAAGGTGACTCACCAGGCCAGAGTGCTCCTCAGGATTCTTGCCAGTACAGACTTCTCTCAAGTCCTCCCTCTCTCCAGCAATATACAAGAACAGTCACATCTCACATCTGCCACACTTGGCATCATGCTTCTTTCCATATTTTATCCATAAAAAAGGCATGCAGTAGCATCTCCTTGTTGTCTCAATCTGCATTTTTCATGTGGCTCGTGAATCTCCCTTAACATCTGCTGTGGTGGAGGTGGAGTGTTCTGTTCAGGTTCCTGCTTGGAAATTAGATACTCAGTTTCCAGCGGCCCAGGGTGTGGAAAGCACGTAAGATCCAGATCCTTTACGGGGATTGCCTTTGGCCAAAGGAAGCTACTTCACCCTAGTTCGTGACCCATTCATGGGGGTAGCATCCATCCAGTGACTAGTCATGCAGGGGTATGAAGTCTCAAGTCCTTGGCCCAAGTCCAGGATGTCTCTGACGGGACTAGCCAGTAGCAGCAATACCCCCATGGCATTAGTAGAGGCCTGGGCTCTAAAGGATCATAGTTTAAAACTCTGACACTGCTCAGTCTTCTTCTGTTTCTCTCACTTGGTCACCGCTACCCATAAGGCCACCTCCAGACCACACAGCTCTGCATCCCTGGGCCTGAAACCCAGGGAAATGACATGTGGCAACCTGCCAGCTTTGGAGAACGTTATTCATGTAGCATCTGTTTCTTTGCTCTTTCCTATCACTGCCGGGAGTCTTTCAGATTCTTCACTTCAGATCCTCATTCCTTTAGATGTTACAAATATAGGGGTCTGGGGGATGGCCCAGCAGGTAAAAGCGCTTGATACCCAAGCCTGGTGACCTGAGTTCCATCCTGAGGACCCATTTAAAGGTGGAGGGAGGGAAAACTCCTAAGGGTTGTCCTTTGGCCTCTTGTGTGGGAGGCATCCCTCACCCCCACATTTTCCCAGGGTACTCTTGAGTAGGAGCAGCAGGAAATATTAGTTAGAAGGATAGAACGGGGAGAAACAGATAAAAATACAGGATAGTCTCAGGAGGGCCTGGATCCTAATCCATCTGCCCAACTGTCTCTGTCCTAGGGTATTTAAAGGAGAGCCAAGGGGTGGAGCAGAAGACCTCCCCCCAGCACAGCCAAGTGCAGACATCTCAGACACCTGCACTCAGGCCTGTGGTCCAGTCATCCTCTCCATGCAGACCTGCGGGGTAAAGCCACCAGGAAACCCGAATGGGCTCCAACAAACTCTCCCAGCACACACATGCCCACACTCACACACACCCACGTCATGCACATATAAACACGTATCATGCATACAAATGGTAAGTTCTTAGAAGATATTATAAATATCTATACCTATTCTGCCACCAATCTGTTAGCTTACCAGTGATGCATTTTTTAAAATTAGACATTTCCTAATTTTGATGTAGTCAAATTGTTAAACTTTTGCTTGGTGGTTTTTGCTTTTAAAGTTTTGTCTTAACAGAGTTTCTTAGATCACACAGATGGCTTCCTGCACTCCGATGTGCTGATTTTACATCTACTATTTTTCTTTAATATTTTATATTTATTTCGAGCCATGAGTGCCCTCTTTTGTATACAGTATCAAGTTGAGTCTAGTTTTAGTTTTAATTTTTATCACGTATGTTTTTCTCTTGTTTGTTTGTTTGTTTGTTTTAGACAGGGCCTCAAGTAACTTAGGCTGGCCTCTAACTTTATCTACCAGATGCTGGAATCACAAACACACGCCACCATATGTGCCTGGTTCATGTGACGCTGGTGACCAAACCCAGGGCTTCATGCATGCTTGCAGGCACTGTACCAACCAAACTATAGCACCAAGCCGCAGTGTTGTGTTTCTCCTATGGTGAGCTAGTTTCCTAAACACCACTTGACAACCCTCCCCCCACTGATCCGTGACACCACTTCCATCCTAAAAGTTCAGACGTATGCGTGGTTCTGCATTCCAACTCTCTGCTCTGCTCCACTGATCTATCTGTATGTTGTTTCGATCACTTGTCAATATCATAAGGCTTTAATATGTCTTAATATCAGAGAGGGTAAGAGCCTCCCTTCATTCTCCTTTGGTAAGCCACTTAGCTGTGGTTCTCTATGTCCAATCTAAGCATCTTTCCTGTCCTATTGCTCCCTAATTTTTAGAGTCAATTCAGCTCAAGTGGGTTGGACTCTTTATTCTGACTTTGTTTGGGCCAAAAACACTTGGCTGGACTGGCACAGAGGGACTGCCAGCCCACATACCTGAATGGTGATTTGCATTATTGGCAGTGCACAGCACACGCATACATACACACACACACACACACACACACACACACACACACACACACACACCACACGGGGAGGAGGGGAGGAACTTTTGTAAGAACTCAAACCAAGAGATAGTATCTAGCTTGCATTGGCCACTCCAAAGCGCTGACTATTCTCGGCGAAGTAGATCCAATCAGATCTCAGAGAAACTGTCAAAGGCACACGGATTTTAATGAGCCTGGGAACCTAATCAGAGGCAGTAATGAACGGCATTAACAGTATACTCCCACCAGTGAGGACACCCTGTCCGGATCTGTGGTGACTTGGCCCTTGCTTCTGAGGAGGGCAAAGGCCTGTCAAAGGTTAGCTCGTGGCCACCCAGCACCTTTGTGGCTTCTGCAGCTTCCACCCATCTGTTCCTCCCCAACTGAGCTTGAAGACCTGTCGCAGTTACATTCTTGTGTTAATTAGGAGGCTGTGAGCAGGCCCCAGTTAGTCATCCGGTGTGAAGATGGCAGGCGCTCCAGCTCTGGGGGTGTGGACGGGTTGAGACACGTCAGAGCTGGAACACGGAACACGGAGTGACTCACCCCGAAACCTTGAACACCAAGGTCAAGGAGAGGGCGAGGACTTTCCAGACGCTGTCTGCTTTGTGACAGGGATGAGACTTCTGCTAACTACGGCTTTCTCTTCGCTGAAGACCAAAAGGCCAAGGGATGAACTCTGGTTCCTTGTGAGCAGCCCTTCTGGCCTTGACCTGGTTTGGCCAGCCCTCTTCTGGGTGCCTGCCTCTGCCGGATCCCTCCCTGCTCTATTTGTATATGTGTGTGTTTATTTATTTTATTATCTATCTATCTATCTATCTATCTATCTATCTATCTATCTATCTATCTATCTATCTATCTATCTATCTATCTTACTATTAGGATTTAAACCCAGGGCTTTGTGCGTGCTAAACCGGTGACCTACCATAAACTATTCCTATAACCCCTTCCATAATTTTGAGAGTAAGCTCAGCTCAAGTGATTTGATCTGCCCTCTTTGTTCAAGCCAGAAGTCCCAGCTCAACTGGGAGTAGCGGCGGCGGAGGGGGGGGGGCGGGGGGGACGCTGTACCCCTCTCCCATGCTGCTGTCCCCATTGGGCTCAGAGCCCGTGTCTTTTCCCAAGGCTCTTACTTCCAAATCCTGAGTCCTTAAGAGCAGACATCTTCAAGTGACTGGTTGTGGTGCCGTTTTTCTGAGGGGGTTCTACAGTCTACACAATGCCGGCCGCTGGCTCCACGTGTTTACCTCAGCGGAAAAGAGAGGTGATTACTTGGTCCTGTGGTCTGTCTGGCCCGAGCCTGTCCCCAACCTGCACTCATGCTCGGGTACCAGGAAGTCCATTGTCACCTGTTCCCTCGCAGAAAGGGTTTTTAGACTGTTCTGCGTTCACCCTGTTGCTGTGATAAGACACTCTGACCGAAAACAACTCGAGGAGGAGGAGAGGGTTTATGTGGCTTACATTTCCAGGTTGCAATCCATCAGTGAAGGAAGTCTGGGCAGGCACTCAAGGCAGGAACTTGAAACCACGGAGGAGTGCTGCTTTCTGGCTCACTCCCACGTCTATGCTCTGCAGGTTTTCTTACAGAGCCCAGACCCACCTGCCTAGGGATGGCGCAACTCACAGTAGTCTAGGCTATCCTGTGTCAGTCACCGATCAAGACGATGCCCTACCAGTTTGCCCTCTCCAGGCGACTCTAGCTTGTGTCAAGATGACAGCTGAAGCTAGGGAGGTGTGCTGGGCTAGTTTTGTGTCAACTTGCTACAAGCTAGGGTCATTGGAGAGGAGGGAGCCTCAGTGGAGAAAATGCCTCCTCCGTAAGTGTAGACAAGCTTGTAGGGCAGTTTTCAAATTAGTGTTTGATGGGGGAGGGCCCATCCCGTGGTGGGTGGTTCTGGGTTCTCTAAGAAAGCAGGCTGAGCAAGCCATGAGGAGCAAGCCAGTAAGCAGCACCCCTCCATGGCTTCTGCATCAGCTCCTGCCTCCAGGTTCCTGCCCTGGTTGAGTGCCTGTCCTGACTTCCTTCTATATGATTATGAGCAGCGTGGAAGCATAAGCCAAATAAGCCCTTCCTCCCCAGTTGCTTTTGGTCATCGTGTTTCATCACAGCTGTGACAACCCTGACTAAGTCGGTAGGCAGGACACATACTGGCTGGAGCCCAAGAGGACCTGGAAAGGACCTTTGTGTGGTCAACAGAGCAGGACGCCAAAAGGCCAGACTACAATGCACTTACTTCCTTGTCTCTCTGCACCTGACAACAACTTCAAATGAGGCCCCAACATCTCTTCATTCCTCCTTTTTCTTTTGCTCAGGGAATGTGTTGGGAACTTAACTATCCTTCCATTCCTCCAGCTTCTTTTTAAATGTAACAACCCGCATCTGGAGTGTGGGCAGGCTGCGCTGGAGACTAGCCACCGGGTCTTATACAAAGGCGAGCATGGCCAAAGAGTCTATAGGGGACTTCCAGGGACTTCACTCTGAGACACCTAGAAGGACTCTATCAAGTGTTATCCTTCCTGGAGTGGGAGGAGGTGAGCAAGAGCTAGGTGGCTGCTCTTTTCAGAATCAGCGAGGCAAGGAAGCAGGCTATGTTACATTTGAAGAGTATGAGGGCTGGCGTGATGGCGCAATGCATAGAGTGCTTGTTACACCAGCCTGAGGGCCCGAGTTCAGAACCCCAGCACCCACACGTAAAGACAAGCACAGTGGTGTGTGCCTGTAACCCCAGCACTGTGGGGATGGATGGAGACACACAGATCCCTAGAGCTCACCGGCCTCTTGTCCAGCCAATTGTTTAGACTCAGATTCAGTGAGAAACCCTGTTTCAAATGTGGAGCACTATAGTGGAAAACACCTGACATCAACGTCTCGCCTCTACATGCACATACATGCTCAGGCATACAAGCCCCGCACAAACATGCAGCTACATAGACACTTGGACACATATACAAGTACTATACTCAAAAAAAAAAATGAGGTAAACCAAACAAGATGCTAATTCTCTAGGAAGGGTCCATTTTGAAGCCTAGAGACTCAGGACATGGATAAGAAAATATTCTCGAAAGGCGAAATACCTCAGTGGTGGGGACCGCGTTGCTGGCTAGTCCGGTGCTCCCTTGGAAAATCAGACCCATCCTTTCTGTACTTCCACCTATTCCCCCATCAATTTCAGATACCCAGGGAGAAAAGAGGGTTACAGTCTCAGCCCTGGGCAGGATGCTGGGCTTGTTGGGAGAGTCAGTCACACCATCTGCCAGCCAGATGCTGAGCACAGCTGGAAGAATGGTGAGGAATCTGTTGAGGCTGTTGAGGATTCTAGAATTCCCCCACCTCTTAAACTCTGTGGGTGTTTACATATCTAAGTAGAGGACCAGAGAATCCACAGGCCCCATTCTCAAACTATTCCATCCTTCAAGCAGGCTTCCGCCAGAGAAATTCTCTATCACTTTTTACACGTCACAGGCTTCTGGTCAGTCCTTATGGCCAAGAGATTTCTTGGTGCAGGCTTCGGATTTAGCCTGCCAACCATGCAGGAGACCCCCAAAACTTAAGCTTGCACCAAGCTGCCTCCTAAAATGTTGCAAGTGAGTGAAGAAAGGTAGAAAAAGCAGAAACGGGTCTGCAAAGCTAGATAGCAAGGTCTTCTCTCTGGGCCATTGTCTCTGCCCCCTGTGCCACCACAGTTTCCAGGGGCTTTCTGAGTCACTTGGTCTAGCTGTTGGCAGCTTGGTAGGTCCAACAAACCAGGAGCGAGAGCTTGCCCAGGAATGATATGTCAGAACTATTCTCTGCGGTGCCTTCTTGAGTGTGGAGGTCTGTGGGTAAGGAGAAGTTGGAGTTGAAAGGTTCTTAGAATCCCATGGGATCCATGACCAGCAGGTATATTAGTCTTTTCATGACTATACTTAACTACCCAAGTCTGTATACTTGTGAAGAAAAGAGATTTGTCTGGCCAAAGTCTAAGTAGCATAGCACCCTTCTGCAAGGGCCCTCTTGGCCACTTCACGTCACAGCAGATGGCACCTGTCCTAGCTTGCTTTCCGTTGTGAGGAAACAATGACCAGGCCAACCTGGTGGAGGAAAGGGTTTATTTGGCTTACATTTCTATGTCACAGCCCATTACTGAGAGAAGTCAGGACAGGAACCTGAAGGAAGACACACAGAGAAACACTGCTCGCTGGCTTGCTCAGCTTCTCTTTTTAATAAAACCCTGGGCTGCCTGTGAAGGGGCAAAGGGAAAAAAAAAAACAGGCCTGCACATGGTCAACTATCCAGAAAAGGATGCTCGCCCTGGCTAAAAAAGAAAGAAATGTCAAACTAGATTTAGAGGATTGGTTTTTTTTTTTTTTTTTTTTTTTTTTTTTTACTATTTTAGGGGGCCTGCCTCCTAGCTCCGAAATAAATCACACAAGAGGCTTATTCTTACTTATAAATGCTTGGCCATTGCTTGGCTTGTTTCTTGCCAGCTTTTCTTAAATTATCTCATCTACCTTTTGCCTCTGGGCTTTTTCCTTTTCTTATGTCTGTACATTTTACATTCACTCTTACTCTGTGGCTGGCTGTGTGGCTGGGTGGCTGGCTCCTAGCTTCCTCCTGTCCTTGTTCTCTTGTTCTTTTTTTCTTTTTTCTTCTTCTCTGCCCAGATTTCTCCTTCTATATATTCTCTCTGCCTTCCAACCCCGCCTATCCTTTCTCCTGCCTCACTATTGATTGGCTGTTCAGCTCTTTATTAGACCATCAGGTGTTTTAGACAGGCAAAGTAACACAGCTTCGCAGAGTTAAACAAATGCCACATAAAGAATGCAACACATCTTTGCATCATTAAACAAATGTCCCACAGCATAAACAAATGTAACACATCTTAAAATAATATGGGCTCTGCTACTCATTTGCTGAATATGACTCCACCTTGGATGACCCTGAATTTTCAATCCAGGACAGCCCACAACGTGCCCTAGACAGGTGACCATTGTGAACAAGCCTCATTCGGCCAGTTTCCCTTGGAGCTTTTGTCTTAGGAGGCGTCCGGTTCTGTTTCTTGGTTCCATCTTGCAGATCAGCTCCTTTGATATATTTTCTGTATTCCTGACTATTTTACCTTTCCCAATTTGACAGGCTAAAGTGACTATAAATGACAAAAGTCAATGGTAGCTCCACTCTGTGCTGGGATAAGGGCACATCTAAATGGGGCTGGAAGCTCTGTCCACTGACTGCATCTCTCTGTAGAGTAACCTTGCAGTAGAAAGAGCAGAGACCTAGGTGTGATCCAATCTCTCTGTTTAGGGGCACACAGTCCTGAATACATAAGTCCCAAGGGACAAGAGAGCTACTGATTGAAATATTGGGGTTATTAGTTCTGCTAAGTTAGAAATCATACAAATATCCAACTGGAAACAAACTGTGACATTCACAGTAGAGCTACAGAATCCTAATTTAAACAGAGAAACGTGAAGACTGTCGATACAAGAAAACATGAATATGAAATAATGTTTTAGAAAGATGGATTAAAAAAGAAGCTAAAAAATACTTATTCATGTTATGACAGGAAAACTTGACAAGCCTCAGAAGAGAGTGACCAGAAAGGTAGAAATGTCATCAGCCATATCAGCCATGGGGTTTCCTCGGGTGACGTCCAGATGTTCATAAGAAGCATGTTTACGAAGTAAGGTGAAAAGTGGGGGACAGAGGACTCTTCCCGAGTTTGTCACTGTGCTGACTTGGGTGACAGCCTGGTTTCCTTTTGCCCTTTTGAATTTCTTCCTGTGGGGGGTGGGGTCGGGGTGGGGGATGTTCTCAGCCTAAGGAGAATGCCAGGGGAGCCTCTCTGAGATCGCTGTCCTCGGGGACACCACTCTCCACGGCTGCTGCCCAGGTACCTCCAAAACAAACAAACAAACAAACAAAAAAACCTCATTATCTTTCACTTCCTCTAAACCATTTTTTT
Source organism: Peromyscus maniculatus bairdii (assembly GCF_049852395.1). Classification (NCBI taxonomy): domain Eukaryota; kingdom Metazoa; phylum Chordata; class Mammalia; order Rodentia; family Cricetidae; genus Peromyscus; species Peromyscus maniculatus. The sequence continues at coordinate 22,794,008 of NC_134863.1, forward strand.
AAACATCCAAAGTGTCCAGGCTTTTGGAAAGCAGCGGCAGACAGCTGCGGCTGGGCAGCTGAGACGGCTCCATGGTAATTCATTTTCACCGTCAGCTAGACTGGATTAAGAAACACCTAGTCGGGGGAGGGCTAGTGAGTAAAACATTTGCCATCCTGAAGACTGGAGTTCCCACCCCCAGGACCTACATAAGCCTGGGGGTGTCGTGGTCCACAGGCAATCCCAGCTTTCTGGAGACATGGGACCCCTGGAGCAAACTGGCTGGCCAGGCTGGCTGAAACGGTGGAGAGGTTCTGTCTCGATATTGAGATATATAAGTTACTGAGGAAGATGCCCAATTTCAACCCGGGACCTCCACATGCATGCACATCCATGTGCACCCACACACACAAACACACATGCATGCACACCTCATGCATATACATGAGGTATGAAGACACACCTGAGAATCAGTGAGGTACACCTTCTAATGGAACTGTGAGGGCTTTTCCAAAAGGGATGAACTGGGGTGGGGGAGGGGAGGGGTCCACTTTGAATGTAGGAGGCATCATTTCGTGAGCTTAGGGTCCAGGCTGTAAAAGGAAAAAAAGAGAAAAAAATTGACATCCAGAGTTATTTTTGTCTGCTTCCTAATCTGCCCCACCCCCACAGCTGTAAGCCACTCCGGCTACCATTTCTTCCTCACCGTGATGGACTACACTTTTAGTGAGCCAGAATAAACCCTTCCACGCCACAGGTTGCTTCTTGTCAGGGATTTGGGGACAGCAATGTGGAAAGTCTAACACCGGCACCCCACTAGCAGTCAGGATTGTCATTTTAGCCATAACTGCATGGCCACCTTGCTCAGCAGCCTGAGACCACTTGCAGACCCTGGGTAACTCCAGGCTTCAGTTTCCACATCTGTCAAGTGCTGACACTCAACCCATTGATCTCTAAAGGCCCTTACGGACATTCCAGCATCGTTGTGGCTCCGTGTTTAGCCATCCGAGACTAAGAGCCCCAAATAGAATTCCTATCACTCTGAGGCTGAGAATCCGTTCAGCCATCCAGAGCTCAGGAGGCCAGGGCAGCCCTGTAAGCAGACTTCAAGCTTGGGGTCCCACTAAGGGCTCATTGGAGTGGAAACAAAAACAAATAAACAAACAAAACCATTATGCGTAGTTTGGGCCATCATCACCAGACAATTGTTTCTTGAAAAGGCAAAGAACCTGGAAGTTCTAGCAAGAAACACGCTGACTTTAAGAGACTCCTGAGGGTCCTGACCTTGAGCAGCCGCGGGACGGGGCCCTGAACAGCTCAGGGACAAATAGGACATGCCCTGAGAAGACGCCGCTGTCAGAACAGCTTGTCTCCATTTCAACTCCATGGGAGTTGCCTCCAGAAGCCTCAGCCAACTGGAGAAAGAGCTTTGATGTAAGTCAGAAATTCTCCAGGCTCGTGTGACCGAGGAGAGAAAATAGAGATCCTGTAAGAGGAGGTGTCTGGCTTTGGGGGACAGAGGGAGTCGGCCCTTCCTGCCACCTCAGCCTCTGAATCTGATGAGCATATCTCTTTCCGTGCAGAGACACATGGCGGAAGAAGGATGGACTACGGGTGGAGAGAAGGGGAAACGTTTGTCATTTGGGGCAGAGGGAATGATGGCCGCTTGGCTGCTCCAGGACCACCACACCCAAGTTCAGTGATAGGTGGAACCCTTCCCACTAAGAATAAATGAATAGAGACACCGGGGTTTGGGGTGGGGTGGGGGTTGGCAGGGGAGTCCTCTCTACCTCCACGGTCTACAGAAAGGGTGATCATAACATCTTTTCTGGGGAACCATCCGCCCTGGGTTTCTCTGAGCGACAAATCACCCAAAACTGTACAGGCTCGAAACAATTGTCCCTTCTTTTGGACACCAGGCTGTGGGCTGGCTGGGCAGCTCTTTCAGTCTAGGCCGGTTTGGCTGAGCTCTTCTGGGCTCTGGTGCATCTGTGGTCAGCTGGCACGGCCAGCCCTATTCTCATGCCTGGCAGCTCACAGGCCAACTGGGCCACGCGCCTCTCAGGCCTCGCGCCTCTCAGGCCTTGCTAGGCCAAGTTTGTTTGTGAAGCCCAGATTTCCATAGGGAAGGTTTCGGAGTCCTTTGGAGGTTAGGCTTGAAGCCTGTGTCTGCCCCTTTTAAATATTTTAAAGACGTTTATTTTATGGGCATGAAGGTTTGTGTGCAAGTATATATGTGCACCACATGCATGCCGGTGCCCGTGGAGGCCAGAAGAAGAGTCCACCAGATCCCCTGGGACGGGAGTTATGGATGACTGTGAGCCATCGTGTGGGTGCTGGGAGCTTATTGCAAGAGGAACTAGCACTTTTGACTGCTGACCCTCTCTCCAGCCCCTGCCTTGTTACTTCTGCACTGTGCCCCACAAAGCCAGGCAAAAGCCACCTGGGGGGGTCAGTTGTCCCTGCTGGCCTGGAATTGAGGGGTTTCCTAAAATGTCAGAGTTTCACTATGAAAATGGGGAAGCTGGGCAGTATAATGGCCGTCCCAGACCCAAGAGGTGGAGAACTTGGCTAGACATCCCTCCAAAAACATACAAGGGGGGAGCAAACGTGTGAAAAGGTGAGTACCGTCCGTAATCGTTAGGGAAATGTAACTCAAAGCCACAAGGGGATGCTCTTTTGTACCTACTAGGATAGTTATTTTCAAAAACAAAAGATTAAAAACAAGCAAAACCCTGTAACAAACATAAAATAATAAATGGCAGTGGAGATATAGAAAAGGAGAAGGCTTGTGCTTTAGCTGTGGGAACGTCACATGGTACAGCCACTGTGAAAAATGACCCGACAATCCCTTAAACAGAAATGCTGTCTGAACCCGAAGTCCCAGTGCTGGGTAGATGCTTGAAAGAATTAAGATCAGGGGCCCAAACAGATGTTGGCACACCCCCTGACTGTGCGTTAGCCGTCATCTCCATAACTGCAAGATGATGGAGGTAACCCAAGTGTCAGTCGGCAGATGCCTGGATACACAAAGCGTGCGTGACAGAGTATCGATCATTCCGCCTCTAAGAAGAGGGCAATTCTGACACGTGCTGCGATGCGGGTCAGCCTTAAGAAGGCTGTGCTAAGTCAACGAAGCTGGCTACAGAAAGACAAGAGCCGGAGGATTCTGCTTACACCAGCACCAAGGACTCACTTCCCTGGAGCTGGAAAGCATGGTGGTTGTTGCCGAAGGCTGAGGAGAGGAGCAAGACAAAGCCACTGTGTGATATGAACAGTGTCAGTTTTGCAAGGAGAAAAGGCTCTGGACATGAACAGAGTTGATGGTGGCACAGCACTGTCAATGAATGTAATGCCACAGAAACACACACTTCAAAGCCACTACAGTGGTAAAAACGTGTGTTACACGTATCTTACTACAGTTTCTTTAAGAGAAGCCGGAAGCAGGGGCCCCCTTTCTTCACAAAAGGAATGGAAACTGCTGTGGCTATTTTTCCCCCATTGGCCACAGGAATGAAGAGCTTAACTAAATGGGACCGAGCTGTTGAAAGAGTTCATAATATTTGAGGAAATGCTCTGGGAGACAGCACACAGAGTCCAAATATTGACCAAATTAGACACTTTTTTTTTTCCCTTCAGGAGCCAGTAGTAGCTTATGATTATTCACTCAAGTGGGAAAAAAAAAGTACAATTCAAGAAGGCCCATGTCACTGGATGAATGGGATGTTGAGGCTGGCTAGTAAGCCTTAGTACTGTCTGGAAAAATAAAAGCAAACAATAATAGCTCAGAGTCCTAAAAGAACCACTAAGACTTTTGAAAGCATCTGTGCCACTGTTTCTAGCTCCCTTTTCCACCCTGGCAAAGAGCTGGGCAACAGGTGAAAAACTTCCTCATCCTTTCATGGGGCTCCGTGTTTAGAGGAAGTCTCGTGGCAGGAGGAACAGGCTGGAGGATGGTGTCAGAGGTGTGGGTGGCCAGGCCTGGCAGGCAAGGAGTCACTAGAGGAAGCCAAGGGTATATGACTATTAGCAACTGCCAGACTTCTGGAATACTGCCCTGGAAGGAACATATGTCCCACACAGAGTGCATGTCCCGTGGCAGGGAGAAGAGACCCTCAGAGGCCCTGGAACTAGAGTTACAGATGGTCGTAAGCCACAGTGTGAGGGCTGGGAACAGAACCCTGGTCCTCTGGAAGAGCGGTCAGTGCTTCTAACTGCTGAGACATCTCTCCAGCTGTCCTCTTATGAGCTACTTCATTGAGAGGCTCTAAGGTATCTCCTACCCGATTTTCTTTTGGTGATAGGCAATTAATGCTTCGATCTCACATCTAACACCTATTCTGGGTTTGTTCCTGACACAGCTGTCTCAGGCAGGCTGAAGTGCCAGGGCACTGACTAGGGCTGCATGCCATAACCTCATCCTTTTCAGTGGAGACGAAAACTTGGAAGAACCCCAATGAGGAAGTGTAGATGTAACCAACCGTCTTATTAAATAAGAAACACAGAAACAATGTAAAAGAGAAAGCCGAGAGGTCAGAGCTCAGAGCTAAAATCTCACCCTTCCTCCTGCTGTCCCAGCTTCGCGAAGAGAGACCTACTTCCTCTCGGTTCGTATTTTTAAAGTATGTTGTTCTGCCTTCTCATTGGTTGTAAACCCAAACACATGACTGCCTCGTCACTGTCTGAATGTACAGCCCCCTAGGTCTTAAAGGCATATGTCTCCAATGCTGGCTGTATCCCTGAACACACAGAGATCTTATGGGATTAAAGGCGTGTGCCACCACCGCCACACTCTTGCTATGGCTCTAATAGCTCTGACCCTGAACACACAGATATCTATGGGATTAAAGGCGTGTGCCACCACCGCCACACTCTTGCTATGGCTCTAATAGCTCTGACCCCCAGACAACTTTATTTATTAACATACAATCAAATTAATATTTCAGTACAAATCAAAATAATATTTCAATACAATTAGATTACCACCACATTTCCCCTTTTCTATTTTAATAAAAAGAAAAAAAAGCAAAAGGTTATGACTAACAAAAGAAAAACTATATACAAAAGTACAATAACTATATACAATATATACAAGTAATAAATACCTAAACAGGTATTTGACGAATCAGAGAAAATAATTCCATTATCTATCCTATTTTGATAATTCCAAGATGTATCTAATGTACTTTCTATCCTAATTAATTTTCAACTATAACTAACTAATCTTCAACCATAACTAACTAATCTTCAACTCCCTCAGAGACCCAAGAAGGGAATAATATTAGCTAACAAAAATAAAAACAGGAAGTGCATGCAAGCAACTTCCAAAAAAAATTTGTGAGTTGACAGAAACAGCCAGCTGCCTGGGCAGTCACCTGAGGTTTCTCCGCAGTGTTGGGGCATCATCTTCAGCCTATAGGCTTAGTGTATCTGACAGACTCATTTGTGAAGTAGGATGTACACAAGGTCAACAGTTCAACCTCACATTGGGTGAGAGCAGTCCACGTACCAGAAACACCTGAATTCCACTAGTGTCCTGTCATGATTCAGGATTTTAAATTCTGGAAATTGTTGACAGTTTTTTAATTCAGCTGTCCATTCTTCTTGGCTGTGTATATATGGCTTCATCTCAGCATCCCCTTCTTCTCCACATCCCTCTATTAAATGCCAGTCTACTTTTGAGAGGCATGAGCTTTCAGCTGCTGTTCCATTGTACAACAGAATCCATCGGCCCTCTGCCTGTTAAGCTGCCTTCGAAGAAAAGGGCACCGTACCTTTTCCGGATGCGAAGGCCACTTCAGGGATGGGGCCATATTGTCCTGGCCTCAGAAGATGCCTTTTGATAAAGCCATAACCACACTTGTTTTGGCAAGAATCAGTAGTCCCTTGTTTCGTGATCTGTCTGTCCATTTTGTCCTGTTGATTCGAGGATACTTTGTTGTCCAGTGGCTAACTTTTGCCAGAATGAAAGTTGACTCCATATGCAGTTTCTTCAATGCCCATATTTTCTCTAAAGTAGATTGGTACTGCCAGGAGCCGACATGTCTCAAAAAAGAAAAATTTTCTAAGTTATTAAAACATTTTAAATGCCATATTCTGTAGATCTCTGAAGGGTTTGAAGATGACCTGTCTAAAACATCTCTGCTCAATTTTTAAAACATATCTAATATGACTACAAGTTCTATGATAATGTCTAACTACTAGCTTTCATTTCTTTATATCCTAATAGTTGATAATAATAACATTCAAGGATCAGAAATTTGCATTACATTGTTAAATGGATGGAATAAATACAATTAGAAATATACATATAGCATTTTCTAACAATATCAGTTTCAAATTTGTGTACAATATAAAACAATTCAATCCAATGTAAAGTATTTAAAACTAGTAATTGTCTTTTTCTTTTCTTTCTTTCTCTTTTTTTTTTTTTTAAACAAGAACTTTAAATCTAATCTCCTTTGCTTAGCCTTTTTCCTAACCCTTGACAATAACTTGTAACCAACCCCCCTAAATACTGAAAATTATCCCAGACCCAAAACCCATTAAAAAGACCAAAAAACCACCCGCCCCACACCACCTCTTTGGGAATGTGGGCGTCGTATTCTTAAAATTGCTTCCTGCTGGGTATGGGCGAAGTTTTCTTTATCCTGAAAGAAAAATTTTAGGTTAATTGTCAAATTCTAGGAGAGGTAACTATATCCTTCATTATTCAGTCTGTGTATAATGCCAAAGTTCAGGGTTTATCTCAAGTCCTTATTCAAGTAGTCTTTGAGACTGGATCATCTCAGCTAGTCATCTCAAAATTGCTCTGAGCACCTTGTAGTTCAAAGCTGATCTGTGGATGATGTTTGTCAGCTTAATGATATTATTATTGTCCACGTGGAATTGTTGTTGTTGTGGGGCCCCATCTTCTTTCTGGAGACTTCAGTTGATGTTAGGCCTGGCCGTGATTTCCTGCAGAAAACTGATAAGAGACTCGAACACAAAAATATATATATGCAGCTAGCCTTTTTTCTAGAATTAGTTAGTACTCTATGTGACCATTCATATCTTAACAAAGTTTAAAATGTATATATATATATTAATCTTGTAAATTTTGATATAAAATTTATACTTTGAGAAAAAGTTTAAAGAATCAGAATAGAATCAAAGAGTTGAGATTAGTAATAGAATAGTCCCTTAATTAATTTTGCTTTTGTCCTGTACCATAGCAGAAGATGGCTCTTATTCTGGCATGATACAGGGAGTTTGCATTTTCCTTTTAACAACATGCTTGATTTTAAAGAAGGAGAGAGCCATTCTCCAACTCCAAAGTCAGCTTTAAATTTTAATTGAACTGGGACTGTTAGAAGACCAATAGTGTTAAATCTTTAGAGAAAAGCAGAAACAAACATTTAGGAAGACATAAAATTTTTTTAGATAATATATACCCATACACCGTTTCACTCTGTTTCTTGGGATAGATGATTTGACACTTTTCTTCAGTTGTCTCATTTGTCCAGTGTTCTTCAGATTCCTTAATCTTCATTCTCCTAAAAGACAAAAACAAAAACCTTTCCCCAAGACTAATTTTGGGGATGTTCCTTTTTGGCAAGTTATTATCTGATTAAATGAAAAGGCATGTGTTATTGATACAAGTTAGTTTAAATTGGATGTTCATGTTGGTTGATGAACTATTACCTCCTCAATTAAGAGGTCTGTCTTGTTCAAATCGAACCTTTATCAATTTTGATGGTACCCACAGCTTATCTTCTCCTGTAGAAACAAAAGCAAAACCACGTCCCCAATGTAATACATACCCTGGTTTCCATTCTGAGGTCAGCACATCCTTAAAGTATATAGGCTGATTTAATTCTGTAGTTTTTTCTATTATCCAATGTCTCTCTGCAGCTGTTGTTCCTTTCTCATTGGCATTCAGAAAATTCAAAGTTAGAAGAGCATTATGCAGTCTATTTCTGGGGGTTTTTGTTACCCATTTCTGTTTATTTAGCATATCCTTTAGAGTTCTGTTTGATCTTTCTATAACTGCTTGACCTGTAGGATTATGTGGTATGCCTGTAATATGCTTTATATTGTAATAAGCAAAAAACTGTTTCATTTTAACAGAGACATATGATGGAGCATTGTCAGTTTTGATTTGTGCAGGTATACCCATGATGGCCATAACTTCTAGCAAATGAGTGATTACAGAATCAGCTTTTTCAGAACTCAAAGCAGTTGCCCATTGAAATCCTGAATAAGTATCGATAGTGTGGTGTACATATTTCAATTTTCCAAATTCTGCAAAGTGAAACACGTCCATCTGCCAGATTTCATTTCTCTGAGTACCCTTTGGGTTACATCCTGCTGGTAATGGCGTCTGATTGTAGAAGGAACAAGTAGGACATTTCTTTATTATTTCTTTGGCTTGTTGCCAGGTTATGGAAAAATCCTTTTTTAAACCTTTACTATTAACGTGATGTTTTTTATGAAATTCTGAGGCCTCCAGCACATTTCCTATCAATAATTTATCAATTTCATCATTGCCTTGTGCTAGAGGGCCGGGCAGACCAGTATGGGATCGAATGTGAGTTATATATAAAGGATGATTCCTTTTCCTGATTGTATCTTGTAATTGAATAAATAGTGAAGTTAATTCTGAAGCATCAGGGATAAATTCTGCAGTCTCAATATGTAACACCACTCTTTCAGCATACTGAGAGTCAGTTACTATGTTGAGAGGTTCTGAAAAATCCATTAATACCAACAGAATAGCATACAATTCTGATTTTTGCACTGAATTATACGGACTTTGAACCACTTTACTTAAATTTTCTGATTTGTAACCTGCCTTTCCTTCTTTGTTGGCATCTGTATAAAATGTACGAACTCCAGATATGGGTTTTTGCCGTACAATTCGAGGCAAGATCCATTCAGCTCTCTTTATAAGATCAATTCTATTGCTTTTGGGATATTTGCTGTTAATTTCTCCCAAAAAATTACTGCAAGCTCTTTGCCAAGGTTCACTTTCTGTCCATAATTTTTCAATGTCCTCCTTAGTTAATGGTACGACAATTTCTGCTGGGTCTATGCCTGCTAATTGACGAAGTCTCAGTTTTCCTTTGTAAATCAAGTCAGAGATTTTTTCCACATAAGTTTTTAATTTTTTATTTGGTTTATTTGGTAAAAATATCCATTCCAATATAATATCTTCCCTCTGCATTAATATTCCAGTAGGAGAACGCCTAGAAGGTAAGATAACCAAAATGCAATCCAGCTTTGGATCAATACGATTTACGTGTCCTTCATGCACTTTCTTTTCTACCAAGGCTAATTCTTTCTCAGCTTCAGGTGATAATTCTCTTGGACTATTTAAGTCCTTGTCACCTTCTAAGGTTTTGAACAAATTAGTCAGTTCATCATTTTTTACCCCAACAATAGTTCGTAGATGAGAAATATCTCCAAATAATCTTTGAAAGTCATTAAGAGTCTGTAGTCTATCTCTCCGAATTTGCACCTTTTGGGGTCTAATTTTTTGTAGCTCTATTTTATATCCTAAATAATTAATAGAATCTCCTCTTTGTATCTTTTCAGGAGCAATTTGTAATCCCCAGCGAGGCAAAATTTTCTTTACTTCTTCAAACATTATTTCTAAAGTATCTGCATTTGAGTCAGCTAGTAAAATATCGTCCATATAATGATAAATTATAGATTTAGGAAATTTTTTACGTATCACTTCCAATGGCTGTTGTACAAAATATTGGCACAGAGTTGGGCTATTCAACATTCCCTGTGGGAGGACCCTCCATTGAAATCTTTTAACCGGTTGAGAATTATTATAAGTAGGCACTGTAAAAGCAAATCTTTCTCTGTCTTTTTCTTGTAAGGGTATTGAAAAGAAACAGTCTTTTAAATCAATAACTATGAGAGGCCATCCTTTTGGTAACAGAGTAGGCAAAGGCATCCCAGATTGTAGAGAACCCATTGGCTGAATTACTTTGTTAATTGCCCTAAGGTCTGTTACCATTCTCCATTTACCAGATTTCTTTTTAATAACAAATACAGGAGAATTCCAAGGGCTGGTTGATTCTTCAATATGCTGAGCATTTAACTGTTCTTCTACCAGCTCTTCTAAAGCCTGGAGTTTCTCTGTTGTTAAAGGCCATTGCTGGACCCATACAGGCTTGTCTGTTAACCATTTTAAAGGTAGAGCTGTTGGTGTCTTTGGAAGATCATCAGTTATTGTGCCCTGTTCTTGTATAATATGGATGGCTGGTGACCACTCATTAGAACAATATCTTCTAATATTTGTCTCAGTAACATGTGCTAGTTTATGATTTGTTTCTGAGATTGGAGGGATGTTAATCTGAGTATTCCATTGTTGCAACAAGTCTCGACCCCACAGGTTCATAGTTATGTTAGCCACATATGGTTTTAATTTTCCTCTCTGTCCTTCTGGACCTATACATTCGAGCCATCTTGCACTCTGTTTCACCTGAGATAATGTCCCAATTCCTAAAAGTTGAACGTTTACCTCCTGAAGAGGCCAAGTTGGATGCCAAAATTCTGGTGCAATTATGGTAATGTCCGCACCTGTGTCTACCAGACCAGACAACAAAACACCATTTATTTTTATCGTTAATTTTGGTCTTTGTTCATTAATAGAAGTTTGCCAAAAAATTTTCTTTATGTTTTCTCCTGAATTTTCTATTCTCTCTGTTTCATCATTCTGACCAGCATGATTTATTCCAATAGGCATTTGGTTATTTAATCGCTCTCCAGAGCAGGCATTTCCTCTATGGCTGCCGGAAAGGTTTGAACTGGATTTGCACTGGGGGCCTGCCTGAGGCCCCTCTGGGAGTTTCCCGAAGACTGAGGCAAAGGATTACCCTGTCTGTCCTTTGTTGATCTACATTCGTTGGTCCAGTGTTTTCCCTTACCACACCTTCTGCATACTCCAGAAGGAAGGGGCATTCTGTTGCCATTGTTCCTTGAAGAAACATTGTTTCTGGAAATGACCTGTCTACAGTCCCTTTTCAAATGTCCTTGCTTTCCACATCCAAAACATCTAACACTCCTCAAACCTTTTGAAATTACTTCTCCTACCCATGTATCATCATGCTCATCAGCTTCAACATTAATTGTTTCTCTAATCCAATCTTCCATAGGTGCAGATCTTGCCCTTAATGGCCTGATTATTCTTTTGCATGCTGCATTCGCATTCTCAAAGGCCAAAGATTCAATTATTGCCTTACCAGCTTCTGAATCCGAGACCGTTCTCTTTACTGCTGAAGCCAGTCTTTGTAAAAAATCTGTAAAAGACTCTTTTGGGCCTTGCTTCACCTTTGTAAATGACTCAGATTTTTTTCCTGGTTCCTCAACTTTGTCCCATGCATTCAAGGCTGCCGTTCGACATAAAATTAGGGTTTGGACATCATATAAACATTGTGCTTGTGCTGAAGCATATTGGCCTTCGCCCATAAGCTGATCCTGGCAAACTTGTACTCCTTTATCCCTCCATTGTTTTTCTATGTTTTTAGCCTCCTCCTTAAACCAAGTCAGAAATTGAAGTCTCTGGCTGGGTTCCAGAACACCTTGTGCGAGGTCCCGCCAGTCCTGTGGTACTATCCTATTATATGTTGACCAAGTGTTTAACATTTGCTTTACATATGGGGAATGCATGCCATAAGATACTATTGCCTCCTTAAACCTTTTTAAATCCAACATTTCAATTGGAGCCCAAGTATTTTGTGTAGCCATTTGATCAGGCATCTGCTGTACTGTTACAGGATAAATTAAGGGTGACTGTGTGAAAACAGGCTTTCTTTCTACAACCTTATGATCCCGACTTGAAACAACTTCACTGTTAATTTCTTCTGTCTGAATTTTTACAGGTTTAACAAGTTCTTCTAAAGCTGTTATCCTGGCACTTAAATTGACTATCTTTTTAAATATTAAAATGTGGATTATTATAGTGATGAGGTGCATAATTCCACCAATACTAATATTATATAGTTGTTCCATTGCCAGACTGCCTAAAATTTCGAACAAAAACCAATTTTCTTCCAATGTACACATAAAACCCATTTGCTTTTTAATGTGGAAAAAATTCTCTTTTAGATAGTTTCCTTTAAAATATCTGATATATTATGACTTACCAAATCTGCGTAGAACAGTAGAAATCCGAGGGGATTTTCAAAGCAGCCACCTAGTGTCCCAGGTGTAAATTCAGAGAGAGAGAGAGAGAGAGAGAGAGAGAGAGAGAGAGAGAGAGAGAGAGAGGAAAGAGAGAACGCACAAGAAAGCGTAGCCGGCTAAAGCTTAAATGCAGCCACGTGTTCCCTCTTGTGCCGAGTCAAGGCTTGGGTCTGGCTTCCTTAAGCTCCGACCATGTGCGTTGACTTTACAGGCAGGGCCCTGTTCGGCAGGGCAGGTCTGAGTTGTTTGTAGCACCGGCTTTAGGCAAGCTGCTCACAGACCTAGGCCTGGGCTAGAAGTTGCTACCCGGACTAGGACGCCGGCAGCTCGGACTAAGAAGCCGATCGCCGCCAGCCGCCGTGTGCCGCCGCTGCCGCCGCCGCCGCCGCCGCTGCGGGCCGCCTGCCGCCCTTGCGGGAAAGCAGACCTGCCGCCAAGCCAAGCAGTTTTTAATGGATTCTTGTCACGTTGGGCGCCAGATGTAGATGTAACCAACCGTCTTATTAAATAAGAAACACAGAAACAATGTAAAAGAGAAAGCGGAGAGGTCAGAGCTCAGAGCTAAAATCTCACCCTTCCTCCTGCTGTCCCAGCTTCGCGAAGAGAGACCTACTTCCTCTCGGTTCGTATTTTTAAAGTATGTTGTTCTGCCTTCTCATTGGTTGTAAACCCAAACACATGACTGCCTCGTCACTGTCTGAATGTACAGCCCCCTAGGTCTTAAAGGCATATGTCTCCAATGCTGGCTGTATCCCTGAACACACAGAGATCTTATGGGATTAAAGGCGTGTGCCACCACCGCCACACTCTTGCTATGGCTCTAATAGCTCTGACCCTGAACACACAGATATCTATGGGATTAAAGGCGTGTGCCACCACCGCCACACTCTTGCTATGGCTCTAATAGCTCTGACCCCCAGACAACTTTATTTATTAACATACAATCAAATTAATATTTCAGTACAAATCAAAATAATATTTCAATACAATTAGATTACCACCACAAGGAAGCATCTGGCAAATCAATTTATTGCTCCAACTGCCTTTTCCAGCTGGGAAGACTTCCATAACGGGGAAGGATCAGCCCTTAGCACTCAGCACCGTCCAGGATTCATTGTGGCACTCTAGGAATCCCAAGACATAAATCTATACACACCGATCAAGGATCTGCTTGAACCAGGAGACCAGTGGACGAGACAGGGCTCAAGGGGACTGATTCTGTGTTGTCCGACACCCAAGTCTCAGAGGTCGGAACCAGAGTGAACAGTAAAAATGTAGGTTTGACTTCCACCACCCCATCCCTGCCCTATGAAGAGCAGTGATGAAAAAATGGTCCAAGGCTGCCTCCAGGAGACACATCAGACCAAGAGGGAAGGGACGAGATAAGGTAGAGGAAGGAATGCTGGGGAGATGGGTCAGCAATTAAGAGCCGTGGACGTTCTTCCAGAGGACCCGGATGCAATTTCTAGCATCTACATGGTGTCTCACAATCGTCCATCACTCTACGCCCAGGGAATCCAGAGCTTTCTTTTTCGGTCCTTAGATACTTCACACGCTGGGTGCCCGGACATACATGTGGGCAAAGCACCCACCACCCCATTTCAGACCCAACCATGTTTGTCTCAAAGTATTTTCCAAAACTCTGACGTAGGCAGGCTGGCCATATAACTCTGTGGCAGGGAGGAAGCAAACAGTTAAGGGTTTAATTTAAACCATTGTGCCCTTGAGGAAAAAAAACAAAACACCCAGAGTGGGCACAAGAAGCCAAGAACTCACCTGTAGAGGGAGAGCCAAGCTGGCTTCCACAAGGAGACTTTCTCAGTCAAGTTCTGACGGTCCTGTTAGACTCCGTTTGAGGATATTACCGTTGCTCTCTGTGGGATGCTGTAAGTACCTGATTTGATGTTTTGCGATGTATCTACTACTCCTACTGAAACGCTACCTTCATTTAATTGTTCTTTTACTTTTGCTTGCTACATGCTTAAAGAGATCACTCATGTGGAGCTGAAAGTATGGCTATTGTAGCTCAGTCTCAACAGCACAGCCTGCGCCGTCAGCAAGATCTACAAAGGTACTGTGTCTTTTCAAAGGAGTGACTGCTATAGAAAGTCAAAGGGGAAATAAGTCTCAAAAGGTACATCTGGATGTACATCTGGATGGGTATATACGGGATGACGATAGATGGGTGAGGAACGGAGTGTTGATTAAAAACCTCACCCCAAAGAAATTTGGCAGCCCATACCTGGACAACTAAATGAGCACACAAATGCCTTCTCTGGCTAAAACTGCATGTGCTGGCCTAAGATGCAAAGGTTTCTGACTCTCTGTATGTTTTCTCTTTTTGCTTTCTCCTCTTTACAAAGATTACCCACTGCCCAAGGTCATTTGGGAACTCGCTTATCTTGGCAGGCTCTTAATGGAATGTAGCTTGCTCTAACTGCGAGACTCTCTCAAGGATAAAGTGTAAAAGAGCCCTTGAAGAAAAACAAACATTTGCTAAGATCTTACCACAGGCAAATCATTATAGTTTAACCTGTCCATTAGTGTGGACAGGGAATCTTAATTTGTTACAGGATACCACGAGTATAATTTGGATTCACTCCCTTAATAAGTTGGTAAAGTTATACTGTTATGCCTTGTGATTTTAAGAAAGAAAACAAAGTAAAAACGAAAAGAAAGTAGGAGAGAAGGGGAGGGAGGAGAGAGGTATGAGAAGTATGAAGTCCTACTTTTGATAAGAAAGGTGAAAAATAAAGGAGTATTTTACATTAGCAAGGAGGATTTTTTTTTTTGTATGATAAAATAAGATTTTGGTCCTAAGAGAAAAAGATTTATTTTTCTAAAATGGAAAAATAGAGATAAAGACAAAACCAGAAAGTTTTTAAGCAAGTTACAGACATTCTAAGTACGTCACACAAGGTTTGTGGGGGACAAAGCTTGGAGATGGTATAGGAATGGTTATGTGAGTTATATGATGATTAAAAGTCATTAACTCCTAAGGTCAAAATTCCACACACCAGTATAAATCCTTTATTTAAATCTATAGGTCTCTTAAGTTACTGACCTACTGTTTTTTAAATTCTTCTCTTTTTAGTTATGTATATGTGTGTGACTGTGTGTGGGTATGTGCCCACGTGAGTGCAGATGCCTGTGGAGTCCAGCAGAGGATGTCCGATCCTGTTGTTGGTTGTTTTTGCTCTTTTGGGGGGCCCGCCACCCAGCTCCCAAATAAATCACACAAGGAGGCTTATTCTTACTTATAAATGCCCAACCTTAGCTTAGCTTGTTTCTAGCCAGCTTTTCTTAAATTATCCCATCTACTTTTTGCCTCTGGTCTTTTTCCTTTTCTTACTTCTGTATATCTTACTTTGACTCTTACTCCGTGGCTGGCTGTGTGGCTGTGTGGCTGTGTGGCTGTGTGGCTGTGTGGCTGTGTGGCTGTGTGGCTGTGTGGCTGTGTGGCTGTGTGGCTGTGTGGCTGTGTGGCTGTGTGGCTGTGTGGCTGTGTGGCTGTGTGACTGTGTGGCTGTGTGGCTGTGTGGCTGTGTGGCTGTGTGGCTGTGTGGCTGTGTGACTATGTGGCTGTGTGGTTGTGTGGCTGTGTGGCTGTGTGGTTGTGTGGCTGTGTGGCTGTGTGGCTGTGTGGCTGCCCCTCGCAGCCTCCTCTCCTTGTTCCCTTGCTCCTTCTTCCTTTTCCTCCCAGGTTTCTCCTTCTACTTCTTCTCTCTGCAGGCCAGCCCCGCCTATCCTTTCTTCTGCCTCACTATCGGCCGTTCAGCTCTTTATTAGACCATCAGGTGTTACACAAAGGCAAAGTAACACAGCTTCACAGAGTTTAACAAATGCCACATAAAAGAATGCAACACATCTTTGCATCGTTAAACAAGTGTTCCACAGCACAAACGAATGTCACGCATCTTAAAATAATATTCCACAGCACAATCCCTTATGATAGAGTTACAGCCAGTTGTAAGCCATCCACAGTAGATGCTGGGAACCAACCTAAGGTCCCCTGCGAGAACAGGACACACTCTCAACCATGAACCATCTCCCCTAACTCATTTGATCTACTTTCAGTTACATTCACCAAAGCTGGCTAGGAAAAAAAGTTATGTTTAATTAAGACCATTATTTGTTAGTTTTTAACCACAGGGGAAAAATGAATCTTAAAAAAAAAAAGCAGGGTTTATTTACATTTTTTTCTCTAAGCTTTATCTAAATGTTAGAAGTTAAATGCACAAGACCTGAGTCAACAGCTAAAGCTCTGAGGCTTATGCTAATGACAATAAAAAGAGACAAATGGGAGAAACAGTGTTTGGTGCTCTTGCCTTCCAAGAGCCAGAACCAGGAGATGAAGAAGCCCCTCTATTACAATAAATCACCTGTCCTCTTGAACCCACAGGCTATAGACTCTCCAGAGATTGGATTCTCCGTCCTCTAACCAGTACATAGCCTGCAGGGAGGGGAGCCAATGGAGAGGGTCATGCTCCACATGCTTCCAGAGGAAGCCACATGGTCAACCAGATAGGTACCTCCAGATAGCCCAGCTCCTTCTGCATCCCTAAGTGTAACCCTGTGGATTTCAACTGACAACAACAACAATAATAATAATAATTTGTTAATCTGTGGCCACATACATGGTCTAAAAATACCCATCAGAAAAGCAAAAGCAGCCGGACAGTGGTGGCACACACCTTTAATCCCAGCATTAGGGAGACAGAGGCAGGCGGATCTCTGTGAGTTTGAGGCCAGCCTGGTCTACAGAGTGAGATCCAGGAAAGGCACAAAGCTACACAGAGAAACCCTGTGTCAAAAAACAAAAGAAAGAAAGAAAGAAAGAAAGAAAGAAAGAAAGAAAGAAAGAAAGAAAGAAAGAAAGAAAGAAAGAAAGAAAGAAAGAAAGAAAGAAAAGCAAAAACATATGACACTCGACCATCCATCCATCTTCAGAGATTACTAACTAGACTCACTTACTCAGGATTAAACTCTACTTTTTAGAAGATATTCACAACGAGAAGCAGGAAAAGCCCACTGGAACAACGAACCAATTGAGACCTTAGATTTTTCTCTTCAAATAAGACCCAAAGGTCAACTTCAGATAAGCAAATCTATAGACCCATGATTCATAGCTCCTACTATTAAAATCATCCCCTGGGAAGTGTCTCCATAACGTTAGGATGACTTAACTGCCCTAGTCCAGCTCCAGCGGGGTGGGGCTCCCAAAGGGAGGTGTGGAGTCAGCGAGGGAACAGGATCTGAAGGGGACTCAGGATGGCTGCCACTTTATTGACAAAAAGCCACACATTTGATACTCTACAATTGCACAAAGGATTAAATGAGAGAAAGGGGGCGCATGAGCTGGGGTGGGGCTTGCTGTTAACTTGTGTGGGAGTAGGTGGAGTTATCATGCTATATGGTTCCACGGTGGTGGGGATCTTCCAAAGAATTATTGGATTTAAAGAGGCTGCCTTTGTATACACCCTCATCCTCTACTGAAGCCCACACATGATTTCTCAAAGGAAAAAGGAACTCCCATAACACATAGTGAGAATCATTAAAAACGAAAGTAAAAGGTGCTGGAACTTTGTCAAGCAGCAGTGGTTGCCATGTGGCCCATGCCACTTACCTGTGCCCAACAGACAAAACCTCCATTGGGCCTCTTCTACATTACCACTCAATGGCTAAACAAGTTTGTGCCTTCCAAAATTGTTCCTGACACATCATACCTACACTGGACTTCACTATTTCAATTTTGACTTTGTATCTTTGGTCTTTATCCATGTATGCCTGATGTCTTCCAGATACCAGGCCCTAAACCTTTAAATAATGCTGTCTAGAGTCTTTGGCCACCTCCTTCTACCAAGGGCTGTTGGATCACCTCAAGTTCCTGGCCCTGGACACCACACACCCCATACTTCCTTAGCATGAACCCTGAGGAAGGACCATCCACGCAGCTGAAAGTAGCCAGAGTGATCATTGCCCCATGCCCTAAAGGATTGGTTCCCACCTGGGTTCGATTCCCAGCACCCACGTGGCTGCTTACAACCTATAACTCTTGTCCTGGGGATCTGAAGGCCTCTTCTGACCTCAGTGGGCACCGAGTGTGCATGTGGTACTCAGGCACAGCTGCAGGCTAAACATTTATATATTCATGAAGAAGAAGAGGGGGCGGAGCTCACGAAGAGGGGGAGGAGCTCACCAAGAGGGGGCGGATCTCACCAAGAGGGGGCGGAGCTCACGAAGAGTGGGAGGAGCTCACGAAGAGGGGGAGGGGGAAGAGAAGGGGAACAAAAAAGAACTGGGTCCCAGTTCTTTGAGGAGGGAATATTATGATAAAAACAAAAGTATGAGTTAAAATCTTAGCATTAATGGTTTGTTCCCATACCTCAGCACAAAAGACCAAAAAAAAAAGATAAAATGGTAAGATTTAAAACACTAAAAAAGATAAATAAATAAAAGATCTTGCAGCGAAGTATTAAATAACCAAGCAAGCAAGACAAGAGGAAGATTAGGGCTTCAAAGACCAACAAAACTTTTCCAGGAAACTCTTTTTTTTTGGGGGGGGGGTTCCAAATTGTATTAAGTCAATCCTCCTGTATTTACACTAATTTTATTCCCAAAAAGTTGTCAAAAATAAAAGAATTGAGAATGTCCTATAACACACACACACAACCTATAAACAATTAAAGAGCCAAGAATAATATAAAATACACTGGTAAACTGTCATATGCTCTTTAAGCCTACTGGGAAGTTGGCTCTTGGAGTACGATAGATACCCTTTCCTCCCCTCCCCTCCCCTCCCCCTGCGCCGCCCCCCCCCTTCCCCCCTACACCATTTCAGACCCAACCATGTTTGTCTCAAAGTGACCTCTAGAACTGGCTGTCCTGGAGCAGGCTGGCCCCAGAACTCTCTAACAGGGAGAAAGAAAAACAACAAACATCTAAGGGTATTTAAAAACAAAAAACAAAAAAAGTTGTGCCCTTGAGAAGAGCCAGAGGGCAAAACGTTTTCAACAGCAGTTACTATTGTTTATCCCACGATATAAAATGCCTGCGGTGGGAACAGGAAGCCGGAAGCTCATCCATGGAAAGAAAGCTCTCCATCAGGAACTCCAGCTGGCTGCCTCAACGTGGCTTCCTCCTTTGCTTTCTGATTTGATGACGTTGCCTCTTTGCTCTTTCAATCAGGCTATTCCAGTCCAGTTGTCTCTGTGGTGCCTGATTTGATGTTGTGCCGCCCAGCTGCTGCCCAGCTGCTGCCCGCCATGTGCCGAGTGCCATTTGTCCCTTTACTTTGATTTGCTACACGCTTCATACGTTGGAGACCGGAAGTGTGGCTGTTGTAGAGAGTCCTCCCCACCGTACGAAATACCATAAGCATGAAGACCTAAGTTCATCCCCAGTGGCAAGCTTGTGACCCCAGCACTGCCGGGAAAGCAGAGGCAGGCAAATCCCTGCAGCTCATTGGCCAGCCCGCCTAACCGGTGAGTCTCAGGTCCTAATGATAGACAGCACATGTCTCAAAAAACAAAGTGGAGCGCTCCTGAGGAATGTCACCTAATCTCATCCTCTGCCCTCCACTTAGGCACACACACACACACACACACACACACACACACACACACACACACATCAATTATATCCAGAGAGTGACAAGAATCCAGGTAACATGAACCACTGAAGGTATTTGAACAAAAGGAAAGTATGGAGTCATGAGAAAGAGAGAGAATTCTGTCGTCTTTCCCCCCCCCCACACACACACACACCCCAGCCTCTCAGGGGTCAGTACATACAAGCTGGAGAATCAGGAGCCAGCTGACAATTGAGTACTGGGCACTGGAATGGATGTATCCGTCCCTAGAGGGATCCAGTGCCAATGACTGACTACCTAAGCAGGTGCTGGCTCCCTTGCACTGGCCAGATTGCAAGCCCTGGCTTCTCTTCCCATTTATTTGGGGATGACATGACTCTACCTTCCCCCAGAAGGATCCCGCTGTGCCCGGAGCCTTGAGCTCAGATGCCTGACTCTGATCTTTAACCTGATGCTATGGCTCCCAGCAGGCATCTCTTCGGGGACCCGAGAGAGAGTAGGAGCCACGCTGGCATTGTAATAGAGCCGGAAGAGTTATGAAACCCAGGAGGTTCGACCGGGCTCCTCGGCAGTAAATACTTGTTATAAAAATAAACCCAGCCTGTGATTCCACAACAATGAGCAATCCCTCAGGGCTGCCAGTGCTGGGAGTAATCATACTTCTCTGGGCACAGGGCTAAGGACACAGGCCAAGCCACAGAGCATGACATGTATTTGGGCTCACGCTCATGATTCCACATCTCACAGAAGACTCAGACCTCCTTCACAGTTTCAAAGGAGGAAAGCTTTTCCCACCTGCAAAGTCCCGAGCTTGAGTTAAATTAAACAATAGTCACCTGTATGGGGAACAGTGCGGTTAGATATATACAGCTGGAGCGACATGGACTCCACATTTAATGGGAATCCACGGAATGGAGTTATGAAGGCAACCGTGTGGTCTTAACTGCACTGAAGGCACTAGAATATTCAGAACAAGGGAGGAGGTTTACTGTTTCAGATCAGAGTAACCTAGGAAATGCATCCAGAGAAAAGACTCAGGATGGCATGAGAACTGAAAACCAGGAAGAGAAGTGAGCAGAATTGAATTCCAAGAGCCTGGGAGAGACCCAGTGGAACAGGACAACCCCTTCATACACCTGACTAACCGTCACGTGTAATGGCGGCCAGCACGCTGAAAGCCAACAGGGTCCTCCTGTCTTGCCTGTGCCTCGGCAAGGAACTACCACTATAAAGGAGGAAATTCTCAAGGTAAAAAGTGGTGTGATTGCATGTCAGTGGAGTTGGACAAAATGCTCTGTGTGAGCAGGAGAGAGACCCGAAGATGCTTTCCAGAGGAGGTCGCACGGCATTGACCTTGAAGGAGAATGGGAACTCTATGGACAGAAGGAGCAAGTCTTACTGATGGTTAGCCAGGCTCATTAACAGCTAGAAGATACACCTCCCTGTGGGTGAGTTTGTTGCCAATCTAATACGCAAACCAAGAATGCCACAGCAGCAAAAGTGAACACTCAGAACCACTGAGCCTCTGTGTGCTTTTATCAGCTCCAGCCACCCTGAGGCCCAGATGTCTTAGCTATCTTCTCCACAGTGGACATGCCCATGGCTGCCTTCAGTCAGAGCATCAATACACGTCCACAGGAGACCCTCATGAGATCTGGCCTGTTATTCCCTCCTGGGATCATGATGAGGCCCTGCAACTCCCGAGGTTATATAAAGGTAAGCAGTGTGTGGGTAGGACTGTGCCATAGCAAGCCCGCTGTAAATTGCCCAAGGGTCTCTTCACTGGAGCAGCTTTTAGGTTTTTCCGAGCTCTGGGTGGGACTCTTCAGTGGTGTGGCTACCTTGAAGTCATTCATGGTCCTGTAAATAGCTCCGATCAACTCCTCAGTTCACCAACCTGGTTTTGGGTGAGGTCTGTGGTTTGTTGGTACCCTTTTTATCGGAGGTAAATAGATATTCTAGATATTTCTTTACGTCTCCCCAGGGAAAGTCCCTCCACAGTAGGTATGAACATCTGTGGGATGAGTGTGTGAATGAAGACATGAAGAGCTCACTGCCCATGCTGCTCCGGTTCTGCCCTCCTTCGCACAGATCGGCATGGCCGCAGGAGGGAGGCAGCGGCAATGGTTTAATGTGGGGGGCCTGCCTAAGCCCCCTGTGGTTTGGAATGCTATTGAACATATGATGCTCATTACGGCTGAGGTCACAGGTGCCCCACAACCCCCCAGAGGCAAGTTAAATTTGCTCTCCTCTGTGGCCACGGGGCCTGAAACCTACCCGAGATGTACCACTGTTCAGAGGAGTCTCTTAATCCCGCTCATCTTTTCTTACATGTTTTGATAAGCCTGCAGGGCAGGCAGCCATCTATCTGCCTTCATCCTTGCTTAACCTTCCGCACCTCCAGGTCTGTGGTATAGGAAGAGGTCTCTTTACCTAGAAGGGAAATAAAAAAATAAAAATTACAGAGCTTCTGAGGTTGGGAAGGCAGGACCTAGAATTTCGAACTCACGCGGCCCCACCTCCTTATGCTATGGACTAGAAAATGAAGGGGTGTGTCCTGGCCTCTTAGGACACTCACTCCCAGGCATCTGGCTGCTTCCTCCTCCAGCAAAGCCACCCCCCACTCCCCCAACCTCTTACTCCTGGCTGTGTGCCAAGAGCTTCTAAACCCCGTGACAGCATAGCCCAGGAGCTGGGTGCCCGTGGTTTTCCTTGCGCACAAAAGCATTCACGAGATCAAAGCATTCACAGTTTGATGATGTTCCTAAAGGCGAATTCAAATTGCTGAGTTAAACAGCCAGCAATTTTTTTTTTTTTTTTCCAGGGCTTTCCGGAACAATTACTCAAGAAGGAATTCAACTATGTTTGCCTTTGGTTCCTTCTAGTCCTTTTCTACTGCCTGGAGAGGGAGGGAAGGGAGTGGCCCAACAAAGAAAATCTTAAGAGATTATTGCTAATTACAGATTTTTACCTACCCCATGTTCTTTCGCTTCTCGAGTTAATTAAATCAAGACCAGATGTCTGCCAGATGGGTTAGCTGCTGGCTATTGTAAGAGATTAATAGATCCCAGCAAATGAGGTAGGGATGACGCTGTTGGGTTTTAGGGATCATTGCTGCTGCTGCTGCTCTCAGCAGAAACCGGAAGAAAGGACTCTATTTTGTCAGGATGTTAGCCGGAGCTGAGAGAGCAGGCAGGTTCTGTACTAGCCCCTCCGGCAAGGGCATGAGATCTGAAAGGAGTCAGATCTCCAGTTACGTTTTTAATAGCAACTGGTTCTGGTTTGGCGATGTGTAACTTAGGACTAGAAGGGTCTGATGGATCCTGGGTGGCAATCAGGGCTCAGTGTCCTCCTGTTCTTCTCCGATTGACTCTGATTGTCCCCGGCACCATGCTCTGACACAGTGCAGAACATCATTCCCAAAGGCCATGGCCCTTCTCCAACCTCCCCCATCCCAGCTCTGCCATGGGTAGAGATGTCCACTCCCGGTCCTTCTAGAGCATCCAGGATCCTGGCTGAGACCAGCAAGGAAGGAGGGGTGGGGAAGGGCAGGCAGAAAGGAACAAAGGTCAGTTATTATTCACAAAGGACCCATTTGTTCTAGCGTGTGAAACTGAACTTCTGCACAGCACTGGGGCATTCACAGACACCCCAAGCTCACACTCGCCAACCAATCAGTTCCCGATGCTCCCTAGAGTCTGTCTTCCATCGTCTGAGTCACCAGCGCCAACCAGAACCTGTCTCTGGGTGAGACGGGTGCTGAGCAGCCAGGAGCTGTTCAAGGCCCCAGAGCTGCCCACACGGTGTTTGGAAAAAAGATCAGGCACACACTCTCTTTCTTTGTAACTGAAACCGAGCGGCAGAACATGAACACGCATCGGTTGGTGTAACTCGGATTCCTTTCCGAAGAACCTCGGCTCTACCTCCCCTCCCCCACAGTGAATTCAACCAAAGTGTCCTGGCTTTGGCGAGTTGGAAAGAATGACTCAGCTGTATTTGGCAGCTGATGGCATGCCACTCTCTGGGAAACAGAAAAGCACTACAGGTAATAATTTGGTCTATTCATTAAAAAAAAAAAAAAAAAAAAAAAAAAAAAAAAAAAAAAAAAAAAAACCCTCTGCCTTCTCAAGTCCATTCATTCCCCCATGATCTCTTGGTCCTGTAACTTTTGCTACAATCTGTGGGTCCTTTTCGATGCCCAGGGTTACCTCTTCAGATTGGGTCAGGGAAGGAACCACCTAGAAAGGACAGTGAGGCAGGCAGTGAGGTGCCCAAGGCTCAAAGGCGAACACTCAGGTGCCAGTCGACACCTGCACAATCCTGGCAGCGCACAATTCCCCCACACAATAACCTGGGAGCCCCATTCCTCACCCTGAGACAAAAGGGATTTCTCTCCCCAAAAGAAAGTAATTTGCTTCCTGGGTTCATAAACCAGAGGAACACCTTTAAAATACACCCACACCAGGGGCTGAGGAGATAAGTCAATTAGTTGATGGTGCTACATGAGCACGAAGCTCTCTGAGTGTAATCCAACACACATCTGAAAAAAAAAATCATCAGGTGGGGTAGCATGCTTGTAATCCCAGGGAAGCAGAGGCAAGAGATTCCTGGGATGCTCTGGGCAGCCAGCATAGCCTAATTGGCGAGCCCCAGGCCCGTGAGAGATCGTCTCTCCAAAACCAAGTGGTGACTTCTGAGGAACAACATTAGAGATTGACCTCCGGCATTCACAGGCACGTGAACTGGTGTGCACACAGGAACACTCATACGCACACACAGAGACATGCGCCCACGAATGCTTCACAAAGAGTGTAGCGCCTGGGTGGGGGAAACTCATCCACAGGTGAGGGTTCTGGGCAGCTATGGTTAGGAATTGCTGGCCTGCGAGAGGCTTGCACATGGCCACAGTGAGCGGACATCTGGCATGGCCCCTGCAAGATTTCTTCCGGGCCCTACAAGTCCCCGAGGTATGGATGTCGTCTCTACCAAGCAGCCTTAGCCATACTCTCCGCCCTCCCTACTCCAAGCTCCCCAGCTGGATTTTCAGCTAAATTCCTCAGTAGCTCCTAGGAGCACACAGAGACTGGCCATGCCATGCCACCGACACTCCTAAGCTGGCGTAGGGAATCTCTGAGTGGTCAGACCCCCGAAACTGAACAAGGCACTCGCGGATCCTGAACTGTGGGGCACACCTCCCCCACCAGACTGCAGCCCTGGCTGGGGAGATGAAGGTGTGTGCCCAGCTAAGCTGGCGCCCCACCTCTTCCCTCTACCGCTTCTCCTGCGACCAGGAGAAATAAAGCCTGGGGTTTCCCGTGCCCTCTTCCTGCCTTGTAGAGATCGCTGGCACAGAAACTGTATCTGCTCCCAGACCTTTTGAAAACCCTGCCTCTTTAGCAGCTGGCTTTTGAGCTTGTCACTTTGGGGACTCACGAAACTCTAATTTGACCGTAAGACCTCAGTGATGGCAACTGGGTATCCTTTCCCCAAAGCACTGAACTTCCCCTGCCCACCTCTAAACACACACACACACACACACACACACACACACACACACACACACACACACACACACATACACAGTGCTTCTCACCCCCACAGAAACAGAACTTAGAGGCTACAAAAACATTTCTGAGGACGTTTTAAACATTATCTCCATTCCATGCCAAGACTCAGCACTTTACCTGGAGCCTCTGAGTGTACACCCACGTTCTGGGTCTTTCTTCATTCTCACAGCATTTGGAGAGGGCAGTAGAAAGCGGACACTTACGGTCATCTCATATTTGTGTAATGAGATACAGGAGAAGATGGAGTGACTTCTGGGGCCCTTGTGATGCAGAGGAAGCTCAAAGTGGGATACGGGGTTCTAATGGACCTTGAGTTTTTATATATGAACTCGGCTTACTCGGTTTTGAACCTTCCTAGCCTGTCTGTTAGAGTCCATGGAGAAACTGGAACTCTTAAAGCCAGCTATGGGATCTGAGAGCTGTGTGGCCCGGCAGTTCTGGAAGCCAGCGTGCAGGCTGGGCTTAGTCCTGGCTTGCCTGACTCCCGCCATCCTCACTCAAACAAGCTGCCTCTGCAAACCTGGGGAGTGGGACCTTACCTCCTCCTCCCACTCTCTCCCCGACCCTGGTCCACTCCACTGCCCCAACGTCAGGGGCCCGGCAGGGCTTTCTCCCTGCCCACTGGCCCTAGTCTATAGCGGCATCAACACCACCAAGCCTTCAGGGCTCCCCAGAGCTGGGCCTGCCCTCCGTAGGAAATTGAGCCCCACTGTGAGTCAGCAGCCGGGATGGGCCTGACGCCCAGAGACTCTTGGCTAGGCCTCTACCAGATGGGGCATTCCCATCCTCCCAGTCCTAAGGGCAACGTCTGCCCCACATCGAGGTAGCAGAGTTCCAGGGTGTCTCCCTACTCCATGGCAGCTCTGAAGTTGTCCCAACAAATGCCCTTGCCTTGGAGGGTTGGCAACGGGCGCACAGCACAGAAGCTTGTTACTGCGAGGAAA
This sequence comes from Peromyscus maniculatus bairdii, assembly GCF_049852395.1. Taxonomy (NCBI): domain Eukaryota; kingdom Metazoa; phylum Chordata; class Mammalia; order Rodentia; family Cricetidae; genus Peromyscus; species Peromyscus maniculatus. The sequence continues at coordinate 22,820,269 of NC_134863.1, forward strand.
GTGGTATTCCGGAAGCCTGAGGGTATGGCGTGTGGGTACCGCCTCTCCTGGCTGTGACCCCTCTGGGTTCCAGGAGGGAGAGCTGAACAGCCTCCAAGAAGCACCCACACGCCCTTGGTGCCCACACTTTTGTGAATCACAGCTACTGTATGGGGTGCTGAGTCACTCTGGGGAGACAATATCGGGCCTATTTTAAAAGGATTTGTCAGGGTACTCAAGCCCTAAATGCTTAGCAATTTAACTACCCAAAATAGGTACTGGTTAGGCCTCGGTGCAGGCCAGGCTGCTCCTTTGCTGGCTGTCATGGTACATGCAGTCCTGAGCTCGCACAGAGGGACCTGGCACACACAGGACAGCGTCAGCCACCACTGCCAGAGTGTGAGCCAAACCTTTGCCTCAAGAAGGGTGGAAGGGGAACTTCAGGCGAGGCCAGGGCTGAGCAACAGACATCGACTCTTGGTGCCATCTATTCCGACTCACTCACTACTGTTTCCGTTTATGGGGGGAGAAAAATCAGGTGGCCTGGGACTAACCGATTTGAATGTCCAACTTCTCAGCAACCCCAAAACTTGAAGTTTCTCTTTAGTTGAATGGATCTCCTTCTAACCCTGTATTCATCTGGGACTCAGTGAGCCAGAGACCGACCGGAGCCTCCATGGGCCTTAGAGACCACTATGTCCAACAAGGGTGCAGAGAGGGGTGTGGATGAGACCCGGGGCCCTAACCGGGAAGCCAGCCCATGCACGGTAAAAGGTGAAGATTGCCGTCAGAAGTCAAACGCAAGTTTACAGGAAAGCCAAGGCACAGATCACTCCTGCACAAGGACTCAGGACGGCTGTCAAGGAACAGCTCAGGAATTAGCTCTCCAAAGCTGGGCTGGGTGTGGATCCTTAGGGGGTAGGAGGGAGGGAAGAGGGCGGTGTCCATAAAAGCAGCAGCTAAGTCATCGATGAGAGGCCTGGGGGGTGTCAGCTAGTTGGGCTAGTGCGTGGGGGTGTTGAGACAGAATAATGAGAACAGGGAAGGAAACAGGCGAAAGACCAGATGATGGAAAGTCTGAAATGCCACAGCGAGGAATCGGAACTTGATGGTCATCATTATCATCTAAAAGCACCAGGTGGCGATGGGCCAGACATTTCACTGAGAAAGATGCTCAATTAGTGCGCAGTCTGCACTTTCTGGGAGCTTGGAGTTCAAGAGAAAGACTAAAATTACGGGCAGATATTAAAGACATGTATTAAACACACGCATAAAATCAAAACCTACTTAACACCCGAGTGTGTGAGTGTGAGCAGAGAGTAAGGGCACTTAATGGACTTGGGAAGGAAGATGACATTTGGGGAGTCACTCCTGGAACGCCCCCCTGCCTTCCCTGTACCTTGCAGCTCTGAGAAAGGTTCCCGGGAGCCAAGACCTCAGTCTTAATATTAGACCCTGGCTTCGTGTGACTTTTGTTTCTTAGATGGCTGATTTCTGAGCCTGAACAGTTCTGGGAGCCTCCCACCCATTCTCCTTTCTGTTAGTCCTCCTCTTGCGTTCAGCCCTGAGCCCACTATTTGTACTTGGAGGGGAAATAGGGGAGGAAGCCGCTGGGCATAGTCATGCAGGTTACCCACCAAAGAGTTGGAGCTGAACTCTAAGCCTTCTGTTTTCAAGCCAAGAAGAGCTGTATCCGCACACGGGAGGTGCTTTTCCTAACTCACACAGAGGCATCGGATGGCCTTGTGGCCCTAACGGTGGTGTAGCCAAGCAGTGGCTCTACACCACGCAGTCCAGCTTCCCCCTGCCCTGCCTCCCACCAGGGGACATTGGAAACACTCCAGCCTGGTGTCCCAGGCCACATGCTGGGAGGCAGTGACTGTGAGCCTCCCAGCTCTCCTCGCTGCATCCCTCCTCACTCGCTGCATCCCTTACACAACATTAGGCCAGAGATCTGAGGGAAAGCAGAAGAAAAATGTTGCCAAAGGACATCAAAGAGCCACACATACTGGAAACACCCACTGGGTCATGCCCTGGTTTCAGCAAGTTGGACATGCTTCTTTCTGTCTTCCCTGGCAGGCACACTGTCCAACACAGCTCGCTCTCCATGCTTCCTTCCATACAGTGTGAGAGTTGGGAGCCCCTGTGGTCAGCAGGAATTCCCTCCCGACCCTGTCAAGATTGACAGGAGCTACCAGCCAGTTCCAGCATTGAAATGACGGCCCAGCAGCCCCCAAGCAGGCCTTTCCACTGCAGTGGGCCTTGGTTAGGCTGCCGCTCAGCTCTTCTTATTCACTGCAGTTGGATATGTGTGATCTCACTGTTGGCTCCGCTTCTGCGCTCTCTCGCTGTGTAGATCTGTAGGTGAGAAGGAGAGAAGAAAAGAACAATGACAGAGAGCTATTCCTCTTACCCTCGGCCCCCATCTGCCTGCACCAGGAAGTGAATTAAGCCCAGAAGAGGAGCCAGCTGGACAGGAGCCAGTGCCCATGCCATGTTCCTCTCTTCCCTCTGCTCCTATCCTCGGGTTCTGACTCCTGGACCAGCTTCTTTATTATGGGCTAGCAAGGGTCTTCTGAATGATGTTTCTTGAGCATGGCTCCAGAATTCCCTCCTCAAAGACCACCACTTAGATTATGTTCGTCTAGGTACCTAGTGCTAAATACCCCGCCTGGATCAGTAGCAGGGTCTCTGGTTCTGTGCATTGCCTTGAACCCTATCTCTGTTGCCTGATTGCTGGCTTCCTCAGTGTCCCAGGTAAATTCCTGGGCTCCGCTTTGATCAGGTAAGATGGAAGCACAAAAATAATGAGCCTCGCTTCTCTGGCATGTCTTCCAACCGCTTACTTTGTCTAATGGATTCTTTGCATTCAGAGGGCAGGGCATACCTCTTTTCTATATCTGGATCTGGTATCACAGAGCCCAGGTTAGGGCCCTCCGCAAGGTGGAGGCTTCGGAATGAATGATAAGTGAATGAATGAGTGGTAGTAGACTTGGATTGTTACAGACGAAAGGAGAACAATGGGACAGCCGGAGGGGATGGGAGGATTCCTGGGGGGTGGGGGTGGGCCGCTCACCTTTTCCTGGCACTTGTGCTCAGATACCTACCTACCTTGTAAGAAATGATCCGGTCTCCGTGCAGGCTCTGTATTTCTGTCCTCCGCGCTAAGCCCTCTGCGTCCTCCGTTGCTGCCCCTCCACAAAGTACGGTGTCCCTAAGAGCATCTGAACCACAGAGGGCAGGACTTGAGACAAGATGCTGGCGGAAGGGAGCAGGAGCAGACAAAGCCTCGAAGGCTTAACTAAGAGAATTCAACCTGGGTGCCCAGTCGGTAGACATGTAAAAGGGCCGCAGTGTCACGCATGAAACGCATGAAATGCAGTCCCGGGGGTGGGGGGGGGTGTAAGGGGACTGAGCTCGGTTCTGGACGTTTTTGAAGTGTCAGCTGAACAACCCTGGCACTCGATCACCCAGCTATTGACACCAAGGACCGAGGGAGGCAGCAGAAACTGCAGATGGGCACACACACAGCTGGACATTCTCCCCAGGACCAGTGACTGCACCTCTGGGCTGTGCCTGCCAGAACAGAGGACTCAGTTTCTCCTGCCTCAGAGCTGCTGGGAGGAGGACAGGGCCTAGGACACACATAGAGCCCTATGTCCTACACAAGCCACACATTCAGAACCTGCTGAGCATCCAGACCAGCACATGGGAAGGAACTTCCTGCAGTGATGAAAAGATCCCCTACATAAGGTTGTACCGTGGCCACCCACGTGCTTTTGGAACAGAAGACACACAGCAGGTACAGCTAAGCACCTGGATACTTCCCTTTTATAAATTTATTTAAGTATAATTGTAAATTGCCACAGAAATCCAATAGCCATTCTACTGGAAAAGCAGATCTCTTTCAGCCTCACGCACGTGAGGAAACCATCAAAGTGATTTCTCTCAACAAAATCGTCTCCTCTAAGATATGAACTAATATACAAAAGTTCTGTTTCCATGTAACTGTATAACTGAGACCATGTGTGTTTAATAGAAATCGGACATAGTTAGAATTTAAGACGAGATGTCATATATGAAGTAGAGAGAGCAGACTCTAAAATGGTACCCTGGAATTTGCCTCCTGACATCTACACCTTCATCTAACACCCTCCTACATGGTGTTCAGGTTGAGTGGCGTGGCCAACAGAATCCATCAAAGAAGTGGGATGTCGCTTTCAAAGCTAGGTCTTAGGTGACAAGAAAGATCTTTCCAAGAATAGAGGGTTTTGATAAACATTCATTCTAGTTTTCTTTGATGTTTGGTTTTGTTTATTTGTTTTATTTTTTGTTTATTTGTTTATTGCTATTGTTGTCCCAGATGGGGGTCTCACTCTGTGACCCAGGCTGGCATGGATTTCACCATATATCCCCAGGCTGGCGTCCAAATGGCGGAAACCCTGCCTTCCAAGGGCAGGGATTACAAGTGAGAGCCACTGTTTCCCGTATGCTAGTTAGCTCCAGTTACCAACTTGCCAGAGCCTGCAATCATCTGGGCAAGTCTCAGATTAGGCTATGGTCGTGTTTATGAGAGACTGTCTTGATTGATAATTGCTGTGGTGGAGACCAGCCCACTGTGGGTAGCACCATCCCTAGGCAGGTGGCCTGGACTGAGCATGGGTCAGAGAGCAAGTCAGAGAACAAGCCAGTAAGAGGCATTCCTCCGTGGTTTCTGCTTCCCTCCCTGCCCTGACTTCTCTCCATAATGGACTGTGCCCTGCAAGCGTACTATAAACCAACCCTTTCCTGCCCTAAATTGATTTTGGTGAGAAGGTCTTCTCAACCGCAGCATAAGGAAAACTAGAACATCCAGCCTACATTGATTTTCAGTGTTAGGACCTACTTGATTATTCTTTAGGAATTCTAACGCTTATTAATATTAATAATGATTGAATAGATAACTTTGACCAAGCACTTATCTTATGCGTATCTATTGCTGCACAAACAAGAGTTTAAAACGTGTGTACATTATGTCACATTGTTTCTGAAGGCTGGGAACTGAGGAGTGATTAGGCTGGTAAGTCTGGGTTAGGCCAGGGCCTGGGGCTGCAGGCTTCTTTGACTGTGACTAGAGTATCCATTCTAAAATTGCGGAGGAGGGGCTCCGTTTCTTCTCAAATAAACCTTCCAAAGGGCTGTTCACAGCCTGGCAATGTCTTCCCCACAAAGAGACAGCAACCGAGCAGGTAGCCTCCATACTTTCCTAAGATCTAGCTTTGAAAGCGACATCCCACCTCTTTGCCGGATTCTGCTGGCCACGCCACTCAACCTGAACGCCATGTAGGAGGTTAGAAGAAAGCGTAGATGTCAGGAGGCAAATTCCACGGCGCCATTTTAGAGTCTGCTCTCTCTACTTCGTATATACGCCATCTCATCTCATCCTCACAAAACCAGCAAAGAACGGCTAATATTATCCCCTTTCCTGGGGCAACTAAGGCTCAGAGAGGGTGTGTGCTTCCAAGGAAACACATACCCCCCCCTCCCACCCCCCCCCCCCACCCCCCCCCCCCCGATTCCAGGCTGGAGGTTTTCTTTGTTTCTGGGACTGTTTGATCCCCCTTGCCACCGGAGATGAGATCTTTCCTGCTGCATCTGGCTTTCCTTTGCAGGGGAAAATAAAGGGAGGGAGGTGGTATTCTGTGGGACCAGTGTCTCAAGCTTAAAGCTGCAGTGGCAAGTGCCTAGGCCTTGAATCCTGGACTTTGGTTGGGGTCGTGGCTACAGCACCACCTCTCAGTAACTGACTCAGCCCTGCAGACTTGTGGTTGCCCACTGGAAGGGCGTGGGGAGAATGCAATGAGATGGTGTGGGAAATTGGAAACAAAGTGGAGACCACTCATGCTGATGCAGGCTCAGGCTGCCTCCCCATAGACAACGCCACAGGTACCAGCTCTTGGAGTGGCTCCGCCTGACCCCGCAGGGCACCCTCAAGCTCGTGCCGACTCACACGGGTAGTGAGAAGAAGAGAGATGCTGTTACCTTGGGAACTTACCTGGGCTCAGTTTCCTAATCTACAGATGGGCTTTGTTTTCTCTGACATTATAGTTCACACGACAGTGTCTACTCTGAGGGCCCAGCATCACTTGGATGGCTTTTTTTTTTTTTTTTTTTTTTTTTTGAGTCTCCATCCTTCCACAGGGAAATAGAAACATATCTCCTGGGGCCCAAGCACAGTGGCCTTCTGAGCCAGCCACGGAGCTGGCCACCAGAGATAAAGAAAGGATAAAGAAAGGCTCCTGAAACCCTAGGAGCAGGCCACCATGCCAGGGGCAGAGCAGGAGCCTTAGCCGTTGTGGGCAGGTGAAGAGAAATAAGACAGAGTTAGGGAAAGACAAAACAGGCTGGAGAGGCTTCGGGACCAGGAATCCCCTGGGCTCTGAGTGTACTTGAGGTCTTTAAGGTGATTGTGCCTTTGGGGGCTTCTGGAAACCAGAGGAGCTAGCCCAGGGAGGCATTTTCCAGTGACCATGTCTCTCTGTGCGGAGAACATGACCGTCTGGCTATTAGTCTCTCTGATGTAAGAGAGGCGTTCCTGAAGCCTAGGGGACAGCGTGTGCCTTTGGGTACAGCATGGGGAGGGTGGCACTGTTCAGCTATGGGGCTGGCTACTCCCCATGTTCACAAGATGCCAGCAGAGGCCCCGTCAGGCTAGATTGGTCCAGAGGGGTGCAGCCTCAGGTCTCTGACAGGCTCCCCAGTGTGTCCTTGGACACTCTGCCATCCCCTGCTCCATCAGTCTTGGCTGCGATGGGCCACGGGAGCCTCGTCTTTGTCCCAAGAGAAGCTGCGGGGAGAGTCGGAGCTCCCCTGCTTTGCCTGGAGCCTAGGCCCTGGATTAAAGGGCTGGCCGCTGTCAACTGCAGCTGAAGGCCAGCTGTCCCTGTAAGTCTGCCTGGCCCGCTTTCCAAAGCGTGTCTTCTGAACACGATCCTCCGCTGGCTGCGGAAAGCCAAGAAACAAGCTCAGCAGGAAGACTCCTGGGTGCAACTTCCATGTCTGCAGCCGAGTCACTGTATTGTCCTATCCGGCCCTGCATCTGACTTCTCTCTTAAACTGCATCTCTCCCCTGCATGCTCAGTTTGTGTTCTCTCTCTCTCTCTCTCTCTCTCTGCGAGCGTCCCCCTCAGACCTCCAGCTCCTGCCAGCTGTCTGCAGGCCCCTCTCCCCCCTTTGTTTACGTCTCCTTTGCTTTCCTGTCTGTGTTTGTGTGTGTCTCACTGTGTGTTTCTGTTCCCCAGCCCCCTTCCCTAAGGTATGGGGGGCGGGGAATGACCAGCAGGAGTGAGGCCCGCCCAGGGCTCCCCAGAGCAGAGGAGGGTGGACGGTCAGTTGAGGTCCACATGTCAGATTGGCACAATGGTTCCACCCCAAAACCTCCCTTCTGGCCACAGCAGGAAAGTGTCCAGCAGTAAGTGTTCCGAGCATGTAGAGCAAGGCTGCGTCCGCGCTCACTAGGGGGACCTGGAAAGTAACCCTCAAAAGCTTGGGCTGGAGAAACGCTCAGCAGTTAAGAGCGCTTGATGCTCTTCCAGAGGACCAAGTTTAGTGCCTCGTGTTCGGAGACTCACAACTGCCTGTAACTGTAGCTCCGGAGGAGGAGTCCAAGCCCTCTTCTGGCCTCCATAGGCATGCATGCGCACACACACACACAGAGACAGAGACAGAGACAGAGAGCTCCAAGGAGGTCCTCTCAAGTGGCAGGAAACACCTGTAGGAACCAGTGTCTGAATCAAATGCCAGCAGGAAAAACACAGGGCTCAGTTTTCTGTTAAATGAATGAAGTAGACCTGGGGCTGAGGGACCAATAAAGAATTAATGAGAACACAACTGATAAAACTGTTCAGGGCCCAGAACCTAGAAACTTTTGAAAGGACAGCTGGAGCCAGTATGTCTAACCATACCCCACCTGCAGTCAAGTTACCACATAGACCCCTAGCCACCTAACAACCAATGTATGAATCAGCGACACAATCGCGGCCATCCTATAGATCGATGTCCTAGGTAAGTAGTCATTGCCTCATCTTGTAGACAGAGAAACCGAGGCCCAGAAAGACTCAGTCACAAAGATGCCCAAAGATCTACAGCTATGATTGGAACCTAGAACTCTCCGACTCCAGGCCAGCCTGCTTCCCCGACTGCCACACAGAAGAAACCGCCCCAGTCACACAGCGATGATTCTTTTCATATCCAAGCATCCTTCCTGTGGGTGGATCAAGATGCAGAAACAGTTGGACATAATTAAGCATCAGGTCGTGCTGACCTCCCCTGCCTGCCTTCCAGGCAGCAGGTGGTTTCCGAAGCGTGTCCCAGAGTAACGCTGTTCCAATTAGTCCAGGTAGTCAAAGCTCACGGGGATGTCCGTGGGTGTTCTGGTCAGTTTTTTGTTGTTGTTTGTTTTTTTGTCAACTTGACACAAGTTAGAGTCATCCGGAAAGAGGACCCCTCCACTGGGCAGGGGGAAAATGCCTCTGTCAGATCAGCCTGTAGGCAAGCCTTGGTTAATAATGACTGACGTGGGAGGGTCCAGCCTGCTTCGGGCAGTGCCGCCACCTTGGGCATGTGGTCCTGTGTTGTATAAGAAGCCTGAGTAGGCTGTGCAAGCCATGGAAAGCAGTGTCTCTTCCCGGCCTCTGCTTCAGTTCGTGCCCTGGCTTGCCTTCATGATGGACTGTAAGCTGTAAGAGGAAATAAACCCTTTCCTCCCCGGTTGCTAATGGTCAGGGTCTCTATCACATCCATAGAGAGCAAACTAGAATGGGGGATGGGGGACTCCACGAAACAGTCCACTGCTGCTGCACCTTTCTCTCACCCGAGGCCGAAAGAAATGTATCAAGGGCATAAGAAAAAGCCTGACAGACAAATTATAATAAAGTCCCACAGTGCTTTGGTTTCTTTGAATTAAAATAAACTGACGTCATCATCGTTCTTGTTGTTGTGGCGGCGTGGGGTGGGGGGTCCTCTTTCTAGTAGATTCAGCCTCTAGATGTAAGAACAGGCAGAGGTTGACAGAAGACTTCTCTGGGCATTGGAGATTAGGACCGGCATATGTGTGTTAAAGAAAACTCTAGAAATAAAGTGAGAGAGACAGAGGAGAGAAAAGGCACCTGAGTCCAGCTCCCTGTAGCCGCGCCATCTCTTCCTTCAGTGGAAAGAGCCAATTCTCCTCACTGTTTCTTCAAAGGAAAGGGGATGCATGAGGGATAGACAAGACATGACGCTTACTCCAGGACATTTGATCCTGCCTTGGCTCTGGGAGTTAACGCCTCCCTGCAGGAGCCTGACTGGGGCAAGATATGTGTATATGGTGCCAGGAGGGGTTCACGCAAAACAGTTTATGAAGCTTAAAACAATGCATTGTTCCGCTTGTACCCCAGTGAGCCAGAGAGTACACACCCAAAACAAATACGAGCCCGGTTGCCAACTGAACAGTCTTTATTAAAAACATAAACTAGATGCCGTTCTCCACCTCAAATATTTCTGGAGTTCCTACTATGTGTCCCTGAGGACATGGTAATAAATCGGCCATTAAATCAGCCTTGTCCTCGGAAGAAACCGGTGAGTCTAGGAGGGGAGAGTGGACCAATGTTCAAAGAAGCAGAGTCAGTCAACATGCAAACCCGTCACGGAGAGCTAGCTAGCTTTCTTGCCCTTCCTTCCTTCCTTCCTTCCTTCCTTCCTTCCTTCCTTCCTTCCTTCCTTCCTTCCTTCCTTCCTTCCTTCTTCCTTCCTTTCTTTCTCCTCCTCCTCCTCCTCTTCTTCCTAAAGGAAGTTTGTGAGCAAGCTTATCTATTGTTGTTGATCAAACAAGCCAGTTCTTGTTATTTAGGAACTTTTAGAAAATGACTTCCGGTGCTGCCTTACCCTCTAGCCTGGAAGGTCCATGAGGACCAGGCCACTGACAGGCTGTGTCTTCGGTGCAGATTTGGGACCTAGTTTAGTGAATGGTCAAGGAAGGCATGAGCTTGGGGAGCTATGAGACTCTAGGGGTGGATATGAGATACAGAAGGAATGGGAGAGAAAGATCTGCTTCCAAATAAGCCTACCAGACAGTGTGATAGAAAATTCCCAGAAGAAGTAGCCAAGTCTCTCCCACCCTGCTCCACACACAGGAAGGACTGGATTAGTTACTCTTTGTTGCTCTGATAAAACACCATAGCCAAAAGTGACTTATGAGAAAAAAGAGTTTATTTTGGCTATGGTTCCAGAGGACTAGAGATTGTGAGTGGTAAGGAACACACCACAGCGGGAGGCCAGAGCAGGAAGCTGAGAGATCACATCTCAACCACACACAGGAAGCAGAGACTGAACTGGAAGTAGGGTGTGGCTATAAACTCTCAAAGCCCACTCACTCCCAGGGATGTACTTCCTCCTGAAAGGCCATGTCCCAAAGAGCACCTCCAACTGAGGACCAAATATTCAAATGCCTGAGCCTGGGGGGGGGGGACGACATTTTTTATTCCAGCCATCACAAAAATACAGAATGAATTATGGGTCTCAAACTCCCATGGCTCATAGAATTTGTGGCTTTCAAACTTTGAGCCATCACATGGCAGAGACCTTGGTTGGCTCCCAATGCCCACTTCAGCATCCCTTCCCTGCCATCTAGAGTCTAGAAAGTTCAGGCTCTTCATTTCACAGCCTGACTGGCAGCTAGGGACAACTATGTGACAGTTCTGGCCACTAAGCTTTTCTGAGGAACTCCTCTCTGCGAGAAAAAAAAAAAAAAAAAAGTTTACCATCGGTAAGAAAATGTTTGCCTTTTTTGCCCCTAAGGCGTTTCTCCCTTCTTTCCTGATCCAGTCCTGAGGTATCCACAGAACTGTCTGGGGCTGCAGAGCTAGGTAGGGGTCAAGCTTAGGCCATCATGCATGATTAACACATTCGCCACCCCCAGACCCACGGGCTTCTTGTTATCCTCTTTGTTCAGGCTGCTCCAGTTGGGTTTTTATGACTGGTTCTTGAACACAAGCGTAATATGTGTAATGCCTGGCGTTGCCGAGCACTTTGCCTGCGTTGGAGCTTTTACCAACCATCCCAGCTGGGAAGGAAGGGATAACCATTCTGGGAAGGAAGGGATAACAACACTCACTGAGCGCTTACTTTGTCAGACATAATTCCATTATGTGCATAAATCAGCTCTTGGCCTTCATCTTACCATCAAACCCCATGTTCAAGATGGAAAGTCCAAGTTGTGAGCTGTTTGCAGCTGGCATTTGTGTAACAAGGGAATTGTCCCCACCACCGGGACACTCCTTCCTCTGATCTCTTTGATGAAGTTGGTTTCTGTCTTAGATACGGTTCTGTTGCTGTGAAGAGACACCATGACCAAGGCAACTTGTTAAAAAAAAAAAAAAGCACTTAACTGGAGTCTTGCTTACAGTTTCAGAGGGTGAGTCCATGACCATCATGGCAGCGAGCAGGCTGGAGCAGTAGCTGAGAGCTTACATCTGTTCCACAAGCAGGAGGCAGAGAGATGAAGACTAGGCCTGGTGTTGAAACCCCAAAGCCCACTCCCAGTGATACACTTCTTCCAACAAGGCCACACCTCCTAATCCTTCCCAAACAGTTCCACCAACTGAAACCAAGGATTCAAATATATGAGCCTATGGGGGCCATTCTCACTCAAACCACCAGTCTCAAAGACGTCTCCTGACCCTGCACCATCAGCATCTCCTGGAGACTTGCCAGAGAATACACATTCTCCATTCCCACCCCAGACCCCCTAAATCAGAAGCCCTAGTAGAGGCAACCAGTTGTTCTAACAGGCCCCGCCTGTGACTCTGCTATGTGTGAGGGTTTGAAGACCACTTCTTTCCTGCAGGCAGAGCCTCTGCCCTTCCTTCCCTTCTGACCTTCCTCAGCCCTAGCAGGCTCCTCTTTAGGCTCTAAAGCCCAGGGCCATTTAGTTCTGCAGCCATCTTTATGTACTTTTCTGCTGCTGTGGCCCTATGTTCATGTTTGGCCACACAGGTCCCTGCAGTCGCCCAAACTCAGTGGAACCTGTCCATACAATGTCACGAATGAGTCTTTCTAACTCTGAGTCATCACAGCCCCTACCTCGGGCTGCATTCACTCATTTGCTAGTCCAGGCTCTCTGGTCTCTTTTTCACAAATGTTGGTGCATCTTCTAGACACCACCTTGGGAAGTCCAACCTGGACCTTCCACCTTTCTTCCATCTCCTTTTCTCTTTGTGATGGTTTATCTTAATTGCCAGCTTGAGTAGATTGAGAAACACTCACAGTATTAGCGAGGCACACTTCTGGGCACGCCTGTGATTTCATCACAGAGACCATTGGATCCTGAGCGCTCTGACCTAATGAACAGCTCAGTCCCTGTTCACAATACCGTGGAATTACCGAGAGGCAGCCATGAAGGGTAGAAACCAGACCCTGGGCTACTCAAGATTCACTGCGGCTCCTTGTGAGGGATGGGCAGATTCCTCCGACCAGCAAGGTGGAAAGAGGAAACACAAGGCTGCTGGCCTCGTGAGAAGAGAAGGAAGTGTTTTCTGAGGAGGCCATGAGGGGCAAAAGCCAGCCCTTGTCCATGGGGGGATGTTGAGAAGCCATTTATGAAACTTATGGGAACAAGAAAAGGAGAGCTGGGAGAATAAATAGAAGGACCTCCAAGAAAGGATGAGAATGATTGATTCTGTTTTCTGCAAAGCCACGGGAAGTAAACACAGGCCCTTCCGGCATGGAAGGTCCCGGTTACAGCTGTGTCCGCCTAGTACAAAGTCTTATTTCTCCAGGTATTGGGGCAAAAGAACCTCCTCCTCCTAGGTGTGAGTCCCCAAAGAAGCCTTGCCTGATCTGCAGGATGACCCAATAAAGGACCTGCTTCTACTTCTTGCTCGTCTGCCCTTCTGTGGTGACCCTCCCACCTCATCTGCTCTCTCTGTCTTCATGCCCAACCGATTCAAGGCATTCTGGGTAAAAGAGTGTGTGTTGGCTTGGAGCTCTGATCATGCTATGCCTAGAAATGAAACTTTATGAAACAGAAAATGTAATTTATAAAATACCCCACTCAAAATTATATGGGATGGGGTGTCGGTGGGACTGCCGATGAAACCAGATCGGCTCTGAGCTGCCGATCGTTTAAGATGGGTGGTAGCATTTGTCACAAGAACCAAAAGCTGGGAACAGCACATGGATACGAACAGATAGACAGGCAAATGAAATGTGGCATGTCTCTATCTCCGAATATTACTCATTTCTGGAAGAGAATTCTGGTACACACTGCAACCCGGGTGAACACTGGACACCTGAGTGAAATAAGCGAGACACAAAAGACCGAGGCAGTGTTGTTACACTTGTATGAGCTACACACTCTGAGAGACATAAGAGACATAGAAATGTGTGTCTGAGGCTAGGGGGAACGGGGACGGGGATGGATTGCTTAAGTTGTGGAATGTCAGTCTTGCAAGCAGAAAAGACACCTGGAGATTGGCTGTACAACAGTGTGGGTGCATTTAACGTGCCTAGACTGTACACTCACTTGTAAAGGTTGTAAACTGTGTGCTAAATCCCTTTGGCCACAATTGAAACTTTCAAAGAAAAAGAATGTAAGGTGAGTAATGTTCACATGAATATTTATTATACTATTATACGATTCTGTCTGTGCTTTGACACACATCTAAACTTTCTATCAGAAAAAACAAACTAAGCGTACTCTATGGATGTATTAGTTAGAATTTTTCAGAGAAATAGACACATGTGAACCTAGACATCACTCCTCGATTACCCTTTCCCATCCAGGAGCAATACAGTCAGTTTACTCATGGCTTTTTTCCTAGCCTAGTAAAGTGTGTGTGGTACTTCTCGTGTGGCTGTGCACATTTTTTTCCCCTTAAATTTATTGCTAAACTTTAAAAATTGCTATTGTAGCCAGGCAGTGGTGACATACACCTTTAATCCCAGCACTCAGGTGGCAGAGCCAGGCAGATCTCTGTGAGTTCAAGGCCAGCCTGGTCTACAGAGCAAGATCCCAGGACAGGCACCAAAATAACACAGAGAAACCCTGTTTCAAAAAAAAAAAAAAAAAAAAGCCAAAAAAAAATTGCTATTGTACGTTGTGATGGCGAATGTTAAGTGTTGACTTGACTGGCTAACAGAGAGCTGGTGAAACATCATTCCTGGGCCTGTCTGTGAGCCTTTCCAGAGAAGGTTAGCATTTGAAGCAGCAGGTGGGTTTGTATGTGGTTTCTCCCCTACGTTTTCGTGTGTTAGAAGCTTGGCCCCAACGTAGGCATGGAGCGATGTTAAGAGTTGTCGTCTTTAGCCGGGCGGCGGCAGCGGCAGCAGCGGCGGCGGCGGCGGCGGCGCATGCCTTTAATCCCAGCACTCGGAGGCAGAGGCAGGCAGTTCTGCCTGTGAGTTCGAGGCCAGCCTGGGCTACCAGGTGAGTTCCAGGAAAGGCGCAAAGCTACACAGAGAAACCCTGTCTCGAAAAAAACCAAAAAAAAAAAAAAAAAAAAAGGTCATTGGGGGTGTTAGCTTTGGAAGGAATCCATGTCGTTCCCATGGAACCCTGGTGTGTTCAGGGAGGGTCACTACGAAAGAGCAAGCCTGCTCCTTCCCAGTCTTTGTACAGACAGACACTATGAAGACGATGAGAGAGGAGTGCCTGAGAGTGGGGGAGGGGAAAGAAGCAAGGAAGGCTGTGTGGACAAAGCGACTGTGTCTGTGCGTGCTGTGTGCACTTGCCCGCACACTGTGTGGTGTGCACACGTCTTGGCCGGGGCTGGGAGGGACTGTCGGGAAGGCTATGATAGGAAGGCCCTCAGTGGGGACCTCCTGAGAGGGCTGAGTGAGGCAGGAAGGAGAGAGTGAGTGTGGAGTTTGACCGGCCTGGTAGGGGGAGGAGAAAGAAACAGAGTACTAATCTAGACCGGATGACCGAGGAGAAACTGCTCCGTTGTAGAGCTCATCCTTTCCCAAGTACCAACTGTCTACCAGGCCCCGTCCTTTTATGAACTTCTCTGACTAAAATGAATGAGAGGGGAGAGAGCCCCCACTGTCTGAGTGCAAATCATGACACATGGTTTTGTGTTTTAAAGTAACTGCAATATCACATGCGTGTTTGACTACAGATGGTCAAGCTGGTAGGTTGGGGTTTAGTGTGTAAGGTGATGGAGAGCCACAGAAGGTCATTGAGCAGTTGAGTGCCATGGTCTATGATTAAGACCTTACACCTGACACTGTGTGTAAGGTAGGTTCACGGGGCAGAGAGATGAAGCAGAGCAAGACTCAACAGAAGTTAAGATGGCGGTCTGGACCGGAAGTAATAGAAGCCTAAGTAAGGCAGGGTCAGGGAGAAAGAAGGTAAACAGCAAAGCCCGGCAATGTTGTAAGGGTAGCATTGTTGGTATAGTGAGTTTGGTTTTGAATACATCACCTGTGAAGTATCCTGGGAGACCCAAGAAGAGGTATTCAATAGACAGATTAAATGAGGCCAGGAAACTAGCCAGTTAGAACCCAGGCATCCCCCTTCCAGTGGAGAACAAAGAATGGGCATGGAGTGAGACCCACCAGAAAGGAGACAGGCAGTGACTCTGGATACATCCCAGGGACCCAGCAGGAAGGAGCTGGGGAAAGAGGTCATGGAGGCACCTCCACCCCAAACTTGGGCTCTGACCCTTGTAGGGAGGTCTGCTTCTGTCTGTGGATGGGTACTGGCCACACAGAGCTGCCTTGGAGGATAAGGGGTGAGGCGATCAGCAGGCCAGCACCTTCTTCCTGCCAGGAAGGACAAATGTGTGGTTAGCATCCCAGTTGCTGACCTCACCACGGAGTCTTAGGCTGTCATGGCTATACTGACTATGCTGTGCCCCCAGCCTTCCTAGAGAACCGCAGTTCTTTCTTGTAAGGAACATGTAAGGCCTAGGGTGAACAACCCTGGTCAGGAGTGATAAGCAATAGAATGACGTAAGCAAACCACAAATGGAGGAGTGATAAGCTATAAGCTATGTGTAGAAGTAGGGATAAGACTAGAAACCTAGCCAGAAAAGAATATAAAAGATGAAGCCTCAGACCCGACCAAGAGAGCTCATCAGGCCCTCGCGCGAGACGACTCTCCACCAGAGACGTGAGATCCTGTCCCCAGTGCAGATGTGGCTGACCAGAGAAGGCTGACCCAAGATCCAGAGGAAGAAACATGGCGAGTCCGGACCTGTACACCTGGAGAGGTACTCCTGCTTCCATTTGGAAGACGGGATAAATATTGCTTGTAATCTTACTGTGTGAATAAATGAGTGTTATACCAAGTCTGAATCAAGAGTGATTCTTCCTCCCCCATAACCGGGTATGTGCTCACTACATTTCTCATTCAGAGGTTTCCTGGGATACAGACTCACAGACCACAGGAAAGAAGAAACGGAGCATATGCCTCCTCCCTAGTCAGGGTGCAAGACTTTGTCCCAAGTGATCCAGCGTGGCTCACTCTGGTGAGCAATGTCTACAAGCCCAGATTAAAGAATCCTTTCATCCCTTAATACAGAGTTTGGGTTTTATGCCAATCTATTCTGGGATGAGATGCAGACTGGGTTTGACATTCAAGACTGATATAATTTGTCTCCATGTTACCTAGCTGTGCCCGCTGTCTTCAGCTTGTGCCTCCTGATACACTGTCCACTGTTTGCCTGGGAAGCCTCCCCTCCCAAGACCTCTGTTCAGTCAGTATAGAGCAATGGAAGGACTTCTTTGAAGGGAGGACCAGGCCAAGGATGTATACCTGTGGATCTAACTGTGGACCCTGGTCTTTCCTGGCCAGAGCTTAAAATCACTATACTGTAATTGTAAATAAAATTCTAGACACAGGAATGAATGTCTGCTTATCACAACAAAATTTCCAAAATTTAAAAATGATTACAAATAACACAGTTATCACAAAATACAGAAGAATAACAATGTTTTTAGTTGCCTGGGAAATACCTGTAAGGCTTTCTCTTCATCTCTTGCCTACATGTACCCTACCGCTGAGACACAAGTTTGTAATGCAGTTTTCTAGAGAAAAACAGAAATACAGTCCAGTCTTTAATAGATTTGACGGACATTGTATTTTCTTTCACCACTGGTCAGCTAGAATTAATTGTTTCAGTTCACATCTGATTATAAATCGTGTAAATTTTTAAAATTACATCCATCCATCTATCTATCTACCTATCTACCTATCTATCTATCTATCTATCTATCTATCTATCTATCTATCTATCATCTATCATTTAGAGACAGAGTCTTACTATGTAATCCAGGTGGGCCTGGAACTCTCGGTGTAGACCAGACTGACATCAAACTTACAAGAGATCTACTTGCCTCCACCTCCCGCCACCATGCCTAGCAATCACATAAACTGTCCAAACTGTTTTTAAATTTGGAAAGACCGCTATCATTTTCTTCGTCTGGAACTAAGATTTCAGATACCTCAAGTTTTCTTGTGGAGGAACTGATCTTAAATATTCTTTGAAATGATAAGTGTCTCTGAGGTTGATATTGCCCGAGACTCGGCTCTGGCAGCCCTTTACAAGGCTATGCTTGGCCAACTGTCTTCAACATGCCAATCAATGAGACAAAATAATAGTACAAAGCAGAGAAAGGAAATTTATTCCACGTGGCAACACCAGAGAGAGAAATAAACAAAGAGGCCCAGGGGCCCCCATATCCATCTTTGGAGTCTTGATATGAAGCTGGGGTTTAAATTTATTTCATGCGTCTGGGTGCTTTGCCTGCATTTATCTTTGTGCACTGCATGCATGCCTGATGCCTGAAGAGGTCAAAAGAAGGTGCTGGATCTCCTGTAACTGGAGTTATAGACAACGGTAAGTGACCGTATGGAAAACTGGCTACCAAGCCTGAGTCCTCTGTAGAGTCACAAGTGCTGTGGGATGGTCTGTATGTCAAATTACTCTGATTGGTCAATAAATAAAACACTGATTGGCCAGTGGCCAGGCAGGAAGTATAGGCAGGACTAACAGAGAGGAGAAAAGAAAGAACAGGAAAGCAGAAGGAGTCACTGCCAGCTGCTACCATGACAAGCAGCATGTGAAGATGCCAGTAAGCCACAAGCTGCGTGACAAGGTATAGATTTATAGAAATGGGTTAATTTAAGCTATAAGAACAGTTAGCAAGAAGCCTGCCATGGCCATACAGTTTGTAAGTAATATAAGTGTCTATGTTTACTTGGTTAGGTCTGAGCTGCTGTGGGACTGGCCCACTTTGGTGAGTGACAAAGATTTGTCCTGACTGTGGGCAAGGCAGGAAAACTCTAGTTACACACAAGTGCTTTTGTTTTGTTTTGTTTTTCAAGACAGGGTTTCTCTGTGTAGTCCTGGCTGGTCTGGAATTCACTCTGTAGACCAGGCTCAAACTCATAGCTCTGCCTGCCTCTGCCTCCCACGTGTCGGGGTTAATGGAGTATGTCACCACTGCCAGGCTGTGACAAGTGCTCTGAACAGTGAACTGTCTCTCCGCCCAAGGTTTAATTTTAAATAGAAGACAAGAGGTATGTATAACTAAGCAGACTTAATCAGGGTACAGTCCTGCCCATCACTGTCCATTTGTATCCAGGCAGGCATCTGTCCTGTGAGACTGTCTGACTAGTTGTCAGGCCGTATGAAGTCTCTTCCTGGAAGACAAACTCCTCTGGCTGGCACCAGACTCTTTAGGCCTCTCCCTTCCTCCAACATGATATGCTTGGGGAAATCCCAATCCCTTGGGGACCATTATTCAATAGTCTCGTAGCCAGAGGGGCACCAATGTCTCCTGTTTAGATCTCTTCACTGCTGCAGGGATGGTGACAATGACTTTTAGAAGCTAGTTTGTCTTTGATGTCCGCAGTGGAGTGGCACATGGTGAGTTTTCTGTTGTGACTCTAGAGGATCCTCTAGGCCCCATGCTTCCTCAGGTCATGTGACCATATATATATATAGTTACTCAGACTGACTGAGATCTTACCCCAGCCAGCCTCTCTCAATAATGCCATTCTCCTTCCCTCACATGCACATCTCCAGTGGAACCTCCTCCGTGCCATTTCCTATCAGTTTCCAGGGAAACTAAAGCTCAGACATCTTCCAAGATGTCAGTTTTCAGCAGTAGATCAGCAAGGGATGGTGATCGCTCCCCAGTGGGCACGCCGGGTCTGCTTCTCTACCAAGATGACAGCCACGTACATGATCCAAGGGTGATGGGAGGGCTAGCAACGAATTGAGTGGACCACACAAAAGTCATTTAGATACAGCCCACCTCCCAAACCCATCTCCCCCTTCACCAGATTTCCAAGATGCTCACTGCCACTCAAAAGCCACCCAAAATTTGACGCGTATTGTAAGAAGAAACTATGATTAAATTTTTTTTTTTTTTACTTTTGCAAAATGTATGCAGCCTGCCAGGCCATCCACCTGGGCCCCAAAGGCACCTGTGGATGCATGAGGTTCTGAATTGTGAACAGGACCCTCCTCACTCCCTGGATCTTCCCCTGGGTAACTGCCTCTAACTGGTTGTGTCCTCCGTTTCTGTTCCTTCTAAAACAGCTTGCTTTGCGAAACTCTTTCCATCTTGGTCATTGTCTTTTTGTGCCTAGCGTTGACAATGCTTGGCTCCGGGTCTAATTCCCTGCACTGTGTGAGGCTTGCCCAGCCCAGAGCTTTACCCATAACCCTCCTGGAATGATCCCATTGGGAGGTAGCCCCTGCCCCCCTTAGGACCCTGACTGGTTTCATCTTCCTCCTCCCTAACAAGTACCTGACTTTCTCCTAAATGCTTAACCCCAGTTCCAGGTTCATTTACTATCCCAAACCATGGCTTGCCCCATCTTCCTGCCACAGATGCCTTAGCAAATCCTACCCATCCTTCCAGACTCAGCTCATCCCATCCCTCCCCCCAGGCAGCCATGACTGCTAAGCACATCCATTCAGGAGACACCCGTCAAAAAGAGGGAGGTGCCTTCCCTCCCCTGGGCCAGTGAGCTGGGATTCCCTGCATCCGTGAGTATGGGAATGATTAGGCTGGCTGTGTGCCCTGCACAGATCACTTCCAGCCTCGGCGCCAGAAGGATTGTGCAGGAATGCAAAGCTGGGCATAAACGCATCTTTCTCACAAGCCTGCTTTAAAGAACAAGTCACGTCAGATCTAGAGAGGGAGGCTTTGAGAGGATGGTGAGGAGATTGTAGGAATCTCAGGGGAACAGCATCCTGCTTCCCTCCTATCGGACTGCAGAAAGTGCTTCCTGGGGAGCAGCTTCAGCTGGTTAGCAAGGCAAATGGAGCTTTTCCTGGCAAAGAGGCAGAGGGGCTCCCAGGCTTCTCTTCCCCAGGCAAAGTGGCTTGCAGGGCTTTGTGAGCTGACTAGAGGGAGGTGGCTGTGGGACCAGGTAAGTTGCGAAGGTGAACAAATTTTTTGTTAGGAGAAGTTTCTTTTCACCAGGAATGCTGTAAATCTACTTATACTCCGGAGTTGTGCGACAAACACCATGGAGCATTGGATCCAGCTTCAAAGTCTGTATGCCAAAATGCAGGGACTTTCAAACCAGGGAAGAACCAGACGTCTGAGAAATCTTCTGGCTGCTTTAAAATTAGGCCACATGTTATCTTCTTTGTGAAAACTGGAAAGATAAGTGTTATGGTTTGAGTGTGTCCCCCTCGAAGTTCATGCGTTCATCTCTCGATTCCTCCACGTGGTGATTGATGCTGGAGGGGAGAGGGATTTTGGGGTGTGGAGGGAGAGTTCTCAGGAGTGGATGAAAAGCTCCTCACCTTCGCATGGCTGGGGTAGTTACAGCGAGAGCTACAGTGAGGCCGCCTCTCACGCTTTGCCTCTTTTGTCTCCAGCCAGTCTGCTCTTCTGCTACCCAGCGCAGGAAGCAGCAGGCTGCCCTCGCCAGAACTGAATAGGTGCCAACCACTGTGCTCCTGGACTTGGCCACCTCCAGGACCGTGAGCCAGAATAGACACCTTTTCTATACAAACTGCCTGGTCCTGAGTATTCTGATCAGGACAGTAAGCTTATCTAAAGGTAAGGATATGATGGGGTTACGTCTGGGATCTCCACATTTGAGTGTGTGGGGCTAGGGGTGATGGTGAGTATCAGGGTCAGTGGAACGTATATTATGTAGACACATGATAGACACATAATATGTGCAAGTGCATATACATGCATGCACAGTATGTATGTATACTATGGATACCCACGGATATATGTTTGCTATGTACACATTATACACACACACACACACACATGCATATATACATCATAGCCGAGTGGTCCACACTTATCAGACATGAATGGACAGATCACTCAGTGTTGACCACAGGCAAATCTGTGACCTACCAGATTCCATAGCTAAAATTGTTCTGGCCTTATAGCAAGCCTTTATTTTTTATTTTTTGGTGCTGAGCCCCCACGTTCTCATCTATAAAATGTGACCGGCGGACTAGATGATTTGTACCACCACCTTTAGTTGTAAAACTTCTATCATTCCAGTAAAACCAATCACAGGCCACTGGGACAGTTATCAGCTTTGGTCCTTCAGTCAGGTGAGTTTACCCTCCTTAGAGCAGCTCCATGGAGAAGCCAGGAGGTCCCTGGCCCCTCATCTTGGTTCTGCTTCTTCGGGTCTGTGTGAGCTTTGGTGGGTTGGCACGTCTCTCTGGGCCTCGGCTTCAGGTAAACAGAAGGGTTAACACCTAATCAGGCCGTTGGGCTCACGTGCTCAGTCAGACCAAGTCCCTCAATCTGATTTGTAGCACAAATCCCAAATTGTCCTGGGTCTCGCTGTGTCAGCCCCAGCTGAGGGAGCAGGCGTTGTGAGCCTTCTCTCTGAGGCGCTCTATGCCAGATAAACATTTGTCATGGTATTTCCTGACTCAGAATGTCCCTCTAAATATAATCTCCCAGGCTTAAATGGCAAGAAGATATAGAAAACAAGTCTCCTAGGGTTCCCTGCATTTTGACTTTCCTTTTTAAGCTGAATCTTTGGCCGTGACCCTGTTCTTCTCCCTCTGGATAACCAAGATTGACAGGATAGTCACGGACCTACCAGGGGGAGGAGGGGACCCATCTTTTTGGCAGTTTTCATTGACCCTGAGCTAGAAGCAGCTTTCTGTTGAGTCTGATTTTCAGATTGCACACATTCCATCTCTGTGTTAGTTTATTGGTCTCAGAACATGATGCATCATGACTTCCTGAAACCCGGGAGCTGGGGAGAAAGGTGTGTCCACAAGCAAACAGGCAGAACAGGGAAGGCCCGAGGGCCTTTCCTCAGAACGCTGGCTGTGGATCAGGCAAACCCGAGTTTGACTCTGAGTTGATATATTTTTAGCTGTGTAACCTTGGGCACATTCCTAACCTCCCTGAACTTGCGTTCGCTCCTCTGTGAATACCTAGTGCCAGTTCGTTCATGCGATATAGATGTACCATCCACAGGGCAGCGGTCTCGGTGCAGAGACCTGGTTTATGCTAATGCTTTCCTTTCACAGCACATCAGAAGAAAAGGCCTGTTAAGAACCCTCAGTTAGGGGGGCTGGGGAGAGGGCTCAGTGGTTAAGAGCACTGAGTGCTCTTCCAGAGGACCCAGGTTCAATTCCTAGCACCCACACGGCAGTTCACAACTGTCTATAATTCCAGTTCCAGGCGACCCTACACCTACAGCAAAACACCAATGCACATAAAATAAAAATAAATTTAAAAAAAATGTCAAGACAGCCGGGCTGTGGTGGCGCATGCCTTTAATCCCAGCACTCGGGAGGCAGAGGCAGGCGGATCTCTATGAGTTTGAGGCCAGCCTGGACTACCAAGTGAGTCCCAGGAAAGGCACAAAGCTACACAGAGAAACCCTGTCTCGAAACCCTCCCCCCCCCCCCCCCCCCCCCCGAAAGAACTCTCAGTGTGGTGACAGTATGGAGCCATTGTATGAGGCCTGCCTGCACTCAGCTCCCCACAGCGGCACGCTTCCCCCATTTCTTGCCTTTTCTGAGTTGGTTGCAGGCCATCACACAGCCACTGTGCTGTGGCTCAGGCAGTGGACTGCCTGGACTTCCCTCCACCATCTGTACATGCCCAAGTCAGCCTCTTTTCCCAAGACCTACTCACTGGCCTGGCTTGGTGAACGAACCTCTGCCTTCTAACTCGAAGTGAGCCACCATGCCTGTACTATACCTGCCTCACGTGACTGGTACTCCCGTTTCCCCTCTGTTACAAACAAGACAATTGTCCTCCCTCCCCCAAGGACTCACCTCTTTAAGAGTGATAAATAGTATCCATGTCTCATCTTGGAACTCCTCAGCGGGGCCGCCCTATTCAGAGAATAAGCTCAGTAGCTATTGTTGAGGGACTAAATGCAGAGAGCTGGATTTCCTGGAGGTGGGAAAATGAGAAATAGTTTCATTCTTCAGAAAGGCAACAGAAAAAGGAAAGGGCAATCCCCTCTCAGCATACCTATTGTGTGACGGGGATGTTGCAAGATATCTGCTTCACAGAGGCAGAAAATGAAGCTGGAGGGAGCTAGGGAATGCTGTTCTGGGCACAGCTATGTGCTGGGCACAGCTGTGTGCTGGGCACTGTCCCCGGTGCTTAGCACATGCCACTTCCTTCAGTATTCACAACGACTCCAGCAGCGCTGGGAAGTTATGTTAGCACCTACATTTACAAAGCTCGTCTCAAAGTGGGCTGTGACATCTGCCCTGCTCTTTCTTTCTTTCTTTCTTTCTTTTCTTTTCTTTTTTTTTTTTTTTTGGTTTTTCGAGACAGGGTTTCTCTGTGTCGTTTTGGAGCCTGTCCTGGATCTCACTCTGTAGCCCAGGCTGGCCTCAAACTCACAGAGATCCGCCTACCTCACCTCCCGAGTGCTGGGATTGAAGGCGTGTGCCACCGCTGCCCAACTGTTCGCCACACCACTGCCACCCAGCTCCGTTATTTTCTATAACTCATCATTTTAGCCTCTAGCGCCCCAAATCCTCCTGAGGAGCAGAAACAAACAAAAACTGATAAAGTCAAAGAGCTCACGGTTTGGGGGAAAGGATGGAAGGCAGACAGAAGAGTCGTTTTTATTTTCATACCCCCCCCCCCAATTATCTTGGCTTCTTTTGAACAGCTATTCAAATAATTCAAGGTACAACGCTCAGTCGGAACTTTGCCCTTTGCCTGATCCATCTCCGTTGCTTTAGGAAGCCTGGTCCTTGTCCTGCCCTCTGGGTTCCTGGTGTTCTTGGTGGAAAGGCCTCTAGTGGGGTATAAGGGTAAAACCCAGCTGTGGAGAAACTTGTTATCTGCTCCTGGCCGGTAGGCTCAGTCGGGACCTAGGCAGGCCTTAAGTCATCCCCTCCTGCTGCTGCTCCATCCGGTACACACAGCTCTCCCCAGCACAGGCGGCAGGACTCGGTCCCTTGTGCTATGTATGGACAGTTTTCTTCCCAACCGCTGCGTGTCACCCCCTTCCACAGAACCCACGGTATGCCCGCTGGCCTGAGTGCTCAGTGGCCTTCTGCATTCCCCAACGGGGCTCTCATGGGCTTCGGAGCCAGGGAGGAAGTGGTCTTGCCTTAGGTCGGTCAGGAGCCAAGTGGCACAGCGGGGTAGATGCTAGATGGGCCTACCACGCATCTACAGGGCAGCCTCCTCCTGGGAGTCCTCATACAGGTAGACGAACAAACTGCACCCCTGAGCATCCCCAACCCCAACAGCTGAACTGACTCCTTGCCTTTGGAGTTTAAGCCTGCCAGCGAGCCAGGATGCCAGCGAGCCAGGATGCCAGTGTCCGCCACTTGCTCCTCTCTTTCTACTCTCATGGGCCCCTCCCCCACGGTGGAAGGGCTTCTTTTCCTCCCCAGTTCTCCTCCTTCCTGGAATTGTTATCACTTTTCCTCTCTTGAACCCGTTGTGATATAATGGCTTGAAGGAGAGCACACTATTCATTCTGCTTTTTGGCACGAGGCACCAAATGCGAGCGCGCGTCTAACCCCAAAGCCTTGCTCACCACGACCGCATTAAAAACCCGCCTGCAGAGCTGCAGGGAAGTCAGTCTAGGATTCGAACACAGATCTAACCCAACCTCAACATCCAAGTTTTCCCCATTTAACCATGTCTCTCTTTCTCCATCCAACAAGAGCCTCTTTTGGCTCCAAGTCTGTGCCTGGTCCGCATTCCGAAGCAGCCGGCACAGAGTCCCGGGCTCCACTTCAGCCCAGGCTGTTCCAGGTTCTCTCCCCACAGGGGACTCCCGTGTAGACTCAGACACATGCTTTCAGAGTGGAAATGCAAAACATCCCTCTTTGAAAGCACTTGCGTGTAGGCATCTCTGCTTTGGATCACTTAAGGCGGGCTTGAGTGGCCTTTTAATAGGTTTGTTTTGTGGTTGGTTTATTCCTCTGACGGGGTGAGTGGATTTCACTTAGCTGTGTAAAGAAGGAGAAGCGGTTTATGAGCCAAGTGGAGCGGCTGGTGTCAGACAGGCCGAAGGATGCTGGAGTTTCCCACGGGTCTCACAATCCTCTTGAGCACCTGATGGGCTGTTTTGGGTGCCTGGTTGCTTTTATTTTGATTTTCCTTCCGCATCTACTTAACTCACTTGGAAAGCTGCGTGATCTTGATAAAGCTCAAGACAATTCATTAATTGATTCCTTGTTGCTGCTGCTACTTTATATTAGCAAGGTAGAAGAATTGGCATTGTGCTCTACAGTAAAAGACTGCATGTACCTGTGGTGGCTGTTCATGGTTGTCAACTCGACTGCTCTGGAATTAACTAAAACTTGAGCCACAGGGTACACCTGTGAGGGATTGTTTTCTTCTTAATTAAATCATTTGAAGTGGGAAGACCCACTTTTAATCCAGATCTTTTGAGGTGGGAAGATCCCCCTTTAAACTGGGCCATACCTTCTGCTGGCAGCCTGTATAAAGGACATGGAAGAAGGAAGCTGGCCTGTTTGTTTTAGCTAGCAAGTCCATTCCCTCACTGGCATTAGAGCCAATTCTTTGATATTCTGGTTACACTGAAGGCCAGGAGAGGTACCCAGCCTTGCGGACTGAACAACTCTACCAGATTCTTGGACATTTCCATTGGGACAGCCATTGTCAGACTGGCTGGACCACAGCATGTAAGCCCTTCTAATAAATCTCCTTTATATGTGTGTGTGTGCTTACATACATATATGTATGTATATATATGTATATATATACTCATTTATTTATATATATATACATACACACACACACACACACACACACACACACACACACACACACACATATATTCATCCTGTAAATTCTGTTCCTCTAGAGAACCCTGACTAATTCAGTACCTTTTCCAGGCCATTCTAATCAGTCTGAACTATCCGTGCCAAAATGTGTCAGCCCATAATTTGTCTTTTCTTTTTTTAAAAAAGACAATATTGGGCTTAAACCTGAACCAGGTTGTAATTTTCAAATAGAGGCAAAAATATTGTGCCTCCTTAAGTGATCTTCATTCTTCTGACTAGCTTGGAGAAACTCAGTCTAGGAATTTAAGTTGGCAGACATTTATTGAGTTCCTAAAGCATGGAGAGTGGGCCTTGGGAAGATCAGATTATAAGGGAAATCGAGGCATGGATGTGTGTACCTCAGGGGTTTTGTGACTTGTGGGAGACAGGTGACAACATGAAGTATCTATTCAGCCTGAGAAAGTGCTCCTTGTCTTTGCCCAACCCATTCCCTAGTACCCTGCAGCCCGGTTTCTTGGAAGATGGGCTCCCGGAACTCTCTCTGTGTCTTCTCCTTCTGCCCCCTGGAGTCCTACGCCTGTGCTTTCTCTAACACGTCTCCTTACATGTTAGCAAGTACAGCTGTCCATGGTGGCGCAGGCCCACAATCCCAGCACTCAAGAGGCTGAGGCAGAATTCTGGATGAAGAGTTCAAGGCCAGCCTGAGCTGCACAGCAAGACCCTGTCTCAAAACAAGCAGACAAGCAAATAAGGGACATACTTATATCTTTATAAAAAGGTATTCATTCCTATCGAGATTCAAATTTGTGTACAACCTATGTGATCTCCCTGTTAGCAGATGGGATGCTCACTGGTACCACACCCGATCTTCCTTCTGCCCAGGGAACCGCCACTCTTCAGTCTCTTTTCTCTCCCTGGTCCTTAAATTCTGAGTGCCATCAGAGCTAAGGCCTCTGTTCTTCTCTCTCTCCTTTACTCTTTCTGGGACAGATTTAACATCATCATCCTCTCAGCCTACGTGGCATCTACTTAATGTATCAACTTCTGGTCCAGAGAGCACACTTACCCAGTGTAACATGAATTGCTAAAGGGTCTTTTTTAAAAAATGAAAACAACAGGATATTAGGGTGAATGCTGAAAAATCAGAGAGACAAAGGAACAAGCTACCTCTTACCTCTAGGACTCCTCAGTCTGAAAAGCTTTTCTCAGCTGAACTTTAGTTCCTGTCTCCTCACACCTTATATTCCTTTCTCTGCCCACCCACATCATTTCCTGTCTCAACTTTCCTAGAGCTGGGATTAAAGGCGTGTGACTCCCAAGTATTGGGATTAAAGGTGTGTGCCACCACTTCCTGGCTCTCTTTCTCTTCTAGACTGGATCAGTCTCATGTAGTCCAGGGTGGCTTTGAATTCACAGAGATCCAGACAGATCTCTGCCTCCCGAGTGCTGGGATTAAAGGTGTGCGCCACCACTGCCTAGCTTCTGTGTTTAATCTAGTGGCTTGTTCTGTTCTCTGATCACCAGGCAAATTTGTTAGGGTATGTAACATATCACCACAACCCAGACTCACTGTATCTGTAAACACCTCGTGAACTCATGGGCAACTCCATGATGTGCCTGAGACTCCCCAAGTTCAGTATATTGCAAAGTTCTCTATCCTGTTCTCCCCATCTCTGAACTTTATGCAATTTCAGCCCACTTCCTGTGGCACAAACCAGACACTGCCTCTGTTGCCCACCTTTATCTCCCACACTTGCTTTGTCTTCTTGTGGACCCATCTGTCTTCTAAAGACCTGTCGTCTGACCCCCTTTTCCTTTCTGCCCCGCCCAGTCTCACCTAGAGCCTTCTAACTAGCCTGTCTCCACGCCCTTCTCCAGCCCTCTTCCACACTGTCCTTTGATGAGCGTGACCAACGAGATGGCATTATCCCCTTCTCCTGTTCGTCACATCCTCATCAAGCAGTGAGAAACTTGACGTGTGGGACTTGACACTTGGCAAACTGGCTTGACACTCTGAAAGCTCACTGCTGACACAGGACACCCCTGGTCATGCTGACATAGGACACCCCTAGCCATGCTGACACAGGAAACCCCCAGGATTATTCCCACCCCAGCTATGGTCCAGATTCTGCTCACACACATCAGGGTTCTGTTCACAGTACAGCCCTACCTTTACCTGAAACCATAGCTGGTCGTGAGCCACCAGGTGGTTGCTGGGAATTGAACTCAGGACCTCTGGAAGGGCAGCCAGGGCTCTTAACCGCTGAGCCATCTCTCCAGTCCCCCAAACGTTGTCTTCTTGAAGCATTTTTATATTGTCCCCTTGCCTTACGTGAGTGAAGCCTTGGTGATGAAGGCCTAACTGTGGACAACACCACACAATATTAAAATGGGGGGAAAAAACTCTCCCAGAGTACTAATCAGTGTGCAAGACTCCAATGTAATTGTAGTTGCTTATATATTATGCCAGACTCTTAAACACAGGGGCCACATTTTGAACAGTGTGTAGAACTTTAAAAATACCTATAGGGGATCGGTGAGCTGGCTCAGTGGATGAAGGCCCTTGCTGCCAGGTGGGACATCCATTTCGATCCCCAGGACCCACGAGGTGGAGGACAAGCTCCTGTTCCTAGCAGTCATCCTGTACCCTCCCACGGTATGCACCACGGTACGTGCCATACCCCAGTCCTCCCTGCCACGTGGGAGAAAACTTAAAATGTAGCCATTTTTGTTTTGTTTTGTTTTTTGAGAGAGGGTTTCTCTCTGTAGCCTTGGCTATCCTGGAACTAGCTCTGTAGCCCAGGCTGTCCTCGAACTCTAAGATCCGCCTGCCTCTGCCTCCCGAGTGCTGGGATTAAAGGCGTGCACTGCCGCCGCCGCCGCCGCCGCCGCCGCCGCCGCCGCCCAGCTAAAATGTATTAATTTTTTTTTAAAGCTGTAGGACTATGGAAACCAATATAATCAATACCTACATGCCAATCATCCAGTTGACCACAATCAATATTGGATGTATTTGCTTCCAATCTTTCCCCTTTTCTACTCTCAAATGCTATAAACAAAAGGAAACCAAAAGATCCCAATGTGAGAGCTTAAGATCTGCTGGGCAGGATGAGATCTGAGAGAAGCAGAAACGGGGCGGATGGAATCCGTCCGAGTGCTCTTAGCACAGGATTTGAAGCCGCAGAAAGTCACCTTTTTCTTTAAAGTACCGTTTTCCCAGAGACTGATGACCCACCAAGCTGTCTCCTATCCTGATAACAAACTGAGAGCATTAAGTGAAAAAAAAAATCTTATTTTATCATGGTAATTGAGAAAAATACTGCTGGAGTCGTCTTCGGCGCTGTTTAAAAGCGCTCTGTCCCAACCCGGCAGCCCGTGCGCATGCGCTGAGGTATGTGCGCCTGCCTTTGGACGATGCCGCTGCAGGCCTGTTTTCTCTCGCTTCTCTATCTGCATTTTTTCCAGGGATCAGGAGGGAACGTGCTTATAAAAACACATTCTAAGTGGTGTTCAAGGAAAGTTCAACAACCGAGGGTTTTTTCAGGGTAGACATAGAATATTTGGAGACTTTGTGTTGCTGGCCTTGAGTTTGAAGAAGCCTGAACTTTAAGGGGATTTGTTCCAGTCAGGATTGTATGGATTGTCACACCCTGGGGGCCGAGCAGCTGACCTCAGTCACATGCCAATACATCCAGCGCTGAACAATCACCGATGAAGAAAACAAATGCGTTATGGTTAAAAATAATAAACAAATGAAGCCTCTGTGTTTTCCTGCCTGGGAACAAGGGCCTGTTCTTCTGGACTTTATAATGAAATAGTGAGACTCTGTCGGGGAAGAAATACAGCCGTTGGTACATGATCTGAGCGAAGCATCGCAGCGTGATAGGGAACTGGAGAGCCCGGCTTCACCTGGGATGGCCTAAGAAAGAAGGACTGAGGACAGGCAGGTGGCGTGTGTGCCTCCTGACCCAGAATGTGACCAAAGACATGAAATTTATTTCATGAGAGAGGGGTTTGTTTAAAGTCTCTCCACACATCCGGGCAAGCAAAGGTCTGCTCGGTCTCCTAAAGGTTACATCCCTATTCCAGGAAAGGTTATAGTTGTGACAAAAAGCTAACAAAACTTCCCTTTGAAAACAGAATGCCTTGCTTCGTTTTATTTGGCATAGTCACAAAGCACAATGCCCAATTTTAGTTTTTTGGGTTAGATGTCCACGTAGCTGTTTTTAGTGCCTCTTGCTTCCTGGGTGGAGGTGTGGGGGGTGTTGTGTTGCAGCTGGCTTATTTTACTACGCAAATGGTAGGGGTAGCTTCGGCACCCTGCACGAACCAGTCCCGAAACACCTTTTTTGTACATGGTCAACGATGCACAGTTCCCTGAGGAAGCTTTCCTGGGTACATTGCCAGGGTGCCACGGGGCACACGTGAACAACTGTCGTGAGAAATGGAAGAATTGGTAGTAGTATTCGTGTGTGTTGGGCAGGGAGCTGAGGATGGTAGGTCAGCCTGCCAGGGTCCATTCCAACAAACACCCTTTGGAGAGGTGATCTGTTTTCTGTCCCTCTTTCTACTAGATACCGTGAAGACTAAGAGGGAGCTCCCTGGATTGTTCATATACTCGATTGCTCAGTCAGCCGACAGTCATCAAACCCTATTTTGGTCGTCTATAATATCTTAGACGCTAACAGATACAATTTAAATGTATAAAGAAGAGAAAATCAAGTGTTGTGCTGGTCGTCAACTTGACAAACCTAGACATACCTTGGGAGAGGGAATCTCAGTTGAGGAATTGACTCCATCGGGCCGGCATGTGGCCACATCTGTAAGGCATTTTCTTGATGACTAATGGATGGAAGAGGGCCAAGCCCGCTGCCCTCTCCAGGCAGATGGGCTCAGACTATAAAAGAAAGGTGGGCATGTAAGCCACGGAGAGCGAGCCAGCAAGGGGCACCCCTCCACGGCCTCTACTTCAGTTCCTGCCTTGAGTTCCTGTTCCTTCCTTGATGATGGACTGTAAGCCAGAAGATGAAATAAGCCCTTTTCTCTCCAAGTTGCCTTTGGTATTGATATTTATCACAGCAACAGAAAGCAAACAAGACAGGTGTGAAAATATTTTACAATTCAACCAATAGCAGGGAGGTAAAATGTAGGTAAATTGCTCTTGTTACAAAGAAAAATAAATTCAAGCCATGGGGTTAAAAAAAAAAAGTCCCTTCCCAGGGAACAAACAGCTACCCTCTAGGGTGCCAGCATTTTACAGTTTCGGGAGCCAACATGAGGAGAGGCACATCCAGCTTTGGCAGAGGCTCGATTTGAACAAGATGGAGGTGCTGGAATTTGAACCTGTGAACACCGAGGGCTGAGGCTGTGTGTTCTTCCCCTTCAAGCCTCTTAAAGATGCTCTCTTTCAGTTTTCAGCTCAACATCTTCAGACACAACAGTTTAATTACCCTTACAGCACCTGTGCTTTGAGACTTAGGGAGCAAAAAACGAAGCAAAAATCATGGCCATTAATTCATGTGAAATCGAACTTATCAAGGTTTAAGTGTTGTGCTCGGAACACTTTTGTCATGGTTGAGAGAGGGTCTCTCTATGCAGCCGTGGCTGTTCTTGGACTCAATGTGTTGACTAGGCTGACTTTGAACTCACAGAGATCCATCTGCCTCTGCCTCCCAAGGACTGGGATTAAAGGCATGGGCCTCCACAAAGGAGGGACAGCCTGGAACATTTTTCTAAAACACTGCTTGGAGAATGAGCCCTCCATGACTTAAAAGATCATTTATTCAGCCGATGCTTTTTATTTCAATTCTTTATTCTAATGAATGTCCTAATACAGCACAGAAAGGTGGCGCGCCTTGGTACAAAATAGAAGTGATTTTTTTTTTTTCCTTTAGTGATTCAACATCTTGTGGTGTCTCGCATTCCTCATTCTGGACGCCAGTTGCCCTTAGACGGGACTATAGATAAGAAAGACGTGGGTGTTCGAGATGACTGTGTACTGACATCAAAGATTCCTTGACAACAGGCCAGAAGTCTCCTCTGATGTAAATGTGTGTGTGTGTGTGTGTGTGTGTGTGTGTGTGTGTGTGTGTGTGTATCTGTGGATGTTGTTCTCTCTTCTAAAAAGAGAATTTTAAAAATATCAAGTTATTACAGATCCCACTTAGTCTGGTATTTGCATTTCTCACTCTGCTTATAATTTGCAGCGTTCATATTGTCCTCATAATTCTCATGGCCTGATTATCTGGGTCTAAGGAGGAACAGTCCTGTCTTAGAAAGTCTTGCACATTCTTAGAGCCAAAGAATTAGGGAATTTGCCAAGCTGTGAACTTGACGCGGTCTTCACTTCCCGGCTGCTTGAAGCAAAAAGTCTGCTTCTTAAGAATACGCAGAATTAGCTGAACTCTTAGCTCAATTAAATAAAATATATAAATCACTCACATACATTTTCAATATATTCTTGAACTCCTAAAGAGCTCTAATAAATGATTCCCACCTGGAATTAAAAGCCTTGAAAAATGAATTTTGTTTCAGTGGGTCGGAACACTTCTCGGAGTCTCCGACACCCCGGTTATGAGGCAGAAGTAAAGGGAAACACTGGAAGTGGAGGGCAAATACAGAAAATGTTCTTCGGACTGAATGAGTGTGTCCACGCTTTTCTGTTTCCATCTGGATCCTTTTCAGTGTGATTGCTTATTTTTAGGTTGGCATTTTCGACGGAGGATGAAATGGCTTCAGGAAATGATGTGAAAGGTTAAGAGGATGGATGAGAAGTGTAATTTGAGAGCTGCTGTGAAGGGAACATAGCTCGGTTTTCTGTTCAATATGTCTCTTAGGGGGAAGGAAAAAAATACTATCTACCTGTATTTCTGCTCAGTCAATATCTTTGAATCCTGTAAACTCAAGCAGCCAAGCTATAGTGTAAAGGGTTGTAGGAGAAAAATGTAGAACTTATAGACACAAATGTAGAGGAGGAGATGTCACTGAGTAATGAAGTAGGATCGCCCCGAATCAGGTTTATACTATTTCAAAGCAGTGGAGCCCCATGAGAGAGAGGTATGTATGAGTGAGAACAAAGAATAATTTGCCATGTTTGTTCTTGGTGAGGTTGGACAAACTATCAACATTAATTCACAAATTTTTCAAAGTATTGTTCTAAGAAAGTTCTAAGAATTTTTGTAAATAGTCACTATTTTTCTCACATTTTGAGAAGTCCCAAGTATTTTAGAAAGCTTCATATTATCTTAACTCCTAATGAAATAGTTTTTACAAATGAGTTTTTTTTCTCCTAGAATTCTTTTGTGATGATTAAGAAAATATCTAAGACTGTTTACCATCTCTCAAAACCTTCTCCAGTCACTTTTTGAAATTTTATTTACTTATTTTATGTGTATGGATTCAGTTCCCAGCACTCACATGGTAGTCCACAAATGTGAACATACACACACCTGGGCATGCACACATAAGAAATTACTTTTTAAAAATTCTTAAAAGACAATAAAGAAAACAAAAGAGTTGTATGAGGTGGTAAAATATGTATGTTAAAGTTATTTTTTGTTTGTCCAGTGTCAACCTGTCTGCTATAGTCACTAAGTAAAAGAGAGTGACAAAATTATTAGAAGACAATTCAATTGCTGCTGAAAACTCATTTAATGAAGTGTCAGGGGAGGGGCCATACATTTTCTTCAGGGTTGTGGTTCCTGGTAGTTGTCCATGCTTCAGTGGATGGCCACACCCCCATGTATATATGGTCAGCAGTAGCTGGACTCAGGGCTTACCAAAAAATGAAGGAATGAAGTTGAGAGAAGAATGTTGGGGTTCTTGGAAGAGTTGGAAGTTGGGGTTGGGGATAGATATGACCAAGTAACAGTCAATACTTGTATGAAATCCTCACAAAATATTTTAAGAGAAAGTAAATTTATGCCCCAAAGCACTAAAAACAGATGATGCCATGTAAATCATCATTGTGGCCGAATTTCATAAGGGCCAAGCAAATAAACTCTTACCAATGGCAGGAATTCCTTTCATGTGTGATGCAGACATCATTCGTGGTGACATCATTTACTTTTCAAAGATGGTTACATCAAAGCCAAACGTCAAAAAGATTTTATGATTTGCAATGTGTTACTACATTATTTATAGTGTCAAAACAAAATTTGTGCCAGAACCAGATGATAAGAACTAATGTACATGTTTTGCATTTTTAGTGGATTCTGCTCACTTATGGGACTTGAACGTGCATCTTCAAAGTAGAAACTGACTTACCAATATAAGATTAGTATAATCATTCAATACAATGTTAAAATATAAATCATAGCAAGCATTTCAAATGAAACTGAAATTTGACAATCCTAAACGAAGGCAAAAAAGTTTATGCATCTCAACATGTTGGCTAGACACAGGCCTGTGAACATTGAGAAATACATAACCTTGCTTTCTGATTTGATTCAAGAACTTGAAAACAGATTTTAAGATTTCTGGGAAATGTGGAGTTGAAGAGATGGCTCAGCAGTTAAGAGCACTTGTTGCTCTTGTAGAGGACCTGGGTTCAGTTCCTAGTACCCACCTGGTGGCTCAGAACCATCTGTAACTCTAGTTCTAGGGAGCCTGACACCCTCTTCTGACCTCTGAGGCCACCATGCCGACATGTGCTATACAGACATATATGCAGGCAAAATACCTGAACACATAGAATAAACTAAATCTAAAAAAAAAAAAAAAGATTTCTGGGAAATAATTGCTATTTTCATATGTTTGTAATTCCTTTTTCAATTGATGTGAAGTACTCTACTGTAGTTGTTTTTTTTTTTTTAAAACTCTTTGGGGGCCCAACACTCAGCTCCCAAATAAATACACAGAACCCTCTTATTAATTGTGAATGCTTAGCCTTAGCTTGGCTTGTTTCTAGCCAGCTTTTCTAACTTAAATTATCCCATTTGTCTTTAACTATGTTTTGCCTCAGGGCTTTTTACCTTTCTTTATTCTATATGTCTTTCTTTCCTTCTTACTCCATGGCTGGCTGTGTGGATGGGTGGCTGGTCCCTGGCATCCTCCTCTCCTTCTCTCACTCCTGGCTCTTTCTTGAGCCTAGATTTCTCCTATTTATTCTCTCTGCCTGGAAGCCCCGCTTATTTCTCAATAGCCTAGCTATTAGCTATTCAGCTCTTTATTAGGCCAAATCAGGTGTTTTAGACAGGCAGTGTAGCACAGCTTCACAGAGTTAAACAAATGCAACATGAAAGTATGCAACACAGGGCTGGAGAGATGGCACAGTGGTTAAGAGCACCACCTGCTCTTCCAGAGGACCTGGGTTCAATTCCTAGCACCCACATAGTAGCTCAAAACTGTCTGTAATTCCAGTTCCAGGGGACCCAACACCCTTACACCGACATGTAGGCAGGCAAAACAGCAATGCATATAAAATAAAAAAAATCATTTAAAAAATAAAAAAAAACTAAAAAAATAAAAAATAATAAAAATATATAAAAAAGAATGCAACACATCTTTGCATCATTAAACAAATATTCTACAGTATAAACGAATGTAACACATCTTCAACTAATATTCCACAACACTCCACCCGCCATTTTCCAAATGACTGTATAGAGCTGCAATCTGACATTCAACTAACCAATAGGCTTAATCATGTCTCTTTTCAAAACTTACCCAGATTCTGTCGACCTAGAAACAAACATCCTCACTTCTCAACCATACTTCATTCATGTTGTTGCCTTTTGGCAGCACCTACCTTTGGGAACAACTATTTTCAAGAATAAAGCACACTAAGAGTAAAAACTACAGTCAAAATGTCTGATGAGCACCTTGAGAATGTACTAAGAACTGCAACTACTTCCATCTGGAAGTTTCTCAGAAACCATGTGAAATATGGTTTTATGTGACTCTCTTTTGTTTTACCTTTAAAATAAAAATATATTTTAAAAAATGAAGTTTTATTACTTAGTTATTGCGTGTCCATTTTCTTTATTAGTCATCTCAAACTTGGGACCTGCGTTAAGATTTCAAAGACTCTAAACATGACAGCCCATGATTAGGATGATACCTCTCTATGGAGGCAGACATCACAAAAATTATTTTAGTTCATCAGCTCTTATTAGTGTTTGCATGTTTAATGTGTGACCCAAGACAGTTCTTTGTCCAGTGTGGCCCGTAGAAGCCAAAGACTCGGGCACTATTCTTCCCTCTCCAGGCTACTTCATCGAGTTTTACAGAACCACATTCCCAGCCCAACTCCAGTCTACCTCAAAGCGCAGGTGCTGGATACTCTTGTCTCTGGTGAAATGGGAGTCTAGTAACAGCAATGATTTCTGTTTCTGCTGAGGTTCTTGCCCACCCCACCCTCCACATGGTTCTGTCCCTCCACACTCCTCTGTCACTGACTAAGCATGGTCTTCTGGACTGACATAAGAGGCCACTGGTCAAAGCCTGTCAGACATCTTCTCCTTTTCTTTGCCCTTCGTCATTCTCCTTCCCTGTGTTCCTTCCTACCCTGTAGTAGGACGGGCCCATGGGGCCGAGGAAATTGACTCAGACCAGTTGCCAGGGCATGCACACAATATACTGTTTGAGAGCCAACCTGGAGTCTGCCTGAGAGCCTAGCAACAGGAGCTGTCAGAGGTCCTGATCACTGTCAGATTCCTGATCATGCCCAGCCAATGTGGGACAACCACACAGACTGGGCGCTGGAAGGAGGGTATATAAGGCCTTCCCTGTTATTGAATAGTGGAGTTCATTATTTGCCTTCAATGGACTTCCGGTGTCTGTGTCGTTGACACTGCACCTTCTCGCCCCCTCCCCCAAGGGAGCCCTTAGAATCCAAGCAACACTACCCAAAGCATGCAGTGTTCCTCCAGGGAGCCAGGCCCTCTGGGAGGTGCTGGAATGATAAGGAGACAGTCACCACCCACATTCACATTCTAATGCAGCCGTTCTCAACCTGTGGGCTGTGACCCCTCTGGAGGTGTTAAATGACCCATCAGAGGGGGCACCTAAGACCACCAGAAAATATAGATATTTACATTATAACAGCTTCATTGTCCACTCTATGGGAGAAAACACATGCCTGGTACTGTAAATCTAGCCAAGAACCTGTGGTTGGGAAGCTCTCTGGCCCCAGAAGTGAACCCACGATTTGATGTCCTGCTAAGTGGACATAGTAACTAACAAGCTCCCTCTACATTCGCCTTTCTCTCCCCGTAGATGGTTGTAGCTCTCAAACCCATCAGAGAAGATTCTCTGCTCAGCGGTGATGTTAGTGAAGACACTCACAACTAACCGGTCAAGGTGCAGAGACGAAGCATCAGAGGAGGGCTCAGCCACACATGCTCAAGGATCAGCTGAGCAGAAAGGATGCAAGGAGTCCAAGAGCCAGAGGAGGATGAAGCAAAACAGTGTCTTCTAGAAACGACCGGAAGGCACTCGTGCACTCACTACAGCTGTGATTGCCTGTGCACAATCAAGCCAATCAACCTTCCAGTATGCAGTGGGAGTGGCTTATGAGACCAATCACCGAGGAACCAACTATTGGCAGCTGCTGGCTTCTGGGGCAGAAGGACCAGTTCTCTCTCTCTCTCTCTCTCTCTCTCTCTCTCTTTCTCTCTCTCCACTCCTTCCTTCCTGTCTGTCTCTCTCTTTCTTTCCCCCGTTTTTTAAATTTATTTTTATTTCATGTGCATTGGCGTTTTGCCTGCATGTATGTCTGTGTGAGGGTGTCAGGTCCCCTGGAACTGGAGTCACAGACACGTGTGAGCTGCCATGTCT
Organism: Peromyscus maniculatus bairdii; assembly: GCF_049852395.1. Taxonomy (NCBI): domain Eukaryota; kingdom Metazoa; phylum Chordata; class Mammalia; order Rodentia; family Cricetidae; genus Peromyscus; species Peromyscus maniculatus. Next base: position 22,858,251 of record NC_134863.1, read on the forward strand.
ATGCTGGAAATCGAGCCTGGGGTCTTCTGGGGGAGCAGCCAGTGCTCTCAACCACTGAGCCATCTCTCCAGCCCCAGCCCAGAATCAGCTTTCTTTAAGGATGTGGCCCTTGGTGTGTCAACCACACGCCAGTGGATGGCCCGACACCCATGAGTATGTGGACTGCATAGACTGGACTCAGTGGGTTACTGAAAAAAAAAAAACACAAAGAAGACATGAAGTTGGGAAAGGGAAAAGGATTGGGAGTTGGGGGGAAGAATGGGGGCGAATACAATCAAAGTGCGTTCTCTGACATTCTCAAAGAATTAATAAAATATTATATTAAAAATTACCTTTAAAACTATATTGAGATATTATTGAACATAGTACCACATGTGTTTGAAGTGTACAGTTTAATAAGCTTTCGTCAAAGTGTGTACCCTGAAGCTATCACCACAATAGAAGCAGCAGATAACTCCTACCCACCAAAGATTTCCTTGTGGTCCTTTGTAATCCACTTCCCACCCCCCATATCTCACCCCAAGGCAACCTTATCTCAACCTGCAATCTTCCTGTCACTGTAAATTATTTTGCATTTCTAGAAGTTGGTGTAAATGGGACTATGTTCTTGGGGGTGAGGATGGTGTTATGAAATATTAGTTTAAGATGTGTTACATTCATGTAAGCTGTGGAATATTTGATGATGCAAAGGTGTGTCACATTCTTTTATGTTGCATTTGTTTAACTCTGTGAAGATGTGTTACTCTGTCTGTCTAAAACACCTGATTGGTCTAATAAAGAGCTGAATAGTCAATAGCTAGGCAAGAGAGGGATAGGCAGGGCTGCCAGGCAGAGAGAATAAATAGAGGGAGAAATCTAGGCTCAGGAGAAGAAAAAAGAGGAGGAGGAGTGAGAAAAGGAGGAGAGGAGGACGCCAGGGGCCAGCCACCCAGTCAGCCATGAAGTAAGAAGGAAAGAAAGACATAGAGAATAGAGAAAGGTAAAAAGCCCAAGAGACAAAACATAATTAAAGAGAAACGGGATAATTTAAGTTAGAAAAGCTGGCTAGAAACAAGTCAAGCTAAGGCGAGGCATTTATAAGTAAGAATAAGTCTCTGTGTATTTATTTGGGAGCTGGGTGGCAGGCCCCCAAAGAGTAAAAATAACCAACTACAGGTAAGTCTGACTATTTCATTATATTGATATACAAATTGAGGAGATGTGACCCAAACTAAACATGAAATTCATGTATGCTTTCTATGTACCTTATACATAGAGCCTGAAGGTAATTTTACAATATTTTTGGTGAACCTGGTTTTGTCTGTGACTCATCTCCTGACATCAAGTATGCAGTTTTCTATTTATAGCATAATGTAAGCATTCAAAATGTTTCGGATCTCATAGCATTTCAAATTTTGGGTTTTCAGATTAGTTGTATCATATTCTGTCTATCCATTCATTGATTGGTGAATACATCTGGTTGTTTACAGTTTGGAACTACTGAGAATAAAGCTGCTAAAACAGGCCTGGTGAATATCTTCAGAAGAATGCACTGACCCCCTGAGCATGCCCCCAAGAAAAAGTAAGGGCACTGGCTTTTTTTTTTTTTTTTTTTTTTTTTTTTTTTTTTTTTTTGGTTTTTTGAGACAGGGTTTCTCTGTGTAGCTTTGCGCCTTTCCTGGAACTCACTTGGTAGCCCAGGCTGGCCTCGAACTCACAGAGATCCGCCTGCCTCTGCCTCCCAAGTGCTGGGATTAAAGGCGTGCGCCACCACCACCCGGCATGGGGCACTGGCTTTTGCCAGAGAACATTCCAGAATGAGAAGATTCTGCTTGAGAGTAGCACTTTTCTTCTGCGAGACACTTAACACTCACAAAGCTCATTCACCTTCACTATTGTTTTTTGACTTACACAGCATGAGTTCCTGGCAACTGGGGCAAATGCTACCCTAAGGCTGATGCTCAGACACATCTATGTGAGTTGGCCAGTCACACAAGCCCAGGTTTTAAATCGTTCCTGTGGACCTAACCCTCAACCATCCAGGAATCAGGGGTAGGGGATTTCAGATTACCCACTCAAGAAGCATTATTTTATTTGAGACAGTCTCATGCCTAGCCTCAAACTTGCTATGTGGCTTTGGATGATCTCGAGCTTTTGATTGTCTTCCCCCTACCTCTGGAGTGCTGAAAGTAAAAATATGTAGCCCCATGCCAGGTTAATGTGGTGTAGGGGGGGGCTCAAACCCAGTACTTCATGCATGCTAGAAGTCTATATAGAACGCGAACAGCCTATTGACTGCTCTACGTGCCAGCCCAAGAAAATTTAACGTGCACACAAGTCTGATCACTTTCAAGAATCACTCAATCTGCTTATTTAAATTGTTAGGGAAAGACTAAAGAAAATTAGCTACCACTATTAATTTGTCAGATTCTCCCAGAATATAAAAGATATTGTGCCATTAATTGGGAGGATTTAATTTTTTTTTCCCCAATGAACACACTGACATTTATAAGCAGGAAGTCACGGGTGGAATCTGATGATCCTGGGACATCTCCTCACCTTAAGAGACAAAGGGAACTTTTCAGCAAATTGGGAGTGGGAGGGCAGAGGGAGGGTTGTACACATGCCATAGCGCCTATGCGGAGGGCAGAGGACAACTTCAGGCATCATCCCTTCTTCTACTTTAAGACAGTCTGTCTTGTTGTTCATTGTGTGTGCACCAGGCCAGCTGGCTGGTGGCTTTCCAGGGATTCTCCCGTGTCTGCCTCCCATCTCGCAATAGATACCACGAGGATTACAGAGGTAAACTCCACTGCCTCTGGCTTTTACATGAGTTTGAAAGTCCTGAATGCATGTCCTCAAGCTTGTGTAGCAACCACTGAACCATTTTCCAGTCCCTCAACTATCTATCTATCTCTCTGAGTTCAAGGCCAGCCTGCTCTACAGAGTGAGTTCTAGGACAGCCAGGACTAAATAGAAAAACCCTGTCTCCAAAAAATATTATATTATTATTGTATGTATCTGAGTGCTTCCTGAGTGTACATCTGTGCACCATGTATGTACCTGGTGCCCGAGGAGGCCAGAAGAGTACCTGGCTCCCCTGGAACTGGAGTTACGGATGGTTGTGAGCTGCCATGTGGGTGCTGGGAACTGAACCCAGCTCCTCTGGAAGAGCAGCCAGTGCTCCTAACTGCTGAGCCATCTCTCCAGCCCCTTCAACTAATTTTTTAAGTGAGATGATAGATTCAAAAGTTTGATTTAAAAAAAGGTGAAGATTGAAATAAAAACATTTTTTAAATAAACAGAATCTAAGAAAAGTCATCACCGGCAGGATTTCATCAGGCTGGGGAAAGTGAACCAGATAGAAAGTTAGGTTTGTAGAATAGAGAGTTCTAGAAATGGTAAGTATGTGGTTAAATATAGAAGACTTTTTTCAAATTTTAATTTATTTAAATTAAGGTTGACTGTTTAAAGCAAAAGTAATCATAGCATATTATGGATTTTACAATATATGCAAAAGTAAAATGCATGGCATTGGTGTAAAGGTCCCAGGAGGGAAATGACATGCACTGATGAAGTTATTATGCTGCCTTCGGTGTGTTACAGTGCGTGAGAAGACACAGTAAGAAGAATCACATTTTGCAAGCTCTAAAGCGACCACTAAAATACAAATGCAGAATCACAGCCGCCAAGGCACTCATAAAGAGAGAATGAAGGAGAGTATTCCTCAGTTATTTCAAAAGAGGCCAGGGAAAGAAAGACCAAACGAGAGAGACAAAGAAAATTAATATAGTGGTAGATTCATATGGAATTATTATAACGACTATATTAAATGTGTTAAGATCCCGATTAAACGCAAAGATTGTCATAATGGATAAGGATAACAATCAACATCTAAATATTTTTCATAAACAACAGCAACAAAGACAGTTTAAATATATAGTTACAGGGGGCTGAAGAGACAGCTCAGCTCTTGCTTTGTTTGCTTTTTGGTATTTTTTGAGACAGGGTTCTGTATAACCTTGGCTGTCTTGGAACTCTGTAGACTAAGCTGGTGTTGAACTCACAGAGATGCTCCTGCCTCTGCCTCTGGAGTGTTGGGGTTAAAGGCGGGCGCTGCCACCACCACCAGACTCAGCTCAGCTCTTAAAATCATTTGCTGCAGCTGGGCTTAGTGGCACATGGCTTTGATCCCAGCACACAGGAAACAGAGACAGGCAGATCTGTGAGTTCAAGACCAGCCTGGTGTACAGGCCTGGTAAAGCATATAAATATATTAAAATCCAGGTAGAGTCTGTTTCAAAAGAGAGGGAGGAAGCATTTGCTGCTCCTTCAGGGGGCCTGAGTTCACTTCCCAGAACTCACATCAGGCAGCTCACAATCATTTTTAACTCCAGCTCCAGAGCATCTGACACCCCTTCTAGATTAGACACAACACACACACACACACACACACACACACACACACACACACACGCACACGTTCTTATCAATCTTTAAAAACAAATTGTCCAGCAATAGAAGGACAATGATATACCACCACATTTGACTTTTAAATTGTTTTCTTTTTAGATTTGCTTAATTTTATGTCTATGAGTGTTTTATCTGCAAGTATGTCTGTGCATGACATGAATGCCTGGTACCCTTGGAAGCCAAAAAGGGTATCACATTCCCTGGAATTAGAGTTACAAATAGTTAGGAGTCACCTTGTGGATGCTAGGAATTGAACCCATGTCCTATGCAAGAGCATACACTCTAAAAACCTGAGTCGTCTCTCCAGCCTCAACCATACTTGTTATAAGAACCCAGAGAGGAGTGAGGAGTGGTGGAGCACACCTTTAATCCCAGCACTTGGGAGGCAGAGGCAGGAGGATCTCTGGATGCCTGGGTAGTTAAATAACAGTACCTTCAAACACGTGGAGCAGGATGTGAGGGCAGACTGACTGGACATCTGCCATCCCCTTGATTTCTAGGATTGATTTGGCTGATCTGACACCTAGGCAGGTGTCCCCCATCCTCCCTCACAACTCCACACAGGTCCTTCTGAAGCTCTGTACTCCATTTAAGAGACAGCTCTGCCTTTCCTCAGAGAACCTCTCCAGGGTGGAACAGTAGCTGCACACTCCTGCTGGTGCTGGCATGCAAGCTTTTGTAGGAGAATGTAGGGTGGTCAAGCTTCCGAGATGCCAGCCCCAGCCCAGTGAGGCCCTGCAGATGCCAGCCCCAGCCCAGTGAGGCCCTGCAGATGCCAGCCCCAGCCCAGTGAGGCCCTGCAGATGCCAGCCCCAGCCCAGTGAGGCCCTGCAGATGCCAGCCCCAGCCCAGTGAGGCCCTGCAGATGCCAGCCCCAGCCCAGTGAGGCCCTGCAGATGCCAGCCCCAGCCCAGTGAGGCCCTGCATGTGGCCCTCTGATGTCCTGGAACACAAACAAGCAAACAGCAGCAGTGACAGAAAACAAAACACCAAAACCAACAACAGCCAGAAAGAGAAGGAAGGGAGAAAAGGAGGAAGGGAGGGAGGGAGGGAACCAAGAAATGAATGCCAGCAAAATGGAACTGTAACTTTTCTTCCAATAACCAATATAGAACATGTTGACAGAAAAACAGCAAACTCACTGAAAACATGAACAACAGTCATCAAATATGACCACTGCTGCTTTCGGGACAATATTTCCCCCAAACAACAAGCTTCACGTGAAAAAAATAAATAAAAAAGATGTACACGGTACATTCACTGACTGTTTCTCATTGCAACCGAATTAGGTGAGAAAATAATAACCAAAGGTGTCTAGAAACCACCAATCATTTTAAAATTAAGCTACATAATGCCTAAAGAATCCACTGGCAACAGAAGAAATAACCACAGGCTGAAACCATTTTGAAGTGGGTGATAGGAGCTTGCAGCCTCCTGGAGAAGCCTTTTAATTATCCTTCTAATCCACTGGCAGATCAGAGCAGGGTACTTTACCTCTTGTCCTACTTAGCACCATCCATGTACCCTCCTCCCAGTGTTATCTGGGATCTCAGCATCAAGTACCAGGAATAATTATGTGTCAGGCAGTTAGCATGTGATGAACAGAAGATTAAGTGCTTTACTGACATTCTCCCCCCAGCCGTCACAGCAATCCTCTGAACGGGAGCTATTGTTTTCCTTTTAGTTGGTTAAGGGGTGGAAAGCCATGGAGGTTAGGCTGCTCAGATCACAGCGCTGTGGAGCCAAGCTTCGAATCTAGAAGGCAGACCCCAGACCTCACCATGTTAGACACTACCATGTACCAGGACAATGGCAGCCATCACAGAGTTTTAGGGACAAGGGGAATACAATTGATATTTTATACATTGTGTGTTGCCCGCAAAATGGTTTCTTATTAAATCACAGCTCTCAACTTCTTTCTTCCAAACCTAGCCATTTCTTTCCAATTTGGGGGGGCGGGGGGAATGTCAGAAACAGTTTATTGACACATGCCTGTAATAATCTCAGTGCTCTGGAAGTGGAGATAGGGAGATCAGGAGTCCAAAGCTAGCCTGGGTTACAAGAGGCTTTGTCTAAAAAAAAAAAATTAAGTCTTGGAGAAGTCCATACAGTGCTTATTCATTAGGATAAGATCTCAAGGACTAGTAAATGAGTCACAAGTGATTTGAAAAGCAATGAACTTGGAGTCAGAAATACCTGCATAGCAGCTTTGTGACCTTGGGCATGGACCTCACTTTTTCTTGACTAAGCCAGGGAAAACAGTAATTGCAAGGCACAGGTCAGCGGATGTAAGTTAAGAGTGTCTAAGGTGAAATGACGTAGGAATCTGAGAGAACTTGTCATCTTGACTGGGAAAGACCACTTGAGAGCATTTGCAGGAACTGGGGAGTTAAGAGGCAAGACCTAGTCACGCCTCTTGCTAATGATTTTAGCTGCCACGGAAACCCAATACCTGAGAGGAAGCTACTGAAGGGAGCTTCGTTTGGCTCAAACGTTGATGATACATACATCCTGATAGGGAAGGCCCAGTGGCTAGGGCAGGGGCCAGGGGGCCGCTGGGTGGGGCAGGGGGCTGCCCACAGGAGCAAGAAGCTGCCATTCACCTTCCTATCTGTAGTCAGGAAGCAGAGAGGTGAAAACAGAACACTAGTGTTTCTCCACCTTTCCTTATCACTCAGTCTGGTCCCCCAATTCATGAGATGGTGCCATCCACATCTAGGGCAGGTCCCCTCCCTGCCAAATAATCCTCTCTAGAAACACCTTTGCACACTCACTCAAAGCTGCAGCTCACTGGTGACTGGGGTCTTTTCTCTTTTGAGACTGGGTCTCCTTATGTATCCCCGTCTGGCCTGGAACTCGCAGATCTCTGCCTGCCTCTATGCTTCCAGTGTGCCGGGATTAGAGGTGTGCACCACCACCACCACCACCACCACCACCACCACCACCACCACCACCACCACCGAGGGCCCCTCCCGTGTTCCTTAATCCAATCAAGTTGACAAATGAACCATCACGTTCGTTTCCCTTGCCGTGACTGCTGACTCACTTTATGCTTTTCACTTCTGAATAGGACTTTCGCTATGAAAATTATTTTTCTTAAAATTTTAAGACTGTGGGATCCTCACGTTGTCACTGCTGGTCCCGTTACCTGACTTTTTGGAACATGCAGGCTATCATGCAGCTTGTTGGTTATATCAGGTCTGAAAAACAACTCGGGTTAGGGCCTCCAGGCTCCCACAGAACAAGTCCCTGTGGCTCTTCTCGGTTCTTCTCACCCTGCCCTCGCCCCTAAACCTCTCCAGCTCATGGGCTCTTTCCGATGCTATTTCAGCTAATCTCTCTCTTTTGTCTTCCCCTCTTGCCCCTCTCCCCTGGTCTCCCTTACCCCCCCTCTTTGTGGACATTTCTCTGGCTCCGCCACCCCACCCCTTACCCTCAGGATCTGGCTGGGTCTATTGGCCAGGTTCAGTGTATTCCTTTCTCTCTCCACCCTGGATGCCTCTGGCCGTCCTCTCCTCACATCTACAATAAAAACCTTCCCCTCAACCATACCTTGAAGCAGTCAGGTCCTCAGCTTATACAATTTAAACATTAACTATTACAATGGTAGCGTTTCCTATAGATATTTCCCCCATTTGAGATCATTATTAAACATGTATATCACAGCTGAGCAGAAATATCCTGTCATGAGCTAAGCCCTTCCAGAGATGAAAAGTAAATGCAAATTACCTAAGGAAGAAAGAAGTCTATAAAATAACACGTATGCTACTATTTTTTTGTATGAAAAAAATGTATATGCATGGAAAATACTAGAAATATCTCCAACAAATGTTAGTTGGTTGGTAGTTATCTTTAGATTGTGCGATTTGGGTTGGTCCCCCCACCCCCAGGAGTGTGTTTCTGTTCTTTAGTGTTTCTTCATTGAGCATCGAAGCTAGACACCCCCACCCAAGTGTTATTAGATAAAAACTGGTGCTTGGGTTCACTCTATCAGATGGCTACTTTTTAAAGAATGCTTTCATAACTGTGCCAACCCTTTCTTTATGAGTCTAGACAATATTTCTCATATGAGTCTACTGAGGTAGGCAGAAAGAACTGTGACTGTCAGGGGCAGCTGCTGGCACAGGAAGTCCTCCGTCCGTCCTTCCGTCCCTCGATCCCTCTCCTCATCTGTTCCTCCCGGAGCTGTCCGTCCCTGTTAGTCTCCTGCTCCATTAGGCTGTCTTTCTGGAATCTAACCCTTGTTTGATGGCTCACTCCCCAAATAGCCTGTTGTCAAGATTTTAAGTAACTCTGAGAACAAAGCATGCTGTGGACTTCAAGGTTTCTCACGGAAGGGGGCTGTCTCAGAGACCTAAACACATCTCCTGAGAGGAGGGTCATTCTAAGACACTCCGAAGAGGGCAGTGAAAAGGGAGAGAAATGGGATTGACCGAGAACTGTCCAAAGAACGCAAGGGGCCAGAAAGAAGGAAGAGAAGAGTTCCAGTTCTGCATCGCTACGCACACACGGCTTCAGCAGAGACTTTGGGGAGCCGCTGAACACAGCTTCTGAGTGACGGCCATGATGCTTTCCTGTGTGCCTGGAGAGAATCAGACCCCACGTCTCAGAAAGCAGAGAACTCGCCATGCTGATTTCTCAAGACAGAGGGGCTGAGGGCGCATATAGGCTCTCGAAAACAGCCCTGTGGCAGGAGAAGAAGACAGGGAGATTTCAAAGCTTAAATCTGCAATGTTAGGCTGGAAGCCCCTTCCCTGGCTCCTGAATTTTCAGGGCCTTACTGTGGCCTTTCATTCTTCCCACCCTGAACTAATTCTCCTTCTCCTTCAGATTTGTTCATTTTTATGTGTGTGAGTGCTTTGCCTAAATGTATATCTGGACACCAGGTGCATATCTAGTGCCTGCCTGCAAAAGCCAGAAGAAAGTATAGGATCCCCTGGAACTGGACTCAGGGATGGTTGTGAGCTGCCATGTGGCTGACGGGAACTGAACCCTGGTCCTCTGCAAAAGCAGCATGTGCTCTTAGCCACTGAGTCACCTCTCCTGTCCCTTTAAAATCCTGTGTGTGTGTGTGTGTGTGTGTGTGTGTGTGTGTGTGTGTGTGTGTGAGAGAGAGAGAGAGGGGGGGGGGGGAGGGAGCAGGATCTTATTACATCATCAGGACTGTCCTGGAACTCACAATCCTCCTGCTCCAGCTACTCAGTGCTGGATTAAGGGCAACCCCACCCAGCACTCAGTCCACCTTTCTTCTTTACACTAATTTGTCCTTCTGAGAGAAGCCGAGGTGCTGCTTTTTTGTTGAATAGCGTGTTCATCTATATGATCTGTTTCTATTGACTTCCTGCAGGTGAGAGCTGGGTCATCTTCCTCTCCACATCCATCTGTGAAGAACTGGTATTAAATATTGCCCGGACTATATAGACTGAAGAGTTAAGGCTTTCTTGTTCCTACCACATCCATTTCCGTCTTATAGGTGAGCAACCTTTGTCAGCAAGAGCTGAGCTGCTGAAAAAAAGCTGGAGTCGTTGTCCGACCTTGTCGAAAGCTTCCAGAGATGAAAACTTCTGCTAGGACCACCAAAGGAACATCCACCGGCACCATCCCAACCCTATCCTGCTCGGGGCTCTGCCAGGAGGCAGTTCCTTAGTTTGGAAGCAGTCCTCAAGTCATTTTGGCTTCCAGCACTAGCTTGGACTGCCAAAGCCTTGGCATCCCCAGAATGCAGAGCACTGGCCCGCTCACTTCTCCAGGAAGCACTCTGCTACATTCAACAAGGCTAGAGTCAAAAAAAAAAAAAATTAACTTTTACATTTATTTATCGTGGGGGCTGTCATGTGCCACAGTCAGAGGACAGAGGACAGTTTACAGGAGTGTTTGTTTTGGTTGGTGAGTCCCAGGGATCGAACTCACGTGGTCAGACCTGGCTTTAAGACCTGGCACCTTAACTACTGAGCCCTTAGGGTGAAGAATTTTAAAGCAGCCACTTCCTTGCAGCTGATAGGTCCTGGGGTAAGACCTTCCTCTCAGTGGGAGTCCACCCGTGGCCTCTGCTACACAGCTTTCTCACCACGACCAAATGTACAAGGCACTTTGGAGTGGTTTAAAAGAAAATGGCCCCCCAAAGGGCGTGGCATGATTAGGAGGTGTGGCCTTGTTGGAGGAAGTGCGTCACTGTGGGGGCGGGCCTTGAGGTCTCTTTTGTTCAAGCTTCCCTCAGTGTGACTGCCAGTTGACTTCCTGTGGCGTGCATGTCAAGATGTAGCAGTACCACGTGTCTGCCTGCAGGCTGCCATGCTCCCCACCATGATAATGGACTGAACCTCTGAAACTATAAGCGAGCCACCACATTGTGGGATTATTTATTTATTTATTTATTTATTTATTTATTTATTTAGGTTTTTCAAGGCTGGGTTTCTCTGTGTAGTTTTGGTGCCTGTCCTAGATCTCACTCTATAGACCAGACTGGCCCTGAACTCACAGAGATCTGTCTGGCTCTGCCTCCCAAGTGCTGGGATTAAAGGCGTGCACCCCCACCGACCAGCCTTTTTGTGGGATTTATTAAGGCAACTCCATGGAGTTAAAAGGGAGGTTTATTTTGGGGTAACTTACAACAAGTAAAGGGATTGGTTATAAGATCCAGGAGAGGTGAAGTGCAGCCCAGTGGTGTCCTCTGGAGAACTCTGCTCGGTCTACCATCCAGCATCCAGGATCACCAGGAACCAAGAGCCCGGCACATCCAGATCTCGGGTCTTAAGGGCTTCCGTCTTGGCCTGCCTCAGGGGCAGGTCATAGGTAGGCTTGACAGTTACCAGAAACCTCACTGGGGGTAGTACTTCCAGATCAAAACTGGAACAGCTACCCACTGCACCACCCCAGTTAAATGTTTTCTTTGTAAGAGTTGCTGTGGTCATGGTGTCTCTTCACAGCAAGAGAAACCCTGACTAAGACAGCCTTTCCTGAGACGCTGTGCTCAGGGCTAGAGCTAACCCGTGCAGTACAGTTTTCTTACTATGGCAGTGGGTTCTGCTTTGAAGAACTAATTTACTGACCTCCAGCAAGCTGGCTATGTTCCTTAAGCCCAGCCTAAAAAAAACATGTGAATAAGGCTAACCTTGGAGTCAGCCTGGCCTGGCCTTGCCCTTGACCTGATCTGAACTTCCCAGCACTTTGGGCCAGAGCAGCACCAAAATTCCCAATATAAGGTCACAAGGGCCAGAAGAGATTCAAAAGCACAGATGGGGTAAGGGAATATTGTGTGTGTGTGTGTGTGTGTGTGTGTGTGTGTGTGTGTGTGTGTGTCTTCTTGAATGCTTATTATGTATGAGTTTTTATTCTCTCCTGGCTTCTTTACAATTAGCTTGCAAAGCTGTGTGAACAGACAACTTTGTGAACAGAGATCACGAAGCCTAGAGACCAATTATAGGAACTCTAGCCTCCCGCAGCATCTCCTTGGAAGATTCATCAAATTAAGCCCTGAGCTGCATTCTGGCTCGATATAGAGCCGCCATACAACAAGAATGATTCACCAAACAAACTTCTGCCTTTGGGTTTTGGGTGCTTCATTTAACTGGTTTATGTCTCTGAGTAAAGCTATTATAATGACATTATCCACCTAATGAGCAATGGTGCAATCTTTCCCAGTGGCAATCTCCAGAATTATGCCGAGTTTAAGAACCACCATGACTACGGGGAACAGTCACTAATTTTTCTATTGCAAACACTGCGATCATATTCAAAACGAATAGATGTAATTATTTTGGTATTTTTTCAAACATTTAATTTTTTTAATAAATCATAACTCCCCAAAGAAATAAGTACAGTTCATTAGCAGTGCTAATGAAAATGTCATCTTTAGTAAAAACTTACCCAGAATATCATTCCCTGGAGCAAGATTTCCAGGAGCTTTGTTTGCCAAGTTTATTAATGAAAACTTTGTGCTGTGAATCAATACATTAAATATAAAACTGAAAAACAGAGAGGGGGAGGGAGAGAGAGCATTAATCTAGACAAGTAAGTATATGTACATTTTTTTTTATTATGGTTCTAAAAATAGTGTCACAAACTTTCAGGGATATGGAGTCTCTGCTTTTAAAAATAAACTGGCATAAAAAGATATTAGTAGTAAACCTTTTTTAAAAATTGTTTTATTCTCTTACATGTATGGATGTTTTGTCTGCATGTGTGTCTGTGTGCCGCGTGCATGTCTGGTGCTCAGAGAGGTCAGAAGATGGCATCAGATCATCTGGAACTGGAGTTATGGATCATGGTGAGCCTCCTTGTCGGTGCTGAGAATCAAACCTGGGTCCTCTGGAAGAGCAGCCAATGTTCTTCACTGCTGAGCCATCTCCCCAGGCCCTATTAGCAGTATTTCTTTGGGGCACATTGTAGTCATACTGAGGACATCTTCATTCACATGCAAGCGAGGGAACTTCGAAGAAGTTTGAAGTCGATCCTTTCCATGCTATAGACCATAATAAGCATAGAATCAAGATTTGAACTGCCAGATATCTGCCAAGGTATCAGCTATGTGGTATCCTGGTTTTCTCATTGAACTGAACTATCCTACAGAAGTGTAATGGTTCCTAGTGTCTGGCTCATAATAGATGCATAATCTGTATCAGTTAAGCGAGGGACCCGAAGAATGAGGCGTTTAGCGAAGGAGCTGACTAAGCAGTTTTTCTGTTCTAATTCTCATGTTTGCCCTTTTGAGAAAGTTTCTAATGTCATTATTGAAATAAGCAGTGGTCACCTGGATGAGAATAAATCAAGGCGATTATCAGGCAGAGCTTGTGCTAGCAAGGGCCAGGGCTGCTATCACTTGCATTTGACGGTCGGTCATAGAAGCCGCAAAGCTGGCTGGGAATGGGGAAGCCCCACAGCACAAAAAAGAGAAGAAGAGGAGAGGAGCTCCTCAGGTATGTTCCCTTCGGCTGTGTTGGCATGACAGAGCCATGCCAACCCAGGGGAGGTGGGACTTGGGAGGCATATTCAATTTTCTGTTGTCTCCAGTTAGAAGCCAGGGCATACATCAGGAAAGAGGCAGCCATGAGGCGAGCCCTGACTCCTCACAGCCAAGGGCTGTGGAAATCGAGGTTTCTCTTCCCGGGCGTGCTGATTCAGGGAAAGGGTGTGGCTCAGAGTCCCGTTGGCACATCTGGTCTAGTCAGTGCCCACGTGCATATTCAGGCCACCATCATCTGTCTCAGCCGGTTTTTCAAATGGCCTCTTTATCCCCAGCCACATGAACACCTCAAAATGGAGTGGCCTTCAAAGGGATTTACCGATCTATTAAAATCCACTCTAAGTTGAATATGGCGGTGTATTATCTGTAATTCCAGAACTTGGGAGGCTGGCACAGGAGAATTGCACGTTCAAGGCTAAGCCTGGGCCACGCAGCCATAGTGTCTCAAAATTTAAAAAGAAAGAAAGGGAGTCTGTTTTTAGTGGGTATGGGAGGAATGGGAACAGAGGATGAATTTTATTGGTATGTATATGTGCTTCTTAAACTGCCATAGTAATTTTTATTTTAATCTCTGTATGTATGTGTTATGATGCCCGGCCCCCCCCCCCCCCCCCGAGAGAGGGAGAGGGAGGGAGGGAATGCTTACCTTCCATCGCATCAGTTTGCTACTGCTTTATGTCAGGCTGCTCTCCAGGGATGCTCTTGTCTCTGTTTCCCATCTCTCCTGTAGAGACACTGGGATTACAGACATGTGCTAGTCCTGTGTCTGGCTTTACGTAGGTTCTGAGATCTGAACTAGGTCAAGCTTCTGTCTTTGGAGGAAGTGGAGGGTGTCACCTGAATCAGTGGGAACATGGGCATCTTGCTTTTCTTTACATAGATGTTCCACCATTTCCTTGGTTTCAGCCCTCACCTCAACAAACTCTAAATTCCCCCAACTTCCTTGGAATTTGGGACTGTCATTCCCACAACTACCTGACTTTTCTAGGCTTAAACATTTAATTAAGAAATATTTCAAATCTTCACAAAAGTACTCAGAATAGAATAGACCATTTTGCATTTATCACACATGGCGTGTGTAGCACACAGTAAATTTATGATTTAATGCTTTTTTTTTTTTTTGCAATTTCACTATGAGATAAAGGCAGCATATGTATTTTGAATTTTCATTTTCCCCTAACTCAGCCTGCAATACAATACAATTTTAATTGTACTGCTGTAGCTTCTGGTCAGCCATGCTGTTAAGAGGATAAATCGCTCATAGTGTTGTTATTTTTCTGGAGGTGGATATTCAATAAATTATGAGACATTCAACCCTTTACTATAAAATAGGCTTTGTGTTTAATTAGACCAAGCTATGTTCAGTAACAGAAGTATTTGAATGCAGCTGGGGGATATTTTTATAACCCCATCATAAAATGAGAGAAATCCACATACACACCCTTTGTGCATGTGTAAGAGTGTGTGTGTGTGTGTGTGTGTGTGTGTGAGTGTGTGTGTGTATGAGTGTGTGTGTGTATGAATGTGTGAGTGTGTGTGTATGAGTGTGTGAGTGTGTGTGTATGTATGAGTGTGTGTGTATGAGTGTGTGTGTGTATGAGTGTGTGTGTATGAGTGTGTGTGTATGAGTGTGTGTGATGAGTGTGTGTGTATGAGTGTGTGTGTATGAGTGTGTGTGTGTATGAGTGTGTGTGTGTATGAGTGTGTGTGTATGTATGAGTGTGTGTGTGTATGAGTGTGTGTGTGTATGAATGTGTGAGTGTGTGTGTATGAGTGTGTGAGTGTGTGTGTATGTATGAGTGTGTGTGTGTATGAGTGTGTGTGTATGTATGAGTGTGTGTGTGTATGAGTGTGTGTGTGTATGAATGTGTGAGTGTGTGTGTATGAGTGTGTGAGTGTGTGTGTATGTATGAGTGTGTGTGTATGAGTGTATGAGTGTGTGTGTGTATGAATGTGTGAGTGTGTGTGTATGAGTGTGTGTGTATGAGTGTGTATGTATGAGTGTGTGTGTATGAGTGTGTGTGTATGAGTGTGTATGTGTGAGTGTGTGTGTATGAGTGTGTATGTATGAGTGTGTGTATGTATGAGTGTGTGTGTATGAGTGTGTGTATGAGTGTGTGTGTATGAGTGTGTGTGTATAATTCTTCTCTACTACTTTTTTTAAACTGCAATTTTTATTCTTTCAACTCCTAACCTAGACACATCAATTTACCAATATTTCATCTACTTTGCATTTTTTTTTTTTGAGACAGGGTTTCTCTGTGTAGCCCTGGCTGTCCTGAAACTCACTCTGTAGATCAGGCTGGCCTCGAACTCACAGAGATTTGCCTGCCTCTGCCTCTGCCATGATGTTTTGAAAGAATTTCTGAAAAGGTTTTTTTTTTCTTTTCTTTATTTCAACTGTGGCTTGACTTATTTATAAAAAGCAGAGGATATTTTAATTACAAATATCTCAGTTGGTAAAATTATTTTGGAAAGAAATGAATATACATTCAAAGGAAGTTTAAATAGCAAGTAAGATTAGATGATTTGCTGTCTTTCCTGTCCTTATGAGTGTAAAATGACAGGGACTAATAAAGTTATTCAAAATGAAAACCAGGAAAATTATAGCTCTCATGAGTGCCACTTTCCCAGATGAGAGGCTGCCATGGGAAACTGTTTTTTAGAAAGCTCTGACTGTCTTCCATCCCAAAAATGTTCTGTCACATGGTTCAGTCCACATTCCATTATGAAAAATCTTTTAACTTCTTTTGGTTTATCTGAATTCTGTTATGCCCCATATCAGAAACAAAATACAAATAACTTCATAACGGTCTAATAACATTTATTCAAATTTCAATTAAGTCTGTATTCTCTGACTATAAAAAGATAATCTGATTGAGGAGCCTTACACAGAGCCTTCCTGGAAGAGACACTGCTAATCCTCTTGGCAAAGGGTGGGGTGAGGAGGCCTTCTCGAGGAAGGAGATTTTAGTCTGACCCTGAGGGCTCCAGTATGAGACCTGCAGTTCTTTCAATAGGAAGAGTTCTTTCACAGCTGAAGTCCCACTTGCCTAAACTGAGAGATGCACCTTTGGAAAACAGCTGAATCTCGGCAGCCCAAGGCTGATTACTCGGAAATGCTAACAGCTTTCTGCTACCCGGGAAAGTCCTTTGGTAACTGCGTGCGATGCTGACTGGGAGCTCTCCTGGATTTACAAGGCCTGCCTGTCAAACAAAGGATGGGTCCAGGTGGTACCTAAGGGCTTCATCAAGTTGAACATTTCAGTATCTAGAAAAACCTCACAACTATACTCAAGGATGCCTCCCAGGAAAACGGAAGAAGAAACTATACGGTGTTTTCTTTATTTACTTTTACTTTGTAAACATGTGTAGGTGCTTTGCTTGCATGTATGCCTGTTTACCATCTGTGTGTCTGGTGCCCACAGAGGCCAGAAGAGGTTGCTGGATCCCCTGGACCTGGAACTGGAGTTACAGTTGTGAGTCACCATGTGGATGCTGAGAAGCCAATCTGGGTCCTCTGGAAGAGCTGCCAGTGTTCTTAGTGCACTGAGCCATCTCTGCAGCCCCAGGATATTTTAAAAATAAACATTTGCCTTGAAAAAAAAACAAACAAACAAGGGGTTGGGGATTTAGCTCAGGGGTAGAGCGTTTGCTAGCAGCAAGTGCAAGGCCCTGAGTTTGGTCCTCAGACAGACAAAACAAAACAAGGGGCTGGAGAGATGGCTCAGTGGTTAAGAGCACTGGTTGCTCTTCCGGGGGACCCGGGTTCAATCCCAGCACCACATGGCAGCTCACAACTGTCTGTAACTCTAGTTCCAGGGGACCTGACACCTTCATACCAATGTACATAAAATAAATTTAAATAAATTATAAAAAAAAAAAAACAGCAAAGCCCTAACTCATTTAGTCATAGCACATAACCAGGTTTATTTCTCTGAGGTGAGAGGCAATGTTCCCATTTTGTTGCATCAAAATTGTCTCCACTGTTGACGGCATTGAGATAGAAATACACAACAGACTAGACTATCTCCTGTTTTTGTTGTTTTGTTTATTTGGTTGCTTTTTGTTTTTTTTTTTTGTTTTGTTTTTTTTTGTTTTTTTTGGTTTTTCGAGACAGGGTTTCTCTGTGTAGCTTTGCGCCTTTCCTGGAACTCACTTGGTAGCCCAGGCTGGCCTCGAACTCACAAAGATCCGCCTGCCTCTGCCTCCCGAGTGCTGGGATTAAAGGCGTGCGCCACCAACGCCCGGCCTGCTTTTTGTTTTTTTGAGACAGGGTCTCACTGTGTAGCTCCAGCTGGCCTGAAGCTTGCTGTGTGGCCTCAAACTCAGATCCACCTGCCTCTGCCGAGTGCCATGTGTTTTATTTGAGCTAAGTTTCTCAGTCTGTTTTCCTCACCTCCAGTTTCTCTGTCTTTCTACCCATCTCTGTTCCCCTTTAGTTGTGTATACTACCCCTCCCCTCCATACCTATACATACACTTTTAGGTTTTGCTTTTAACTTATGGAGAGGTCAAGCGGAAGCGAGGCAATGTAGACTCATGAAAAACAACTGATGCCTGGTCCCACTGTAACCCAGCTGTGGTGCCCTAAAACAACTCCTTTCTTCCTTGGTACCCTCCTCTGCAAAGTGGGAGAGCATAACCACGATTCTTAGGTTGCTGCGAGACTAAAGTAAGTCTACCTTTCAAAACTATAAGAAGTTCTGTCCCAGTTTAAGGGATACAGGTTAATATCGAATCCAAGAGTGTGCAACAATATACAGAAGCTGGGTGATTCCCCATTTAAAAAGTCTGAGGTTGATGCCTGGATTGCCTACTGAAGAGATGGGTAACTGTCCACATTTTAAGTGAAACTGGTTTCACTGTGTAGTTTTTTATTCTGGTAATTCTCTATGATGGTTAATTTTTTTTTTTCAAGACAGGGTTTCTATGTGTAACAGCCCTGGCTGTCCTCAAACTGGCTTTGTAGGCCAGGCTGGCCTCAAACTCACAGAGATTCCCCCTGCTTCTGCCTCCCGAGTGCTGGGATCAAAGGCGTGTGCCACCACACCCGGCTGTGATGATCAATTTTAATCATCAACTTGATACAATCTAGACTCACCTGAGCAATGATTCTCAGGGAGGGATCGCCTCTATCGGGTTGGCCCTTGGTCACATCTGTGAGAGATTGTCTTAAGTTGTGACAAGACCCAGGGTGGTTCCTTTCCCTGGGCTGGGAGCTCTGATTGTGTAAGTGCAGAGAGCAAACTGAGTACTAAGAAGCAGGCGTGTGTTCACTCTCTGCTCTTCATCTGAGTGTGTCCATCTCCTTCAAGTTCCTGAGTTTGGCTTCCCTGAAACTGTAAACCAGTAAAAACTATGAGATCTAAGTTTTCTTTCTTTCCTTTTTCTTTTTCTTTTTCTTTTTTTCTTTTTGGTCCAAGTATGTTATCACAATTTTAAAAAAGTGAAATTAGAACATTATCCATGAGAACG
The DNA here is from genome assembly GCF_049852395.1 of Peromyscus maniculatus bairdii. Lineage (NCBI taxonomy): Eukaryota > Metazoa > Chordata > Mammalia > Rodentia > Cricetidae > Peromyscus > Peromyscus maniculatus. The sequence goes on from NC_134863.1 coordinate 22,877,142, forward strand.
AGGCCAGGCTTGGTATCATCTAAACCGGGTAGACTGGATTCTTGATGTAGTGAAATGATACTAACAGCATTATAGTATTCAGCAGGGGCTGAAGTTGCAAGGGCTTCCAGCTGTGGCCACAGAGCTTCAGTCTCTGGTCCTGGCTGTCTAGCCCTTTATGTGAAGGAGACCCTGCTGAGTGCATTCGGCAACTTTCTCATGGGACATTCCCAGCACCTTCTGGAATTCTGGAATGTTAGACCAAGCACCTTAGGGAAGAACTTGCAGTATCCACATACCTTTCATCCACGGGTTGAATTTCTGTCCCATGAACACATAGAATAAGTCTGCTTGAAGACCGAAGTCAAGCTCCCTAGAGCTCTCTTTCCTCAGGGAAATGGCCCTCGATGGAATAATTGCTTCTCTGAAATAAGGTTTCAGGAACACTATTGTTCTGGTTATACTCTTTTTTGTAGACCCTGGTTTTTCTTAGTCCCTCTTAAAGTGTTCTACTAAGATATGCCTCCCTGGCTTTCATGGCAGTCCTAACATCAGTTGAGATAAGGCTATATGCTACTCTCAGTCACTCTACATTGTAGAGATCACTGGTTCTTCAGGCCCTGCCTACCCTAAGAGACTCCATTTCCATTTTTTTTTTTTTTTTTTGGACAGGGTCTCACTATGTTTAGCCCTATCAGCAAGGTTCCTAGCTGGTCTCAAACTCAGAGCTCTATCTGCTTCTTGCTCTGGCATGCTATGATTAAGGGCATGCACCGCCATGTCCAGCTCCATTTTGAATAGGATGACTGAAGAAACCCTTGTGTGGACTCAGAAACTGTACCTTCTATCACCCCTATCCCAAACTGATAAGTGATTTCTTCCTTGGAGTAGAAAGGAGCCACCCTATAAGTTGATGGGAATAAACCCAGACTGTAGAGTCATACGGGCGTATTAAAACTCTACCAGGGAAACCAGGTTCAAAAATGTATCAGACATGCCAGGACTAGGAAAGGTATATCACGCATAAAGTGATGGATACCACACAGCAACCTATCATCTGATATCTGGTGTGAGTGTGTGTGTGTGTGTGTGTGTGTGTGTGTGTGTAGAGATAAGGAGAGGATTAAGAAGCAGTGTGGGGGGGGGCCGGGGAGGTGGGGTGGTGGAGGAGGAGGGAGCCTCGGAGAGAGGGCTCCCTGACTCCTGGAGCTTTGACCCAGCTCAGTTCTCTGCTGTCAATGCAGACTTCTGGACTGCCTGCCCGTCCATCTGTTTGTCCTTTTGGACCCGACTTTTGCTCTCCTGCTCCTGACTCGTACTTAGTGACTGAACTTTGCAGCTTTGCTCCCAAGCCTGATCCCTGCAGCTCCCTCCTGGCACTAGTCTGGTTCATTATCTTATCAATTCCCGATTCTTCCTCAGCCCACTTCTGAAACCTTTTGAACTCTGCTGTAGCCTCTTTAATTTGCAGTCACTCTGTATGAAATCTACATATATGCATATAGATATACAGATATATTTATTGTGTGCAATGAGATATGTTAGCATTAGTAACTAAGATTGGAATAAAAGAAGCTACATCATCACTCTGGGCAGGTACCATCACGTGACAGACACACTGCTGCCATCGAAACGGCTGAACCTTGTGAATTTATTATTATTCAGTACATTCTGACACTGTGGAAAGGTCGAAGTGTGTCTATCCATGCTTCTGGCTTAGTGAGCTTGTGACACTACCTGCGGCCACCTTCACTACCCCTCACACTATTCTTCTCACAACGTAAGCTGACACAAGCCTTCCTGACAGCATCACTTCCTTTCCTGTTTGTGACTGTCCTGGCACAGCCTGTGGATTGCTACTCGCTGGCCAGAGCACTAACTCTGCCGTAGAGTCTGGCAGGATCTGTACAGCTCTGCAGAGGACAGGCTGGGAGCTCGGGGTGGGGAGAGAAAGCTAGATGCTGAGCTGCAAAGATAGCCTAGGGAAAAGGATGGCTGGGAAAGAAGGCTTGAACTTAGAAGATAACATTCTTTCTGATCACACTTCTGCCATAGCAGTGAAAGAACGGGAAGTTTGCCTTTCCCTGTGGTCCTTTGATGTCTAAGGCTTCTAAACTAGTCAACAGAAAGGTTAACTTGAAAATTTTGTGGTCAGATTGAACTTCTTTTATTTGGGTGTTTGTGGGTATACATGTGCATGTGTATTTTTAGTGAGGGGGTTGTTAATGTAATCAGATTATACCTTGGGCCCTATGCATTTAAGTGCATGACGTAAGAAGAGTTTGTAACAATAAAAGTAATTTGGAAACATACAGACATTCACTGCTTTGAATGCTGTGATATGGTAGCCGGCTTCTGGCATGGTTCTTGACACTTCTTACTTCCTGTACCCAGGTTCTTGAACACCTACCTATGGGAGGAGATATCAGTCCTGATGAATGGATTTCTGTCCTCATTAAAGAGGCCTAAGGGAGCCTGCTTATCTCCCTTTCCACAAAGGTGTAGAAAAAAAAGGACACCATTTACAGAAGCAGTTCTCTCTACCTGTGGATGGCAACCCAGTCGGGGAGTCAAACGACCCTTTCCCAGGGTCACCTAAGACCATCAGAAAACACAGCTATTTACGTTACCATTCCTAACAGTGGCACAAGTTAACAGTTAGGAAGTAGCAACGAAAACAATTTTATGGCTGGGGGGGTCACGACATGAGGAACTGTATTAAAGAGTTACAGCACCAGGAAGGTTGAGAACCGCTGATTTAGAGGAATGCGTTTGTCATTACATGTCAAATCCCCTAGTGCTGTGATAAGACTCTTGTTTATAAATTAGCTACTTCTAAGTAACCAGAATGGATCAAAACCAGTGTTTCTCCTGAGACCGGGGCATGAGAAATACTATGGTTTCTGCTTTGCCTTCCTAGATCCCCGTGCTCTGGGGGAAGTCAATCACTGTGTTATGAAGACACTCCAGCAGTGGTGCAGTCAGGTTTTCATGACGAGACACTGAAGCCTCTTGCTCATAGCCATGGGAATTAGTCATGCCGAAAGACACGGGGTCTGGTGGTGTACCCCCACAATCCCAGCACTTGGGGACTGAAAACCCAAAGCATTCCAGCATGTTTGCTAGCCAGCCTGGTCTTCATCAAGAGTTCCAAGCCGGTCAGGGCTACGTAGTGAGGCCCTTTCTCAACCCCCTCACAGACCCCCTATAAAACCTCCTTGGACCCAGCTAAGTCTTCAGAGGACTGCAACTTCTAGAGGTCCTGAACCCGAGTCATGGAATTATGGAGCCCCTCAATTCCTGCCCCATAGAGGCTGTGGTATTATTTATTGTTCTTTTAAGTTCCTAAGCTTCAAGGAACTTGTTCTATAGCCCTAACTAATTCACACAGAGGGACAGAAATGAAGAATAACAGTAAAGTCCCCTCGGAGTAGATCTGGACCTGTCCCAACCCCTCAAGTAGTGTAAGTACTGGGTTCATTCCTGGCTTTGGACATCGCTGACAATAATCTCGGGGTGCCGCTGAGGATCGCGATGTGCCCTTTATCATTGCCCCTTTCTCTCGGTTTTCAGGGAAGGATTAGGATGACACTAAGGACCAACACACATTTGGATTTTACTCTTCAGGTTCCCCTGGCCAGAAATCACTGAACTTTATCCATCTGCTGCAGGGCTTTGGGTCCTTGAAAGCACAGCTTTGGACCTTGCTATTTCTATCCCCATTGCATTTCCCAGCAACTGAACATACATGAACAGAGTTAACAGCAAGGAAGAGGACAAATTTCCCTCCATCCCAAATTCTGGAGAAATTCTATTTTTAGGATGGTTCTATGGGGACCAGAGACATGGAGGTTAAGAATGGTTCCTTACTGGAGTCATTATACTGGCAGCATATCCGTGAAGTCTTGACAATAATATGAAGCCACCAGACATTTGCGCTGTTCAATCACCCCCACTCATCTATTAAGATCCTTTTCTTTCAGTAGCCATCCGCATTTGCTCTCTGGACCCATTTCCTCTCTGCAATGTGGCTTTTACTGTTGCTCAAGATCCCAGCGTGCCTAATGACCAACGCTGCCGACATGCTTGTCTGGAATCCGTGTCAAGTGCCCTGGGCTGGAGCTAGGAAGGCTGAGCTGTACACTGTGGCCACTGGGCAGCTTAGATGGCATGGGGAGTGTTTTCTTCCCTTTCTGGACCTTTCTGAACTGAAAGCCGACCTACGTGAGCTCTCAAGTCCCAAGGTTCTCATAAGTTAGGAGTCTAAGGGAAAATCCAAAAGCGAAACCCAGCCGTCAGCATACCTCCGAGTTACGGTTACGGTACAAGGTTCCTTCTCAGACTTTTCCATTGGTCAAGGACAGAGTCTCACTGAAAGGCTGTCAGGTTTATTGAAAAACCTCAATTTTTCCCTTTTGAATTACAGAACATTTACTGATTGGCTCTGTGTATGTGCGTGGAGCTCAGAGGACAACTTGTGGGAGGTTCTCTCCTTCCACCATGTGGGTCTGAGGGATGAAATTCAGGTCCTCGGGCTCAGAAGCAAGAACCTTAACCAGGTGAACCATCTCGCTGATCCAGCCTTATTCCAATCTCTGGATTTCTGGTTCCACCTCAGTAACTTCTGACGGCTTTGGGGAAATTTTTCTCCAGGGCTACGGAGCAGAAAAGTCCCTGTTACTCAGAAGCAGCTCAAAGACCTGGGCAGTGACTCGGAGAACTTGCTCAAACTTCTGGCTCAACTCTTTGGGGCTGTTTGCTGGGCTCTGAAGTGTTAGAAATTTAAAGCAGGTGTGAGGGTTAGGAGCAGCTCGCTGTGAGTTCTTAAAGGGGCAGCCATAATATGGGTAACACCTGGGAGCATCACTGGGCGGGACACAAGTGAATGAATGAATGAGAAAAATGAATGAGGGACCCTCTTTTCACCCTTCAGCGCGCTCATGCTAGGAGTTAACCACTAAGACCTAAAAATCCTCTGACACCCTCAAACTTTCAGCCAATCAGTCCGTCCATCACCGTGTGACATACACCCAGTCCTCAATGAAGCTCCCCCAACCTCTGAGACGCGAGGCATTTTTAGAAAACCAGTACAAAGTGGAAGAAGACGTGGACGACCCCTGCCCCTCCCAAGTCCCTTCTTCCTCCGCCCCCTAGACGTGGGTGGCGGCGCAGTCGGCTCAAATTCGTTTCTCCTGGTTGGGGATCCACCCCGGGCGTGCCGGGCAAGAACCTTGAAGTTGGCCGGCACGTGTGCCGCGGGGTTCAGGGGCGTCTGGAGTCGGCGTCCTGGATCCGGCGCAGGTGAGGCCACGGCTCTCCTCCCCGACGCCTCCAGCATCCCCGGGGGCTGGCGCACGCCAGTTCCCGGCGGCGGGCCGTCCCGACGCCACTCCAGCCCACCTGTAGAGCGCGGGTGTCCGCTCCTTTGTCCTCGGGGCCACTCGGACGGGGGCTCCTCTCTGCAAGGCGCGCTCCCCTCTGGGTGCCGGCGGGTCTCCCTCGCACTTCTCCGGCGCCCTCCCCTCCCGGCCCTCCTCCCTTGCCCAGCCCCAAGGTAGCAGCGCCCGGAGCCCCGGGCTCGGAGCGAGCCGCCTCCTCACTTCTCATTGGCTGAGAGCGCCCGGGGAAAGGCAGTCACGTGGGCGCGCGCCCCGGCCAGCTCCAGGGCCGCCATCTTGGCGGAAAGTTTAGGGGGAGAGCGACTGGGGGGGACCGCGGAAGGAGGCGAGGTTCCGGGGGTGGGGCGGCCCGGAGGCGAGCGGGGCGAGCGGGGCGGCGGCGGCGGCGGCCGAGGCGGCGGCGCGTGGAGGGAGAGGGGGGGGTGCGGCAGCCGACGGGAGCTCCTCCCCTCCCCGTCCCCTCACCCCCTCGGCTGAGCTCGAGCCGGGGCGGGGCGGGGTACGTGGAGCGGGGCCGGGCCAGGGAGCTGCTCCGCGTCCGGCCCGAGCGCACCGGGGCGCCCGCGCTCGCCGCTCGCGGCAACTTGGCGGCGGCGGCGGCGGCGCCGCAGGTGTGGGGGCCGCCGAGAGGTGCATGAGCGGCGCGAGGGCGGCGCGGAGAGCGGCGGCGAGCGAGCGAGCGGCGGCGGCGGCGGCCCGGGCCGGGCCGGCCCCTGCTGGAGTTGCCGGGAGGAGGCGAGCGAGGAGCCAGGCAAGCGAGAGAGGAGGGGGCCCGAGCGGGGCGGGGGGAGCCGCCGGGCGCTCGACGGGGCGCTGCGCGGCGCGGCTGGTCGGCTGCTCCGCGGGCCGGTCGGTCGGTCGGCGGCGGCAGCAGGTGGGGAGCGCGGCGAGCACGGCGCGGTGGCGGTGGCCCCGCTCCTCGTCTTCAGGTGCGCTTTGCGGAGGGGGGGGGGGGGGGAAGAAGCTTCGGAGCGACGTTCCGAAGCGGGCCTGGGTCCGCTCTTGATCCGTGGCGGGGTGGCGGGGTGGGGGGATCGGGGGATCCTGAGCCCTGGGGAGCAGCTTTCTGCCTTGGCTGAAAGGAAAGCTCTGGCTTTTCACTTGGGAAAACTTTGGAAGGTGAGCACTCACACCAAGGTTGGAGTGTTTCCTAGTCGAAAGTTGGGGGAGGTGGGGGGGTTGGTGGGGGGGCGTTACTATTGGATCCACGGTTCTGTTTGCTTTAGTTCAAGTTTTCCTTCCTGTTTTGTGTTTTTAAAGGTGTGTGTGCCGCCTTCCTGATTCTGGAGAAAAATGCCGGTCCGGAAGCAAGGTGAGAATTTATCTTGCAGCTCTTGTGCGGCCGTCACTCGCTGAAACATCTATCAGCGTTGTGATGACTGTTTTTGACAGGTTGGTGTAACTGATGTGCGGGCAGTCTCACCTTTATTGCCTATGGTATCTAAGCGTCACATCATTTTCAGAAGGTGGAAACACAGAGGTTCGTTCAACTCACCTTCTTGACATCTCCGGTGGTTACAGAAGCAATCAGTACCCTACCACGTCTTTTTAAAAACTTTGTTGCTTCAGAATTTCACTTTGTCATTCTTACTCAACACTATTTTGTGAGCACCTGGGGGATACTAAGGACTGACACTTAGGAATGCTTAAAATTTGGGCTAAAGCGACAAATTGTAATTTGTTCTTGTCTATTAAGCAGTGTAAAACTAGGTTGCTCAGTGCACAGTTAACCACAGACTGCTCATCTTTCTCTCCTGTGATATAAAAGCCTTGACAATATCTGTGTTAGTAGGGAATAGGAACATGAATGGAGTGACGATAGTGGTTGACTTGGAGGGACTTTGAGGGAACCCCTCAGATGTCTTGTAGATGGAGCACATGCCACTTTCCTGTAAATAATGCACACAGACACAATACATCTGTGAAATGTTAACCATACTTGTCTTTTCAGATACTCAGAGAGCATTGCATCTGTTGGAAGAATATCGATCGAAACTAAGCCAGACTGAAGACAGACAGCTCAGAAGTTCCATAGAGCGGGTTATTAACATATTTCAGAGCAACCTCTTTCAAGCTTTAATAGGTGGGAGTTCAAACTTTTTATGTTTGTGACCACTGCGCTAATGCATGATGCTTCTCTGTGACTTTAAACTTAGAATGGTGATGTATGTGGTTCTCTGTGGGACGGTCATTAGTTTAGCACATCGTCAGTTAGTGTGGTTTTTCAGCTAGGTCACTGTCCTTTCTAAAAATGTTTAATAGCCAGAAACACTTACCAGTGTGATTACTTCTGTGCACTTTGAGAACTGCATTTCATGTCTTAGTGTTAGCTATTAAAATATGGACAAGTTGTAGAAATGTGTTAATGACTGAACTATTGGTGTGTTTCCATATTTGACTTGTATTTCTGGACCCCTTGAAAATATGTGGAGGGTTCTATATCTGATAGCTCTCATCACTTTAGTGGACATCTTTGTTAAATGTGGCATTTGTGCAATATGAATTTTAGATCTGGAAAGCAATCTCAGAGATGGCCTTGTCTAGTAATTACCTTATTCCACAGACGGTATTGTAACAGTCTTGTTCTTTCCTGTATCTTATATATGAGATAGTTCATTGATTTAAAGAACGGGACAAATAGTCTGAAGTTTGGAATTTAGTTCCTGACACTGTCAGTGATTACATATCAGAAAACTCATGTAGCTGTTGTAGGCTGCTGATGAACTGTAGACTGTGGGTGGTGAACTGAAGCAATGGGCTTTTGATACCTTAGAAAGCAGGTAAGGCCTTTTTAAAAATGGAATTTTTTGTTTTCCATACCATCCCCAAAATAAGAAACAAATTGATCTGTCTCTGACACCTTGCTTTGTGTACTTTACAATTTTGCAAACTACTATACCAGGGTCTTTATTGCTTCCAGGTTTAAGAACAAGATTTAAAAAACAAAAACAAAAAAACCAGCTGTATAACATGTTCAAATAAGACATAGCCTTTCTCACATTGTGTTCGTTTTCCCAGTAACTTTCCAGCAGATAGGCCTAATGTGTGTGTGTGTGTGTGTTGATAGATAATTATTGGTGTAATTAGAACACTGTTTTCAATGCATGCCTTACTGTTGTGTTGATGTTCTTTATTGAATTTTAGAGTGAAAGATATTTGTAAGACACTTGATAGACCTTAAAACTTTATAAAATTTAGTGTTACTACAGACTTAAAAACATGCATTAAAGATAGAGAGATGATGAAGGGCCATATATCTGTCACCCACCTTCAGAAATTATCAGCATTTTGATAATGCTATAGTAGACACTTTGGCATTTGTATTTCTAAGCCATGAAGTTTAAGGTTTAAATGAACCATCAGATTGGTTCCTTGGAGGATGGAAAAAAAAAACCAGCAAATGAGGAAGAGAAAAATAATTTTTTAGCTGATTTTTCTAGATCAACATTAAACCTAGAAATTTTTATATAGTAGGGACACTTTAGAGAAAAAACGGCACGACTTGTTTGTCCTCATTTACATGCACATGTATATGTAGACTGTAGTCTTACTGTGTGGGAAAGCTGTTACTTAGGAGAACTGAGTGGTCAGTAAAGTAAATAGAATCGACCCTCCCCATATTGTGATTGCTAGGTTTTGAGGCAGTTGTTGCGTATTCTTCCTTGCCTGCTTTGAATGTTTGTTCATATGCATAATTGAATTTTGATTATTTTCTATTTACGTTTGTACTAGAGAATTTTATTTGTCTTTATAATGTCGTTATTTAATGAACTTACTTTGTTATTTGGCTTATTTGTATTTTAATGTCTAATAGTTAACATGTAGTTGGAAGATTTTTCCGGGTCCCGCCAAACCCCCCCAGTCCCTCGCTCGGCCCGCTTATAAAATAATCACACAGTGGCTTACTATTAAATACAGCTGCCTGGCCATTAGCTCAGGCTTATTACTGACCAGCTCTTACACTTAAACTAACCCTTTTTCCAGTCTTGCCTTCACATCTTGCTTCCGACTCAGCTGTCCTCTTCCCAGAATTCTCCTTGTCTGCTTATCCTGCCTATACTTCCTGCCTGGCTACTGGCCAATCAGCATTTTATTTATCAACCAATCAGAGCAACACACATTCATAGCATACAGAACAACATTCCACAGCAGTTATGTGCTATCAGATTTTAGTGGAACAAAAGTAACAGATTTTAGGCATTCTGAAATAGATGTTTTGGTAGTGGTTTTTGTGTATTTGTGTATTATAATTGAGTTGATGATTCTACTGCACTGATATATTCATTCTTTGGCACATATTATAATTTCAGCACTTGATGATGAGGCAGGAGGATCAGGAATTCCAGTCCAACCTGGGCTAAATAGTGAGTTTAAGTAGAGTCTGAGCTAAAAAGTGAACAAACAAAAAACAATACCACAAAACACGTTTGCTTCTTATTCTGAATCTTTTTAAGCTGTTAAGATTTTTTTCTTTGCATCTTTGCTGTTTTTTTGAAGTAGTATTGCAGTGTACTTTCAGCTGGTAAAAAGTTCCCAACAACTGTGGATTGACTGCTTTCCATTCAGTGGTAGCACTTTTATTTCCTGAGCTGGTGCATGTGGGTTTATATCTAGATTTAAAGGAAAAATAGGCCTGATGACCAGAGCTAATTAAAAGTCATTTGGCAGGTAGGGTTTTGTTTTTTTATTTTTTGTTTTTTCCAAGACGGGGTTTCTCTGTGCAGTCCTGGCTATTCTGGAACTCGATCTGTAGACCAGGCTATCCTTGATCTCTCAGAGATCCTCCTGCCTCTACTTCCTGAGTGCTGGGATTAGAGGTGTGAGCCACCACCCAGAGGCAGTTAGCTTCTGGACTATAGTTTAGAACTCATTTTCTTAGGTTTTAGTGAATTAACCTATTTGTTCAGTGTTTTTGGCAGTAGGCATGTTCTTTGCCAAGTGTTTTTGTAATTTCATCAGTATTTATTGATTCTTTGAAGTAATAGTTAGTATTGATTGTTTTTGTGCAGTTACAGTCTGTATGAGGTTGTGGGGTTTGGTGGTATGGAAATGCTGTCTTTTCCTCTAGTTGATAAATACATTAGCTTTCTGATACCTTAGGGTTATTTGAAAGGACAAACTACTTTGAATCTGTTCTGTGATATCATTTAAAATCTTATTTTTATTATATTGAGAGAGAGAGAGGGAGAGGGAGAGAGTGTGTGTATAGACGCGTACTTACATGTGAGCACCCATGTGCCACTTATGTTGGTTAGAGAACAACTTAGGAATTTGTCTCTCCTCCCATCACATGGGACCTGGGAATTGAACTTAAGTCATCAGTGTTGGTGGCAAGCACCTTTGTGCTGAACTATCTCACTGGCCCCCATTAAAAAAAAAATATTTTAATATGTCTGAATTTGGGTGGCATCTTACACACTCTATATCCTCCCCTCTTTCCTGCCCCTCCCCTTCTGTGTAGCCCAGGCAGGCTCTGGAATGCCGGGATTCAGATGTGAGCAATCACATCTGGCTTGTATATGCTGTTATTAATTTGTTGTTTGGTTGTGGATTTAATTTTTTTTAAATTTTTGCTGGCACATGAAATAGTGATGCAACTTAAAATTGATAATCTCAATTTAATAAAACGTAGGAAATGTTCTAGTAATTAAATAGAATTCTGGCAGTGGTGGCACTCGCCTTTAATCCCAGTACTTGGGAGGCAGAGCCAGGTGGATCTCTGTGAGTTTGAGGCTAGCCTGGTCTACAGAGTGAGTTTCAGGACAGGTTCCAAAGCTACACAGAGAAACCCTGTCTTGAAAAACAAAAACAAAAAACCACCAAAAACAAAGAAAAAAAATTGAAAAGTCTTAAAAGCAGTCATTTTTATTAACTTTTTAGTTTCAGCTAAGTTCTTTTTGTTTGTTTGTTTGTTTTTGAAGATAGGGTCTCACTATGTAATCTTGGCTGGTCTGGAGCTCCCTTTGTAAATCAGGCTGCCCTCAAACTAATAGAGATCCACCTGTCCCTGCCTTCCGAGTGCTGGGACTAAAGGCATGCACCACCACAGCTGGCTTCAGCTTTTTTTCGAGTCAAATATTTTAAATTCTATCAACAAAGCACATTATCTGCACATTTGTTTAAAAGTTAGTCCCAAGCATATTTGGTGATTTTTTGTTTGTTTGTTTGTTTGTTTTGTTTTTTCGAGACAGAGTTTCTCTGTGTAGCTTTGAAGCCTTTCCTGGAACTCATTCTGTAGACCACGCTGGCCTCAGACTCACAGAGATCCACCTGGCTCTGCCTCCCAAGTGCTGGGATTAATGTATGCACTACCACCACCTGGCTTTATTTTTTTTATTAATGAGAATATCATCCTTTTGTCATTGATTCAGAACGTCTTTGAAAATGTAATATATATTATTCCCCCATATGATATTTGAAAGTTTGGTGAGTTAGATAGATTCGACATGGTTTGATTATATCAAAACCCAGATACGCAGATTCATAATGATTTCAGGTCATTTTTAAGGTGTCTGGGATTCAGGGTGACCCTGGGAGTCTGTGGAGGCTTCATACCAGTCTACCCTTGTAGCTCTTTCTTTCTTTTTGAGACAGGGTTTCTCTGTGTAGCCCTGACTGTCCTGGAGCTCGCTCTGTAGACCAGGCTGGCCCAGACCTCACAGAGATCCGCCTGGCTCTGCCGAGGTTAAAGGCGTGCACCACCACTGCCACCACCTGCCTGGCCTGTAGCCTGTAGTTTCTCAGCACATCTGCTTTCCTTGTGCACAGGATTCTGGTATCAAGGTCTGTCTTCAGATCCTTGGGTAAATTTAGTCATGTGATGTGCATGATTTCATTTTATCTGCAATAAATAGTAAGCTTTAATTTTATTTAAGGGAAGGTATACCGGGGATTAAACCCACACTAAATTAGCACTCTGCCATTGGACTACACTCCCAATGCCCCCACAGTTTTGTTTTTTTTTTAACCTTATATTTTTAATATTTTACATACATAGAGTTCATACCCCGCCCCCCATTCTTTTCCTTCCAACTTCCCCTGGAGCACCGCAGCTTCATGTTGTCTGTCCATCTGTATATATAAAAAAATTCACCGAGTCCAATTAGTACTGCTTGTGTGTGCATGGGTAACCGACCAGTGGCCATGCACACGGACACACAGACACACAAAGAAAACGATTCTCTCCCCAGCAGCCATTCCCTGCTGTGAGCTCATTAGTGCACTGGCCATGCCATCCATGTCCAGAGTACAGCATTTCCCAGCTCTGCCACCCTCTTCCGCTTCCTACCTTCTTCCGAAGTGTTCCCTGTCTCAACACAAACCAAACAAACAAAAGTTAAATTGTGATGTGTATATTTGAGGTTTACAACATGATGTTATGAGCTAGATAGATAAAGTAGAACTATAGTGAAGCAACTAGTGTATCATCTTGCATACTTTTATTTTTAGTAAAAAACAGCTAAAATCTGCTTACTCTAACAAAAATCCCTAGTACTATATACTTTTATTGGTCTTAGTCCTTACGTTGAACATCAGATTTCTAAATTTGTTCATCACATGTATCCCACATATTTTAACCTCTTTTCCTAGGTCTTCTCACCCACAGATTTCATCCTCAGTCTCCATATTTGAGCTTCACTTTCTTAAGCATTCCACACATAAGTGAAATCAGGCAGTGTTTTTGTGTGTCTAGTATTTTTAGCACAGTGTCTCTAGGTTCATTCATGTTGTAGTAGATGAAACTTTTTGTTAAAGAATGGATTTGTTTGTGTTTGTATGTATGTATATGTGTGTGCATAACCAGCACATTTTTAAAGCATTTGGTCCATACATGGACATTTAAATTGTTTCTGTGTCTTGTGCTTATGAGTGATGCTGCAGTGAACATGATGGGTGTGTAGATATCCTTACAAAGTGGTGATTTTATCTCCTTTGGGTATATCTGTCCCCAAAAGTGGGATTCCTGGATTGTATGGTAGTTGTATTTTTAATTTCTTTGGGAAACTAAGACTGTTTTTCATAGTGGCTCTATAGATCTAAATTCCCACCAGTAGTGTAGCGTGGTTCCCTTTGTGTCCATGCTGCCATTTGTTATTTCTTGTGTTTGTGATGATGGACTTCCTGTAAGTGCAGGATGTTATCTCATGGCTTTAGTGGTTTGAGCTCCTTTCCATCATCCCCCTTCATCATTTGTACGTCCATGGAAAAAAAATGTATGTTTAGATTTCTCGATTCCTTTTAATTGAAGCTTTTTTGTGTTTTTCCTAGCCAAGATCTCAAATAACCCATGAAAACTGTTGCTGGGAATGATATAAAAAGTAATAATGGCTAATTTCAAACACTTCACTTAGTCTTCCGTCCTGTGAGGTACATTCACCAGTGAGGCGATTTTACCATTGTCTGGATTAAAGTCTGAGGCACTAGAAATAGCCAGTTTTTGCCCATGGACCCTCAGATACTTGTGTCATGTGAAATTGAACTCTACTTTGAATCCAGGACCTCGTCTACTTTATTAATTACAATATCCCTTATCATTATGTTCATTGTCATTACATTAACTGTAATAACCATGATAAGTTTAAGACATGCTGGTCTGTAGGGGCAGTGGTTATTTATTTATTTTTAAAATATCATTTTCAAGGAGATTGTTTGCAATGATGAGTTGATTTTTATAAACAGGATTTGAGAACTTAGCACTCTTTGGAGCTAAAATGTCAAAATTGCGTTTTTTATCGTAATGGAGATTGCATTCTAGCCTGTTACTGTATTTGCGTGGTAGGTTTGAGCAGGAAAACAGGCTATGGATCAGACTGGAATTAAGAGAATTTTATGAACTTTTCATGTAGTAGTTTTGATTTCCTAAAGCTGAGTTGTTTATTTGTCTGCCCCAGCACCGCAGCATTGTTTTGATGTTGCTGGATCTGGATGAATTTTCTTTTGAACCTTGGGCTAGCAGAGCTGTAAAAGCATCTGTAACTGCTTCTAAGCTGTTTCCTCTATGCAGGATGGAACCTTTGCTCTGTACAGGACATAGGCCAGGACTGGATATTACTGTTAGTTGGAGGAGGGGGGACGGGAGGAGGAGGAGGAGGAGGGGAAGGACAGAGAGAGAGAGAGAGAGAGAGAGAGAGAGAGAGAGAGAGAGAGAGAGAGAGAGAGAGAGAGAGCGCGAGCGCACCTTTTAAAACATCGTAAAAAATTTTAGACAATGTCTTGCTATGTTGACCAGGATGGCCCCTGAAGTTGCTCTGTAGCCCAGGTAGACCCTGAACACGAAATCTTCCTGCCTCCATGTCCCAGGGAGCTCCAACATTGACCTTTTTGAATAATACAATTCCCCCTTGACACCTCCTTTAAAAAAAGATCTATTTTTTATTTTATGGGCATTAATGTTTTGCGTGCATGTATACCACATGCCTGCAGTACCCATAGAGGCCAAAAGAGGGCATTAGATTCCCTGGGAACTGGAGTCACCGACAGTTGTGAGCTGCCATATGGATGCTAAGAACTGAACCTGGGTCCTCTGGAAGAGTAGCCAGTGTACTGAACTGCTGAGCTGTCTCTCCCATTCCTGCTCATATGCATTTATGTAATGTTTTTCCACTTGGGGTTTATCTGGTCTTTGCTTGTAATTACATTCAGATTTTGTATTCTTGGCATAGGATTCTGTATATCAGAAGTATGCAGTGTTGTCTTCCCTTCCATGGTAACATTAAGTTTGATCACCTAGTTATCTGTTGTCTGATTTCTCTTCTTTCTAGTATCTGCCCCTTGCACTTAGGTGCGTATGTGGAAGAGACACCATGGATGATTCTTACTTGAAGTACTTGTTACTGTGGTTGTTGAAAAGTGATAGTTACATAATAGCAACACTCCACACCCCTGCATATCCCCTTTCCCCCCACCTTGGTGTTTGAGGCAGGATTTTTCTGTGTAGCCTTAGCTGTCCTGGAACTCACTCTATAGATCAGGCTGGCCTCGAACTCAGAGATCTGCCTGGGATTAAAGGCGTGTGCCATCACTGTCCAGCAACACTTGACATTTTATTGTAATCAGAAGCCTTCTGTGTCTGCCATGAGCTTTGCAGATGTTTCTTTCATTGGTTGTCATTTTTCACCCTTCTAATGATTTTGATGTTTAGACTGTCTCAGATTTAGCTCAGGGGTGTCCTCCTTAAGCTTTCTCTTGTGTCTTCTATGACATGTCTAGTTTCTTCACCTTAGGGTTACCAGCCATACACGTTTTGAAGGAGTATTCATGTGTTAGTCAAATGATGTCCAAAGCTTGGAGATAACTTACTTTAATGTACTAGTTTAATATATACCATGTTTCCAGTGTAGGAAATACAAAATACTTTTATTTTGTCGCATATTTCTTTTCTTTGGGAGTCCACATGACGTTTACAGTGCACCTTGATTTAGAAGTTAGCTAAGTATCTTTGACTTTTACATTTTGCTGTGAGATGAACTGGTAGATGGTTTTCCTTCTGCAATGCGGGCTGTATGTCACTGTCATCCTGCTCTCTAGTGGTCTGCGCCGTAGCCCTCCAAAATGGATCTGTTACAAAGATAATACATGTTCCTTCTAAAACGTTGAAGGTCAGACAACTGTAGTTTTGTAAAATACAAGTCATTGTTCTGTGTATCCATCTGTACCTGTAACATCTTATGCAAACAAGACAGCTAAACTGTTTGCTATGTGAGAACTGATTGCTCAGTTGGCGTGTAAGGAGAGACTGGAGAGATGGTGGCTCAGAGGTTCAGAGCACGTGCTGCTCTTGCCAGGCATGTGGCTTAAGTTCCCAGCACCTACATCAGGTGGCTCACAAGTGCCTGGATCTCCATCTCCAGAGAGATATGCACGTACCTACTTTGATACACACGAACATGCACATAATAGTCACTCAAAAATAATCAAAATAAATCTTATAAAATATAAAATTATTGTATAAGGTGAAAAGGTATATCTAGTTAAAATAATCCCAGAAAATCTTATAGAAATTTAATACTATTGCTTATTGACTATTACATAGTTTGTTTGTTTTTTTCTCTGTGGCATAATTGTTTCAGTTTCTTTAATTGAGTACTAAATGAACTTGTTTAAGTGACTTGTATTAAAAAGAATTAAAGAGCCGGGCGGTGGTGGCGCACGCCTTTAATCCCAGCACTCGGGAGGCAGAGGCAGGCGGATCTTTGTGAGTTCGAGGCCAGCCTGGGCTACCAAGTGAGTTCCAGGAAAGGCGCAAAGCTACACAGAGAAACCCTGTCTCGAAAAAACCAAAAAAAAAAAAAAAATAAAAAAAAAAAAAAAAAGAATTAAAGAATCACACTCTGTAGTGAGATACAGCAGGAAGCTCACACTGTAAGAGGCACATGAGAGCCAAGGCTATTAGAGGGAGCAGTCTTCTGAGTGTGTTACGTGGTGGGTTGACAGGTAGAATTGCTTTTGAGTGTGTTGGGATACTGCAGTTGAATTTGTATAAATGTGTAACTTCTCTGCACCATACATAATTATTTTTATTTTTCCTAAAATTTATCAACAGATTTCTTTCCATACCAGATTTCTGCCATCTTAGATGACTGTTTACATAACGTAGATTTTTCTGTTAATGGTCTTTCAGGAACAAGGTTTTTAAATTAATTTTTTATGAGTTGATAAACATTGTATTCATAGGCATACAAGTGTGCACATCACCCATACATGTGTGGGTTGTTGTTGTTTTGTATTCTTTATTATAGCCATAAGATAAATTGTCAGATGCTAATTACTAGGTGAAAAGGGGTGTACATTTTAAGGCTTTTCTTGTAATTTGTGAACTACTCTTACTAATGTTATATCAATATAATATTTTAGGCAGTATATAGAAGAATGACTAGTTTGCCTTCAATAATATAAAATATTATATATCTTTTAGTATCTCCTGATTTATGGGATATATTATTTTGATGTTTTATTTTAATTTCTGAATTATCTGTTCATGTCATTGTACTTCCTCCTACTCTTTTCCCTTAAATTACTATATTACTATTTTCCTTACTATAAAATTAACACCAGGCATATCAACTATGTTGGTAGGTGAATCACAAATAACTACCCTTGTTTGTTACGTGTTTTTAAACTTGGATTTTAAAAACTCATGTTTACTTATGGTTAGATTTATCAGTAGACAGGTAGTTGTTTTCTGCTTGTGGTATCATACCAGGAAGGACTGTTCTTTATATTCTAATCCCCAAGATTATCTCCATCGTTTAGGAAAGCATTCACCTACGTTCAAGACTTCTAAAAAGCATTCTGTGTGTTTAATCCCTAGCTACACACATATATTTATGTACAACACACACGCACTAAAAAGGTGTATTTTAATAAATGTGTGATGGCTATGGTTTACGATACTATAACAACTTAATTATATATTTAAATTTTTATGACTAAATATGTATTCAAATTTTGAAAAAAATTGAAAGGGAAGTTGTTCAAGCAAGGTAAAGGTTACATCACCAGAAACTTAACAATTAAATTGACCACGTTAATTTTTTTTCTCAGTTCTAGTCTATTCATGTGTTTTAATATTCATTGTCAATAGGGACTGCTCATAATTTTATATATACACTGTGAAAACATTTAACTATAGAAAAGTAAATAAATTATAATTAATTCTTCAAAAGTTGTCTCTCTCAGTACAGTTTTCTCAGAAATTGCCACATTTACTAACCAGTGTAAAGTAACAGTCCTTCAGTAAACCTAGGTACCATTTATTTGAATTTTTACTTTGAAAATGTAAAGAAAATAAGTGAGTACAATGGTAAGAATGATTGATACTTACAGATTGAGAATGATTCCAAACTTCCTTGAAGGTGCTGCAGACGGCTCACCCAGATATGCTTAACTAATATAATTAAAATAACATTACATTTTTGTTTATTACTCTGAAAATATTTTTCTGTGAAAATGGTGTTACATTAGCAGAAAAAACTATAGAAGAATATGCAGGAATGCTAAAATATGTCTTAGAGGAAATGGCACGCTTAAATGAATCATAATTGAAAACCTTACTGGAATCTCCTGGATCTGTCTTACCACATTGTAGTCGTACTTTCCATTCATAGTCTGAAAGTGCTCTCCCTGATTTTAGACTAAACTGGTTCCTGCAAGTGTAGTTCCTAAACAAAGCTCTAGATCAGAAGGTCACAAATAGCTTGAACATATGAATGAAAAAAAAAAATTAAAAGCTTAAAGACATTGAATGAGTTTTAAGAATCAGCAAAATCATTCATATCCATTCAAAAAATATCAAAAACATTTTTAGAGGTTGGGATGGCTGTGTAAGTAAAGATGCTTGTAACACCGATCCCTGAAAGTTGTCTGTGGAAATCAAGTCACTTATTTCAGAAGTCTTTCTGTAAAAGATTTTCATTGCCTTTGTTACTTTCATAGTTTGCTGACACTGGAAGAGGAAGTACAGCATTTCGGAAATAGCCCCAAAGGTAGAGAGCTGAGGCAGGAGAGTAAGAAATAGAAGGATGGACATTTTCAAATAGAAAAAGAAACTTTACTGTTTTGGGTGATAACCCGTGTCATCCTAAACAGAAACACCTCACAAATCATTTAATGTTTCTCAAGCTAAGAACTAAGGCTAGTATTAGGTCAGGCTCAAGAAGAGTCTGAACATATGCCTAAGAATATGCAATAATTTAACATAACACAGAACATTCTTAATCTATGAAAAAGTGTTTTATTTGGTGGAAAAATACTGACAAGTCACAACCAGTAAGAAAATATTTGTGACACATTAATCTGACAGAAGACTGGCACTTAACACAAAAGCCATGTAAGATTTGACAGAAAAAACCCACTAGAAATGAGCAGAAGATGCAAATATCTCCCTACAGTAATCAGAAATAGCAAGTAAATATATTAAAATAAAAAAATATATTAAAATCATCAAGTACTATAGGGCACTGCCAAGGAAAGTGACTAAACTGAGTCAGTAGGATCAAAGTTCAAGCCAGTGTGTAGCCGGGCAGTAGTGGCACATGCCTGAGGCAGGCAGATCTTTGTGAGTTCAGACCAGCCCTACAGAGTGAGTTCAGGACAGCCAGGGCTACACAGAGAAACCCTGTCTCAAAAAATGAACTTCCCCACCAGAAAAAAAAAGGTTGAAGCCAATGACGATTTGAGTTTACAGCAGCCTGGGCTACAGAGCGAAATTGTGTCTCAGAACCAAGCAAATGAAAGCGTAGATAGAAAGCATATCATGGCACTGATAAGATTTAATGATGGCGAGGATGTGCGTGACACACACTGCCAGGAGGCATATAGAACAACACAGCCGCGTCAGAAGACTCTTCAGGCAGTTTCTTCAAAACTGTTAACACCAGATTACCCAGCAGTTACGTAGGCTCCTTGGTATTTCCTCAGACGAGTTGAAAACATGTCCACTACAAACGCTCACATAGCCCCTTTTCTTGTGTTCCTGTCCACCATTAATAGTTTCTGCTACACACTCCCACACCCATTAGTGTTCTACAACAGGCCCAGAAACACAGCCAGGTGACCATGGACTGAACACCTTGGAAACCATGCGTTTCCTTAAAACAACACACAGAATAAAATCTAGGTGTTGGGGATGTAGCTCCATGGTAAGAGCTTCTCCATGAAGAAGATTAAAAAAAAAAAACACTCTGTGTATTATTTATAGCAGCTTTATTAATAATTAGTAAAATTTAGTAGTCAAGGTGTTCTTGAATGGTTAAGCAAATAATACAGTAGAACCATATAATATGGAGTATTAGAGTGTTAGCAATAAAGAGATAAAACTTAACAAGCCACAAGAAAGACAGGAGACTTCACATGTACTGCCAAGGGGAAGAAGTCGGTCTCCAAAGACTGTGTGTTTGGGATCAGTTCCTAAAACTACATTATTTGGTGAGAAAGGAGGAATGCATTTGAGACTTTTGTCATGAAATGCTCTTCAAAAGGTTTTGTCAATGTAATGTATAAGGTAAGATAGGATATGGAAGATTTCCTAAAACTAGAGAGGTAGCAAAAAGATGAGCAGTTTCCAGCCTTTGAGGACTAGAGGAAATTTGAATAGTTGAGCACACAGATGTTTAAGGCAGTGAAATGCTGTATATGGTGTCACAATAATGGATTAATGTGTCAGAACAACAAGTGTACATATTAACTCAGTGTACAACACAAAGTGAATGCTGATGTAAACTGGTCCTCAGATGACAGTGAACGGCACATAAATGTCAGTTTGAACGCGTGCAGCATATCCTAACGTCAGAGGTCAGTAGTTGAGAAGGGGAGGACGTGGAGACTGCTTGCCGCTGTTCAGTTACTCTGTAACCCTAAATTCTTTCTGTAAACCTGAGTTTACTAATTCTAAAAAGATGGGTGAGCATAATAAATTTGTGTTTTAAAATACAGCAGTTTACTCTGTATTAAAATAACTTCTAAGTGTGTAACAAATCATGTTACATGTTTATGTATATCTACCTATACACATAGTAATTAAACTGAGGGCTTTGTATATGCTAGGCAAGTGCTCTGCCACTGAGTTACACCCTACCTTTCCCTTCGTTTTCTCATTCGTTCAAAGACACGTCTGTTGTTGGGTTTAAAAATATTATTTATAATTTATTGTTATTTTTATGTGCATGGGTATTTTGACTGCACATATATGTACCATTGCATGCCTGGTGCCCACAGAGTCCAGAGAGGGCATCAGATCCCTTGGGTTTAGAGTTACAGATGGCTGTGAACTGCTGATGGTTGGTTGGTTTGCTTTGTGACCTACCACTGTTAACCAGGATCACTTCCAAGGGCCTGGGCATGAAGTTTACCACTAAAGCACGGGCAGTTTAACAGTGGCTGTGTCATCAAGGACAGTGACTTCCTGTCTCCCCGCGCTCCTCAAGGCGTGGCCCCATGAGCCCCTTCCCATCTGTGACTGTTCATAGGCTGGCCTTGACAAGCCCTGCGTCTGCACCTGCAGTTGTTCACGTGTGCCATAGCCATGCCATGTCTGCGGGAGAGCATTTCGTAGCCTTCCTCCTCCTCCTCATTATCAAGCCTTAACGTTGTTTATCTAGGATACTAGAACTCTTCTGATATTTTTATTGTGGGAAAGTATACATAATATAAAATTTAGCACCCTAATTTTTAATTATTTTCAACTGAAACTGAACTTCTCTTTTGAGCAATCATTATGTCTCAACAACAAACAAAAAACCATCTAGATCACGCCTGTTAAAATGCAGTAATTCCCTATCCTCAGCCTCCCTTCTCTCTACTCTAGTGATTTCACTTTTTGTGTCTGAATTTGATATTCTGGGTACTTCATATAAATGAAATATAGTATTTGTCTTTTTATGTCTAGCTTGTTTCACTAGAAGGCTAGTTGAATTTTTACCTTTCAGTTTTTATGATGTAGTAACTAACCATTGGTATACAGATGTATACAGATCTGTTAATCTGGGTCAGTTCCTCCTCTCTTCCTTTCCTATCTTTTTTCTCTGTATGTATACTAGGAGGTGGAATTACCGGATCACACAGAAGTTCTGTGCCTTAAGATCATTTTCAGTGACAGTTTTAACATTTTACACTCTCAGTTCATGAGCAGTGAAGAAGGGTTCATATTTTTTCATATCTTGTTAGTACTTTCTATTTTTGTTTTGTTTTGGTTTTGGTTTTTCAAAATAGGCTGTGTAGCCTTGCCTGTCCTGGGTCTCGCTCTGTAGACCAGGCTGGCCTCGAACTCACAGAGATCCGCCTGCCTCTGCCTCCAGAGTGCTGGGATTAAAGGTGTGCGCCACCACTGCTGGGCTCGTTTTGTTTTATAATAGCCAATCTAAGTGGTGTTTCCTCAGCTTGTCTTGTTTTAACCCTGATACAGTTGAAAGAGAATTGATACTTTATGCTCCAGTTATAGGAGTTTACATTAGCAAGTTAGAGGGGCTGTTTGAGGGAGCTGGGGCAGCGCCTCAGCAGTGAAGAGAACTGACCGCTCTTCCACAGGACCCAGACTCAACCCCAACACCTGCAACAGTCTCTCATTCCAGTCCCAGGAGACCTGACACCCTCTTCTTGCCTCTGAGGGCACCACATGCATGTGCACAGACACACATGCAGACAAAATACCCCCCCAACACACGCACGCACAAAATAATAAAAATCTTAAAAGCCAGTTTAACTTACACACACTTTCTATATATCCACACATATATGTATATATATTCATCTCTCAAACAGCTCCTTTATACATATATATATACACATATATATACATGCACATATGTGTACACATATATACATATATAAAGGGGCTGCTTGATAGATGAATATAAGATCTAGAGTTGAGGACTTCAATTGATAAGCAAGATGCTGTGAAAATTTCCAAAAATTCACACTTTATTCATTGATCATACGTGTCAAATATAATGTTACTGCTCTAGAAGTATAGTAGTCTAGATTTCTACAGTAGTGTCTAGCCAGGTGGCTATTATGTCTGCAAAAATTATAAATTCAGTTCTTAAACACGCTAGTAACATTTCAGATGCTAAATAGCCAGCCATATAAAGCTTGAAGCTTGGATAATGCAGCCAAATTCATTTTTATCATTGCAGAAAGTTTTGTTTGGTTTTTTAGGTTATTACTAGTACAGATTTTCACTGCATTGGTATTATAACAGTGCTTTGTTAATTATAAGATAAAAGGTCGTATAGGAGTTTAAAATTTGAAGTTTGCTTTACTCTAGTATAGTCTACTTAGATACTGATAACTCTTCAATACTCATTCAATGCTCTTGGAAGCCTAATATAATAGAACCTCGTGTATATTACATAATCATGTGCAAGTGCTACTAATTGAGAATATGGGTAAGATATAAATATAGATATATATGCCACATGTGTAAAATACACATTCTTCATAAATCCCCCTCCATAAGTCACTTCTATAAAAGTATTACAGCTATCCCTGAAGTGTTCTGGAAAGCAGTTGGTGTTTCCCCAACTTCTCCCATTGCCTTTTCTAGCTGCCTCCCCAACCCTACATTACCAGTAGTCAAGGCTCACACTGCAGTTGGTCCTCTGTCTTTACTTCTTTCGTAGGAAATTAGAACAGTCCTTATGTTGAAGTGACTCCTTTTCCCTCTCGTGGCTTTGACTTTCTGAAGAGGCTAGGTGTCAGGTTGGGATCTTGTTTATGGCTGACTTTTGGTTGTTTTTTGACTTGTTCTTCCTTTCAGGGTATTTCCTGTGGACAAGAAATTAGTTCTGAAGATTTGATTGGGGTTGAAACTAACTAATTTTGGTGTGGATACCTTATAGGAGATACAGTGATTTTGAATTTTTGGTTTCTTCATGATGGCTATGTGTCAGTTTTCCATACAGTGATTTCTGGTCCATAAAATTCTTTCACATCCAATTTTCTCTGGTAATATTCTTAAAAAAAGGAAAGACTTAACTGATTTCATTTTATTTGTAAGAGTGTTTTATCAGCTTGTATCTATTTGCCTGGGGTGTGAGGAGAGGCCACAAGGAAGGTGGTGAATGCTGAATCCTCTGCATCTGGGGTTGAGGACTGTCCTAGGACGCTACATGGGCACTGGGAACCAAACCCTGGTCATCTCCAAGAGCTGTCTTAGCCACGGAACCATCTCTCCAGCCCAGTAACAATTTTAACAGCTGATGAGATGGGTTGATTTCATCTTCAGGGTACAAGCATTATTTTTTAATTAGTACTTGGAGTTTTTTAATTCTACTTATTAAAACTGAAAACAGAACAACTTTGTCTCTACTGTCTTGTGAGATGTGGGTTTTCAAAAAATTTTTATTACAATTGTGTGTGGGTATACATGTGCCACAGTTTTTAGAGTGTGGAAATCGAAGGACAACTGTGGGTGTCAGTTCTTCCTTCTGTATGGAGGTCCTGGCAATTGAGCTGAGGTCATCAGGCTTGGGGACAAGCACCTTCACCTGCCGAGCTGTCTGTCTCCTTGCCAGTGAGATGTCTTAAAGGGCACGACGACACTTTAAAGATAGGAGGAAACAAGAAGTGAAAGTTACACTGAATGTTACTAATAGTTATTGTTCATTGTTTATATAGGATAATGCCCATATTGGCTATTAAATAATTCCCTCTCTTTAAAGATTTCTAAATTGCCGGGCGGTGGTGGCGCACGCCTTTAATCCCAGCACTTGGGAGGCAGAGCCAGGCGGATCTCTGTGAGTTCGAGGCCAGCCTGGGCTACCAAGTGAGTTCTAGGAGAGGCGCAAAGCTACACAGAGAAACCCTGTCTCGAAAAACCTAAAAAAAAAAATAAAAAAAAAAAAAAAAAGATTTCTAAATTATACCAGTAAATGACTAAAGAACTTACAGTGCGAAATCTAAACATTAGGTAATTGTCACTCATCGTTACTAAGCAGTGTGAGTAGCCAGAGCTAATATTAAGTAAGTTTGCATAATTCTAACTGGAGCAAAGCAATTTTATCTTTTATATTATGCTGTGCTATTCTATTTCGTTTCTTTCAGGGTTTTGTCATACCTTTAAGTGATTGTTTCTCACTTCCTCTTGGATATGCAGACCAGAGGAGTTGGAGATGTCCTGGTTCTTTGGTTTTTCTTAACTTTTAAAAAATATATTCACTTTGGTTAGAAGGACAGTTAAAACCACTTGAGGATTTACATTCCTGGTCTGAATAGTGATGATAAAGATGTAAAATATTCACCTGAACAATTTGTAATATTGATAGTAACCACTGTTTAGTAAGAGTACATTATGTATTAACAACCTAAGCACTTTATAACTAGCACAGTTCTTACATAGTTTACAGTGAGACATATCAGAGAACTAGTAATCTTGTTCATGGAGCAAACTGGTAAAAGATTTAGGATTTTTAACCCAGCACTTTTTAAAAAATACATTTTGTTTGAAAATTTTATACATGTATGTATACAATGTATTTTCATTTCCCCTTTGATCTGTCCTTTAATTTCCCCTTCAATTCCCCTACACTCTGCCCCTATATCTACTTCCTACCTTCATGTCCAATACAGTTTTTTAAAATGACTAATGGGTCTAATTAGTGCTGCTTTTATGTGCATGGGTATGGGCCATCTACTGGAGGGAACATGGGTAACCTCACAGTTATCATACCCTCAAAGAAAATTGCCTCTCCCCCTTCCAGCATTTGTCAACTGCCTGTAGCTTTTCAGCTAAGGTGGGCTTGTGAGCTCCTTCTCCCATCCATGAGGCCTTAACTTTTTAGATGTGTTTTAATTTAATTGTGTGAATGTGTGTGTTGTGTGTAGTGATGTGTACATGAACATGCAGGAGCCTTCAGAGACTACAATAGGGCATTGGATACCATGGAGCTGGAGTTTTAGGCAATAGTGACCTCGCTGACGTAGATGCTGGGAACCCAGCTGAGGTCCTCTGCAAGAGCACTGGGCGCTCTTAACCACTGGGCACTCTTAACTGTGAACTATCTCCAGAGTGCCGACTTTTGAAGGGTAAAATACTTAGGACTGCACACGGTGTCCTGCAGGGTTCGATGTAACTGTGACATATACCTGCTGGTATAAGTGTGCAGTTGAGCTGAGAGAGGTGGTGGTGCACGCCTTTAATCCAGCACTTGGGAGGCAGAGGCAGACAAATCTCAGAGTTCGAAGCCAGACTGGGCTACAGAGTGAGTTTCAGGATAGCCAGGGCTACACAGAGAAACCCTGTCTCAACAAACAAAACAACAACAACAAAAAGTACGTGGTAAACTTATTTTTCTAATTAAGAGTAAGACGTTGCCTTTGAATTATGTTGTTTTAGCATTGCATAGTTTAGGAGATATATATGCTTTTGAAATTTTTGTTTTCTTCATCTCTAGATATTCAAGAATTTTATGAAGTGACCTTACTTGATAATCCAAAATGTGTAGATCATTCAAAGCAGTCTGAACCAGTTCAGCCTGTGAATACTTGGGAGATTGCCAGCCTTCCAAGCACTACTGTGACTTCAGAAACATTGCCCAGCAGCCTTAGCCCTCCTATAGAGGTAAGAGACAGTTTTCACAACGTCATTTTTTTAGTGATCAATTTATTAACTTGTGCATTTTTTTAAAGGTGGATATTTTGTGGAAATACTTAATAATAAGATACAGAATAGAGTTAAAATATTCTTTAAAAGTAGAGAATTTCTTTTGATTCTGTCTTAAAGTTTGTAACTTGTTTGAGGTCTGAAATACTTGTTTTAGGATATTAGAAAGTGTTTTACGTAGTAGATCTCAAAAAGCTCCGTTTGTATAATTATTAACGTGGCCATCATAGTTTGAAAAGATGATTTTGCTTTGGTGTTCTTGCCTAGAGAAAGAATGTAATTGGTGGTCTGAGCCCTTACTAATAGAATTCTCTGTAGATTGGCTTGAAGAATTGCATTAAAACTCTCCTTCCAGTCAGCATTGGTGTTTACCTTTCTCTGTAGTTAAACTGCCTAATTCTTCCCGTGTTAATGACTGTCTTGGTAACTGGTGATGCCCTTTTTTCAGTTGTCCTATATTGTTGCTAGCAGAGTTGGATCAGTGCAGCGTTTTGTAATGATGATTCTGCCTGAGAAGCAGGCGTTAGTCATTTAAAAGTGGTTGTCTCTAAATTGGAGTTAGTCCCTTCTGGTTAGTACTAGACTGTGCCTAGAGAATTGAATCAGCTTCTGTTTGATGAGTAATAAGTCAGAAAAGTGGTGGTGTGCCCGTAGCAGCTGTGGAGCACATTGGTAATGAAGCAGTCAGATTTTCACTTTCTTTTATTTAATATGTTGTTATATAATTAGCATTTTAGAGCAGTATGAATGAGCACAATATAATCGCTCTCCTATATTTTAAAGCTGAAAAAAAGAAATCTAAAAGAAAATGACTGACCCAACTTCTTTAGCTAGTTTTGGGCAAGTCTATCTTTGGTAGTCAAACTTCTTAACATTGAATTTATAATTTATTTTAGTAAACCTTACACATTCTCTTTGTATGTATTCTTGTTTCTTTACTCTTTTTTAAAATTACAGTTTCTTGGACAGTTTCCTTTCCCACTCCTTTTTAGTTGCTATATCGTTTGCTATAATGATAGTTCGTTCTGTGGTCTATTTCAAATGCAGTTTTAAAATGTCTAGTTATTGTTAGGGTTCAAATAAATGTGTTGCCTCCAAAATAAGTTGCCTAGCATGCCTGAGGTCCTGGGTTCAGTTGCTGGCCTAGAATTGGGGAGGGATGTGATGAGGTCATGAGGGCTTGTTCCTCATGAGTGGAATTAAGGCCTTTATGAAAGAAGGTCTTTCCCTCTGCCCATGAGAGTGAAACAGAAGTCCTTACCAGGGCACATGCCTAGACTCTGGGCTTCCTAACTTCCAGTACTGTGAGGAATGTACTTCTGTCTTATTCTCTCTTATGTAAATTACTGTCATATGTTCAGTTCATATTTATTGTCTTAGTCCTAGGTTAAAAGACTTGTGTCTTTAAAAAAAGGTTGAGGTTTAAGAGCATTGACTTTCATGTTTACCTATTTTTTTCTATTGTTTAGTTAATACCTGTTATTATGAAGCAGAGACTTACTAGTTTTTATAGATTTTTTAAAAAATTATTTTTAAGTTTACTTAGTTTACTTTATATGTATGAATGCCCTGCTTGCATGTATGTGTGTATCATGTGCATGCCCAGTGCTTGAGGTCAGAAGAAGGTCTGGAACTGGAGTTATGGGTAGTTGTGAGCCACCGCATTGGTACTGAACTGAACCCCAATCCTTGGCAAGAACAACAAGCACTCGTAACCACAGAGCCAGCTCCAGCCTCCCTTTTATAGATTATTTTAAAATGTCTGATACTCATTAAGTTAAAAAATGAACTCCTTTTATGAGGTGAAAGTTTATCTCCACATAGATTTCAGTAAGAAAGGTCAAAATAAAAACAAAAAGGTTGTTTTTGTCTTCATTTAGGGTTACTATTGCTATGATGAAACACCATGACCAAAAAGCAACTCAGGGAGGAAAGTTTATTTGGCTTACACTTCCATATCACTATTCATCACCAATGGCAGTCAGGGCAAGAACTCACACAGGGCAGGAACCTGGAGGCAGGAGCTGATGCAGAGGCCATGGAGGGGTGCTGCTTACTGGCTTGTTCCTCTAGGCTTGCTCAGCCTGCTTTCTTAGAGAACCCAGGACCTCCAGCTCTGGGATAGAACCACCCACAATTGGTTGGGCCTTCCGCCATCAATCACTAATTAAGAAAATGCCCTATAGCTGGATCTTATGGAGGCATTTTCTTAATTGAGGTTCCCTTCTTCCAGATAAATCTAGCTTGTGTGAGAAATTGACATAAAACTAGCCAGCACAAATGTATTGAATTTCATCAACATTATACTGGAGAGTAAAAGTTAGAGCTTAGTGTAGAGGGTTTGCTTGGCCCGCTTGAGGCCCTTTGGGTTCAGTCTCCAACACCGAAGAAAAAGGAGTTTAGAAACATTTATATTTTTATAAATATGTGAAACACTAGTACCTGGAAATGCTATGTACAGCCCTGGTTTCTTCACTGCTTAAACTGTCTAGACATGCTGAAGTCTCAAGTGAACAGAAGAGTGAGAGCTTTAAATAAATGTTAGATGTGAGTAGTTTGGAAAATGTGTGAGAAAGGATAGGCTCACATGGTGTTCCCGGTGGGAAATGCTTGGGTAATGTTTGAAGTTCATACCCATTCATGGATGGACACTTAAGAGGAGCCCTGGGATATGTCCATCAGTTTCTAGATTATTTTTTTAATGGAGAAATGAATATTCTAAACTTGAGTGAGGTCTGTTATTAGGAATTACTGTTTTTGTAGCAAATTTCTTGACAGATGTTAGTCTGAAAATGTAAGTAGTTAAAACACACTGACGGGCAGTTATGAGAACCCTGAAATGTTTGGAGATTTCTTTGTTTTTGACAGTGCTGTGTGAGTAGGAAATGTGTTCCCCTCTTCCCCATTCACTCTTGCTGCTTTTGGATGGGAGGCCTGGCTAAGTGATCACTGACTTGATCTCTTGTTTGAGTCATGTTTGTGGCTGGAAAGACTTTGGAGCACACTGAGCCAAATTCAAACACATGCAAAAATATACTTTTATTTAACTACAAATTGAAAGATAACCTGAAAATCCTAAGGTTATTTTACTTTATGATTTGAGTTATTATTAGAGTCATACACTAAATCTTGGATAGACAGACTTTTTCTGACAAAAATGTCATTCAGTATGCTCTTGCCTCTTTTACAATTTTTGTTTTTGCAAAAAGTGTTTGAGATTGATCAATTTCTATAAGTACTTGTCTGTTTTCTCTTAATGATGTAAATCTTTGCATTTATCCAGTTTTCTTTGTCTTACTTATTTACAGTTGGAAACGGATGTAAATCTTGCCAAATCCTTGTTAACCTTATGATGTTGTTAACCTTTTTTCTTAATATAGTAAAATTAAGCTTAATATAGTTTATTTTTAAAGTGATATCTTATTTTCTTAGAGCCTTTTTAATGTCTGCCTTTTACTTTGACCACATATATGCCTAGGGAGATGTTTAGAATAATGTTTGTTTAAAAACTGTTTCGGAAAAAGAAAAAAAAAACTGTTTGGGGGGCAAAGGTTTCCCTCCACCCTCACCCCAGTACTGATGGTCAGTTGGGTAGCTTGCTTTTGTGCAAGGCATTTTACTGCTGACCTACATTGCTGGAGCCTCCTTTTTTTTTTTTTTCTTTGTTGTACTTTTACTCATTTTTAAAAAAGAGACATTTCGTTTTAATAAAAATAATTCTGTTGAATTGCTTTGAGAGAGTATAAGTATATAACTTTTTTAAAGAAAGAAGATGAAGTAGGAGAAATTACTTAATTTACTGGGATATTACAAAAAGAATGTAGTGTTCTGTTTCTGATAGCACATTTTAAGTGACTGAAAGAACCAGAAGATTAAAAAATGAGATCATAAGAACAAAATTTTCTATGCCTTTAGAATAAAAGAAACCGTCTCTTTTTTCTTTTTTTGTTTTTTGAGACAAGGTTTCTCTGTGTATCCCTGGCTGTCCTGGAACTCTCTCTGTAGACTGGGCTGATCTTGAACTCAGAGATCCCCCTGCCTCTGCCTCCTGAGTGTCAACTAACCAACAAACAAAAACAAAAAAGAGAAATTTTCACATAATGCATAAGGGCTAATTTTTTCTATTTTTTATTTGTAAGCACTTAAACCCAAGAAACACATACTATATATAGCCAGCATTCAATAGGAAAGTGACCAATAGATGTGAATGAACAGTTTATAAAAAATATAAATTAAATAAATGCAGATTTAAATTGACAAGGGATATTTTCAAATGATAAGCTCTTTAAAGATTAACTAAATGAGTACACAGAAACTCTTACGTGGTTGGTAGAGGAGGGTACACTTGTGTAATAATTGAGAGACAACAGTATATATAATGAATGTGACCAGTGTGTCAGGATTTATGTTCTCATAAAGTAATTAAAGATATGCCCATTGCAGCATTCCATGTATATTAATAAATAGAAGAGAGGAAGCAGTCTAAATGATTACCAGTAAGGAACTAGATTGAAAGCATTGTACTGGCTGGGTGGTGGTGGTGGTGGTGCACACCTTTATTCCCAGCATTTGGGAGGCAGAGACAGGTGAATCTGAGTTCCAGGATAGTCAGGGCTACATAGAGAAATCCTGTCTCAAACAAACAGACAAACAAAAAAACATCCCACTGGGTCAGTGACATGGCTTAATGGATGAAGGTGGCTTCTCAGGACTCACGTGGTTGATGGGAAAAACGGACTTCCACAGGTTTTCTTCTGATCTGCACATGTGTGCTGTGGCACTTGTGCTCATGTTCGCATGTATATACACATACACAAAGTAGAAAACATACTTCAGAGTTTTGAATTTTGATCTTTTCTCACACTCAGCCTGGGAAAGTGCTCTACCCCTGAGTTGTAGCCCTGCCCCCAAGACTCATCTTTTGATACTAGACGATGGCAGCATGCCACCCTGTCAGCCATGCAGTCACACAGTCAGTGGATCATGTTTTCAATTTATGGTGGGTTATTAAAACATAATTCCGTTGTCAGAGTATATGTATCTATTGAACGAAGCAGGTTTTATGCCACAAAGTATGCTGTAAAAAGAAGAAACTGCCAGGCAGTGGTGGCACAGGCCTTTAATCCCAGCACTCGGGAGTTCCGAGGCTAGCCTGGTCTACAGAGTGAGTTCCAGGACAACCAGGACTACACAGAGAAACCTTGTTTCAAAAACCGAAAAGGAAAGAAAACAAAACAGAAACTGAGAATAGTTGACTGAAAGAAGACACACTTGTCTCCTTCAGTGCTGTTGTTTATGTGCCTGTTATCTGCTGCCTCCTTGTCCGGCCTTTAGAGTTATCCACCTGTGTGGGGAGATCATCTCTTTCTCTTTCATCTTAGTGTACCAGGCTTTTTCTTTTGGGCCAACAGCCAGCTCCCAAATCATGACCTGGAGACTTAGTAGTTTTGAGTACTCGGCCTTGCTTAGGCTTGTTTCTGGCTACCTCTTTTAAATTAACCTGTTTTTCCTTATCTACCTTTTGCCTTGGGTCTTTTTATCTTTCTTTCTTTCTGTACATCTCACTTTCACTGCTTCTCATGTCTGTCTGTCTGGTAGCTGCCTGGCTTCTGGCCCCCAGCCTGTCCCTCTCTTTCTCCTCATTTTCTTCTCCTTTCTTGAGCCTAGATTTTCCCTCCTGTTTATTCTCTCTGCCTGCCAGCTCTGCCTTTCCCTCTCCTGTCTACTATTGGCCGTTCAGCTTTTTTTATTAGACCAATCAGGTGCCTTAGGCAGGCAAGGTGAAATAAATGTAACATATCTTTACAGAATTAAACACATCCTTACATGTTAAACAGATGTAGCATAAACAAATGTAGCACACTTTTACACAGTTAAAGTAATATTTTGTAGCATAAACAAATGTAACATCTTTTTTTTTTTTTTTTAAGATGTATTTATTACATATACAGTGTTCTGCCTGCCTGTATCCCTGCAGGCCAGATGAGGGCACCAGATGTCATTACAGATGGTTGTGAGCCACCATGTGGTTGCTGGGAATTGAACTCAGAACCTCTGGAAGAGCAGCCAATACTCTTAACCCCTGAGCCATCTCTCCATCCCCCACACATCTTTACCTAGTTAAAATAATATTAAAAAACATCTTAGGATTTATTTTATCTAGAATTTTTTGGAGGCAGGATAGTTAAAAACACATAGGACTACTTAAGTTTAATCTAAAGCCTTCTAAAGATTGACTTAAAATGTATTAAAGATCTCTGATACATGCATAGGAAGTGTGTAGAGATTCTTCATGATGGCTGGTTGGTTTGTTTTTAATTTTCTTATCATGGAATAACAATTAGCAAGTACCTTTTCATATGTCAGTTCATTAAAGTGTAGGTGTTTTTTTTTTTTTTTTTTAATATTTTACCTACATGTATGTATGTGCACCACATTTGTGCCTGGTGCCCACAGAGGTCAGGAGGTATCGAGTCCTCTGGAAATGGAGTTACTGATGGTTGTGAGCCATTGTGTGGGTACTGGGACTTGAACCTAAGTCCTCTGCAAGAGTAACACATGCTCTTAATTGCTGAGACAACACTCCAACCCCCAGTTGGTCATTTTGATTCTCCAGTGAAGTATCTGTTCAGATTTCTTACCCATTAAAAAAATGTTCTCTTTTTTTTTTTTTTTTTTGTTTTTTTGAGACAGGGTTTCTCTGTGTAGCTTTGCGCCTTTCCTGGAACTCACTTGGTAAATGTTCTATCTTATGATCAACAAGATCTGTATCTGGATATAATTCCCTTGTCAAATGCATATATTAAAATATTTTCTCTAACGCTTGGTCATGCTTCTACTAACTTTTTTTTATATTTTGAGCCAGGGTCTTACTATGTACCCATGGCTGCCCTGGAGCTCTCTATGTAGACCAGGCTGGTCTTGAACTCACAGAAATTGACTGCCTCTGCCTCCTGGTGCTGAGGTTAACCCAGGGTCTTGGCATTTGTCACCATGCCTAGCACTCCTGTTTTTTAAATGGTCAAAGTTTAATATAGCCTCACTTAACGATTAATTAGTGCAGTGTTTTCTGGCTTTAAGATCACTAAGATTTTTCTATTGTATTCCCTGCCACCCCATAACCCCCAGACAGGGTTTCTCTGTGTAACAGCCTTGGTTGTTCTGGAACTCACTCTGTAGACCAGGCTGCCTCCGAACTCTGCCTCTGCCTCTTCAAGTGCTGGGATTAAAGGTGTGCACCTTTGCTGCTGCTGCCGCCGCCGCCGCCTGGCCTGTGTCGTGGGGTGTTTTTTAATCCGACACTTTCATTTTGCTTTTCATGCTCATCTATGATCCATACCACAATTTGCAAAATGACACAAAAAACTGTGCCATTCTTTAAATGGTTGTTGCACCTTATGCACCTTGACGGCTCAGTTCAAAACCTTTAATGTGAGATCTTCACCCATTTTTGGGTACAAACTAATGTCTGTATGCCTCTGTACTTTTTTCTTCTTGAGAGGTAGAGTCAGTAATCAGCCACTGAGCTACATATTTTACAGTTAATTTTTAGGTCTCTCTCAATTTTTGTTTTGGAAAAACCTCATATCCACAGAAAACTGTGTGTATGTGCACACGCGAGAACACATATGCTTAGGGTTCATTGAGTTTGAGTTTGTAGGTCTATAGTTTTTACCCACATTGGAAAATTAGACCCACTGAGTGGGACCTGGTGATAGTTTGTAAATCTCAACTACTCTTGAGTCTGAGACAAGAAGGCTCAGTGGTTACAAGGGCTGGCTGTATTTTAGCATCTGCGTGGCAGCTCACACCTGTCTGTAATCCAGTCTCAGGATCTGACTCCCTCTGTCACACACAGGTGCTACATAGATACATTTAGACAAAAAACCCATACACAAAATAAATAAGTAGGTAGGTAGGTAGGTAGGTGGATAGGTAGGTAGGTAGATAGATATAGATATAGAGATAGATAGGTAGATATTACAAGTCTAAGGCTTGCTTGGGTGGTTCAGGGCCACTCTGTACAGTTCAGTGAGACTCTTTCAAAATAAAACATAAAAATGAGAACAAGGGTATATATATCAGTGGTAGAGTGTTTGCCTAGCTCCATCAAGACCCTGGGTTAAAAGTGAGAAAGAGACATTCCAGGTATATGTCCCCTTCCCTCTTTTCTTCAGGGATTCCAATTACATGTAAATCAGTTCCATTGGATGTGTCTCATAGCTCATTACTATGATAATTTTTCCTTTGCCTCATTATGGACAGTTTTTATGTCTTAAAGTTCATTAAATGTAGTATCGTTAATTCCATTCAGAAAAATTTTCATATCAAATATGTTAATGATCTGCAGAAGTTCAGTTTGGTTCTTTTTGAATTTCCCATATCTTATAATATGGTCATCATTTGCTTGCTTGCTTGCTTTGCTTGTTTTCCGCATGAACATATTGAGGCAGAACCAAAAGTAACTTAAAATGCCCTTGTTCACTATTTTTTCATTTGTCATTTCTGACTTTCTTAATTGGCTTTTCTCTGGATTATATTTTCCTGGTTTTTATATGCCTGCTCATTTTTTTTTTTCTCCTCGAGACAGGGTTTCTCTGTGTAGCTTCGGCACCTTTTCTGGATCTCGCTCTGTAGACCAGGCTGGCCTTCCTCTGCCTCCCAGTGCTGGGATTAAAGGCGTGTGCCACCACCACCTGGCTATGCCTGCTCATTTTTAATAAGTTTGGCAAATATAGTGAATTTTAACCCTTTGTAAGCATAGATTATTTTATTTCATTCCTTTAAATATTCTTGAAATTTGCTTTGGTGTACAATGAAGTTATTTGGAAAAAGTGTAAGTCTGTTGTTCTTTTAAGTTTTTTTTTTATTGTTGTTGTTTTATTTGTCTGTTTCTAGCAGTATTGGGGAACCTTTAGTATAGGCTAATGTTCCCAGATTGTGACCATACTCCCAATCCTGCCTGGTGTCCTGCCTGTTAGGAATTGTTCTATTATTCTTGGTACTGTGTGAATTCTTGGTACTGACACATCTCCTTCCTTTACCTCCTGGTTTTTTTCTTAGCCTCAAATTGATGTCTTTGATCAAGATCAGAGCTAATCTGGGCACTCAAAGGAACCCTGCCTGTGTAGCCCTGTTCTTGCTTACCGAGTTTTCAGTTAGGTCTCTCGAATATCACTGGGCTGTGTTTAGTTCTCCTCTTCCTTTGCTGTTGCCTGCTCCAAAACTTGGGCTGGACAGTTACAGGGTTCATCTTCTGCTTCCTCTGCTACAGCTTCATTGCTCTGAACTGCCTCTTTTCAGTACTTGAAAATGAGTCCTCTATATTTGCCCAGTGTTTTTGTTTGAGTTGTTTAAGGTGGATCATTTTGTTCCCTATCAGCCCATCATGGTTAAAGCAGTTGCCTACCTAGAAAGCCACTGGTATTCTGAAGTGGTGTTGATTATCTTATGTGCCTAGATATTAGGTGTGGGATTGTCATCTCCAAAGGCTTATTTTAAGTTCTTTTAAAGTTGCTTATATTACAAGGTAGCTTCTAAATCATTTCAGTGAGCAAATGACTAGAAAGAAACACATTGATTTAAAATGTGCCTCGTCAATGCCAGTTTGGGTGTTGATAGGTGGAGTAAATGCAGAATTTAATACAGATTAAATGATCATTCCTGAGTATGATATGCTACATTCAAGCTTCATTGAAAGACAATTAAGTACATTAAAAGGGTGATACAGTTAATTGGTTACATCATAGACATTTTAAATATACAACTATTGTCCAAATAGGGAAAATATGTGTACTTAAAATGGATACTAGTAGGAAATTGGGTAAATGTTCAGGTGACATTTTAATTTTAAAAAAGCAACATCTCATGCCACCTATATTCTGTAAAACTCCTGTTTGAAGTCAAGTAGATATGAGTGTGTGTGAGTGCATGCATACAGAAATGTATGTGGCATGTTTTGGGAGGTGAGTATATAGGCACACATGCACTTGTGTGTTCAGACCAGAGGACAATCTCTGGAGTAGTTACTCACTTGCTGTCCACCTTTGTTTTTGAGACAGGGTCTTTCATTGGCCTAGAATGTTCCATGCCAATTTAGGCTAAGCTGGCTGGCCACCAAGCGTCAGATATCTTCTACCTTGTCTCTGTTTCCCCGGTTCTGGAATTAGAAGGTTGAGCCATACACCTGGCTCTATTTATTTATTTTTTTAAAGTTTAAATGTGGGTTCTGAGCATTAAACTTGGGTGCTTGTGCTTACAGGGCAAGCACTTTATGAACGGAGTCGTCTCCCAGCCCACATCTGACTAGAGTGGTGTAGTTATGTGCTGACCATGCTGTCTAAGATGAATATAGAGTCCAACTAAAGTTAGTGCCTTGCCGGGCGGTGGTGGCGCACGCCTTTAATCCCAGCACTCAGGAGGGAGAGGCAGGTGGATCTCTGTGAGTTTGAGTTCAGCCTGGTCTACAGAGTGAGTTCCAGGAAAGGCGCA
Organism: Peromyscus maniculatus bairdii; assembly: GCF_049852395.1. NCBI lineage: Eukaryota > Metazoa > Chordata > Mammalia > Rodentia > Cricetidae > Peromyscus > Peromyscus maniculatus. Next base: position 22,914,108 of record NC_134863.1, read on the forward strand.
AAGCTACACAGAGAAACCCTGTCTCGAAAAACCAAAAAACAAAACAAAAAAAATTATTTCCTAAAATGCAACTGTTGTTAAATATGCATCAAGGTGACTCAAATTTAAACTTGGCTCTTTGGCTTTTTAATCTATAGTCTTACAAGTTTATAATTGAGTTAGCAAAGGTATTTTAGAGATTTTCTTGGGAAAATGAGGTGTCTCGTTTTTTTAGAATCAATTCAGACTTTGAATTTTGTAATAATCACCGACAGTTTAGATGTTAGAAAGGCTGCTCAGTCATCAACATATACTGAGCCACATTATGTTCTGGTCACCTATGCTAAATCATAGGTGCTGAGGACAAAACAGTAGATGCAGGGACATTCTTGAGTTTTGCCCTCATTGGAACTTATCTATTGAATATAGAAATTATAACAGAAGTAAGGGAGAGACTCTTAATGCCACTGTGTGTTTTATAAAAGGGAAAACTGAGTGTGCCTCCCCCCACCCCCTGCTAAGAAAGAAAATGACTGGCTATATAGCTTATTAATGGGTTGAACCATGTTTCTTATTTGCTATAGGGATTGTCCAACCTCCACTTTTAGAAGGTCTGCCACACTGAGGGAGACCTTCCCTCTCTGGGTATCTTAAAATTTTTATGAGAGAAATTTCTGAACACTAAGGAAGAAACCAACTGAATTCTTCTACTTTCCTTCACAAAATGCAATGCCTTGTCAGTGTTGAAATATTACATACTTTTTTTTAAATATTCTGCTTTAAGAAATGATAAATTTTATGTAAGGTACCAAAACTGCAGATAGTACTCTTCCTTACTATGTGTGTTCATAGGGGAGTTGGAATTGCAGCCTCAGTGACAAAACTGAAAGCCACTTGGTGGCGTCTCTGTGTCCTTTCCCTCTGTGAGCCTGTGATCTTGAGGGCCAGATACCTTTTAAAAAGTTAGGTGGCCTCTGGGTTCAAAATGAATACTTCCTTAGGAGTTTGAAATGGTCCAGTTATAACTGCCTCTTGGTGGTGCTTCCTCCCTGGACCCGAGGGCCAAGGGACTGGGTGAGGTGGACTCAGGAACACTCGATTGTCAAAATTTTTACTTGATAGTAAAAATCTGGCTTCAGTGGCAAAGTGTTGTTTATTTTGGTAAGGAGAAAAAAAATGTAAGTTTTAGTGATATTTTACATTACTGCTTTGCTCTTCCTGCTCCCCTCTCAGAAATATCACTTGGAATATTCCATTCATTACTGCCCGAGAAAGTCATTACTTTGCAGGCTGCAGTTGCTGAAATGGTTTAGTGGAAGAAATGTTGGCTTGCGTTTTTCTAGTGATTTTCTTCTTCTTCTTTGGCAGTTCTTTGAATATCCAAACTCTATCAAACAAGGAGAAACATTTCAATTTGTGTTGGGGGAACCTCCTTGTGGAGCATTTTATCAGATGACTCCGTGGCTGCGGCGTCTCTTGAACAGAGGGATTAATGAATTAGCGTCTAAAGCAGCTGTGGGCTCTCACGGAAGGAACCCCGACGAGCCCCCCAGTGTTTTGTGGCTTGTTTCAACTTCCTCAGACACAGATTACATAAAGAAGATTGGAGGGCACGTGGTGCACTCGGGCTTCTTATATTCAGATAGTAGAAAAATTGCTAGCTCTAAGAATGGATGCTGGCGAGATCTTGGCACAGTTCTAACTTTTCATCTATGATTTTTATCTAGCAACTTTTTTATTTGAAGTTTTTTGTTGTTGAAATAGGCAATTTGAATAGTTCTGCTTTATGTATATAATATTGTAATGGTAGAATAATGGATTGCCTGTGCATTGTAACTACAAAGGTAAGATACAGTATGATTTTCTGTGTTCATTCTTAAACTAAGATATAACCGTTGTTAGATGCTTGAAAATAGATACTGGACTCTATGTGATACATAGTTAGCAAAGGCAGTAGTTTGAAATTATTTCAGCTAGGTAAAAATAGTGTGTTAAACTGATTCTTTTTTCCCCCAAGATTTACAGGAAGCTTTCCTCCTAACAGCATAGGTCTGGAAAGCCTTGGTATGTTTAGGTCTTGTATTTCATCAGGAGTTCTTCTCTTCCCTTGGACATGTCATGTTAGCTGAAAGTGTAGCTCATTTGGGAACAGTTTCTGGACTGTTCTTTTTAAGCAGTCGTGATCGCGCTGCGGTGCTGTTAGATAGATTCTGGTCTGGACTGTGAACCGTGAACTTGCTCAGCGCTTCTGAAGTCCTTGTCAAGCCTGCTGTGCTTTTTGTCCTGCTCGGCACGCCTCACTTGGTCTCTAGCAGACCACCTTGATTTCTAAGCACCAGTTTGGGGGCCTTGTGTAGTGTGTGGTTCTAATTCCAGGTGCTTACATTTCAACTTTATATTTGGGTTTTCAAAACAGGAAGTACTCATTTAGTTTTTATTTTCACGCTCTAATGCCGCATAGTGATTTTTAGACACAACTGTTGAGATTTTAAGACTGTGTTCAGTATTTCTGAAAGCAAGCTCTGATTATTTCTGTATAAAGAATTAGTTCTCAGAAGAAGAAAAGTGGGAAAACTGATGGCATTGACTTTTGTTTTATTATTGCATGCAGAGCTATGGTTCAGATAGTAGTCTGTGATCAGATGCTAGTATGCCCATGAGGGGGGCTTGTTCTCTGCTCTAAGAGGGTGGGCTTCTCCAGGACTTAAGTAAACTGCTTTATTGAAGTATTCCCAAAGAGTGTTTAAAGGACACATACGCCTGAAAACAGTTTTGTTTGTTTGTGTTTTCCTTTCAAGCTTTGTTTTTTTCTTTTTTTAATATCTATGTTTGGCTTTTTCCTGTGAATTACCTTGTATAATTTTATTTAGTTTAATTTCTTACTTCCAATATTATATAGCAAAGTCTTTTGATATATCTCTTTAGTCTTTATTTCATAGATTTAGATTTATTTTTGCATCCACCCTCCTTTTTTTAAATCAAAAGAACAATTTTTTTACTTAAAAAACACTGGATATAAGCACTGTCCTTAAAATATTTATAAGTTATTATATAACTGTGAAAATAAAAATAGGAAGATATGTAGGTTGGAAATTAGGAAGCATAAAACATTATTTGTAGTTTTGAAAATTCTAAATTAGAATCATTTATTCTATGATTAGAAATAAACCCTTTGAACATTTTAAACTAACTGCTACAGCAAGATGAGCAACATTTTTTTCTCTCTCTCCAACTAAAGGCTTCAGTGCATCCTTCCTCCCCCTTCTTGTCTTCCTGTACTAGGATCCTATCTGATTTGTGGAGAGCTTTCTGGTTTTTAAAATCTTCACAGTGTAGTTGATATAATTCTATCGTGTTAATACTAAAACACCTCCAGTAAAATGTTAGCATCATCCGCCCCCCGTTCTCCCACTTGTGTAGGCACAGTGAACTAGGTAGGCATGTTGCATCATTGCTACCATGGATACCCTTAAGAACAGGCATGTGGGTTGAGCTAAAGCAATGATGATTAGTTTTTGAGTCCCCCCATAACTATAATAACTATATGTTCTTCACAATGAAGACTTATTTTAAAACGCTTTCAAATGACTAGGTTGTGAGATGAGATGACTAAATCTTCACTGTTATTGAACTGCTAAATCTTGGCCTTCATCTACAGTAGTATAATTGGCATTTACTAATTTAAGACAGTTATAAATAACCCTACGTTCCTTTTCTGATTAATGCGTTCCTTAAAAGGAACTAAGTTGATTTCCCCCTCCCAGAGCTGGGAATTAGACCTGAGACCATGCATATGCCAGGCAAGTGCTCCACCACTGAGCTACATACCCAGCCCTGATTAATACATCTGAAACAGAAAAGTAGTGGGTTGGAAAGCATGCCTCCTTCTTGAATTTCAAAAACAAAAACTGTTCTGGGTTTAAATGCTTTTCAAGGGGAAGGAGTATTTATATTAGGGTATTCTTTCTAGTTGTTTTTACTTGTACTAATACAGATTACATGTTATTTAATCTGCTTGGATACAATATTTTCTTGTATGTCTCCCATATAATGTCTTAGAAAACAGTTAATTTTCTCCTTGAGAGTTCTTAAGTTCTTAACTAGCCACTTTATAAATACATCAGTGTAGAGCTAATATGAGGGACTAGGTAGAGAATATAGTTTTATCAGGTTCATTATCACTGTAAGAAAGTTCATTGTAAGCACACTAGATTTAAGGAATGCTTTGGGAATATTGCTAAGTATCTTTTTTTTATTATAGTAGCAGTAAAGTGCTTTACATACATATAAACTGCAGCTAAGGGCATACATATTCTTTGTCATAGCAGATTTTTACCTGATCCAGTACCTTCTGGGAAGAAAAGAAAGAGAGGGCTAACAGGTGTAACTTTAGTGTCAGAGTTTCCTGTGGTAGGATCATAACCTTTTCCACCCTGTGTTACACTAACTGTTGTTCATCTATGTGGAAAAAGCTCTTGTCTGTCTTCTGAGAATTACTTAATAGACTGATAGGTGACAGAATAGAGCTAAAGTAAAGGTGTGCTGTACATAGTTCTTAATGAAGGATAGGAAGGAGAAAGTAACTCCAGCTCAAGACACTCGCCTACACTCAAGTGCCAGTTGCTAATATTTTTCATGATATATTCTAGTTTCTGCATATTGGCTTTTTCCCTGCATGTGTGTCTGTGTGCCATGTGCATGCAGTGCCTGAGGAGGCCGGAAGAGGGTATCTGATACTGTGGAACTGGGAGTACAGACAGTTGTTAACTATGTAGGTGCTGGGAATTGAACCCAAATTGTCTGGAAGCTCAGCCAGTGCTCTTAGCTGCTGAGCTGTCTCTCCAGTCTCAGTTGTTAATATTTTTATTATTAATCTGCCAACACTTGTAGACCATATTATGTGCTATCAAGGACAGTTTTGAGATATATATGTTATATATAATCTTATAATATACTATTAAATATTAATATATAAAATGTCAATATTGATATAAGTACTTATATATTATTATATATGTATATTATATATATATTTTTTCTTTGGATATTTTTCCCAATTAAGGAATTGGCAATACATTTGCTTTAAGAACTATACTAGGTTTTCATTATTTTGGTTAATAGGGTTTTTTTCAGTTCCTTTTAAGGTGTTTCTTTCATCTTTGAGTATTTGTGCATCACAGTTTACAAGCTTCTACTCTCAGATCTTACCCTTCTGACTCCAGCTTATGGATGACTTCATCAGGGACTCTCTAGTGTACTGATTAGATTTAGTTCGTCTAGAAAAGTGTGCCTCATTTTTCCTTTCTAACACATAATAGACCATGCATTTATATTCGTTATTACTGTATTCTCATTGTATTGAAAGTATCACAAAAGCACTGTTTAGTTTTCCGTGGTATCTCTACCTGATCCAGTGTTCAGTATATAGTAGGGACTCAGTATAGTATGTTATGGGTGGAACTTTGGTCCAGAGAACCCAAACTTGAGGCCTAAAAAATTATTTTACTTTGTAATATACATATGGATATTTCAGAAAACTGTCATTAACATTTATTTATTGGGGCTGGAGAGATAGCTTAGTGGTAAGAACTCTGGTTGCTCTTCCAAGGATTTGGGTTCAATGTCTAGCACCCATATGGTGACTCACAGCTGTCTGTTACTCCAATTCCAGGATGCTAATAAACTTTTCTGGCTTCCATGGACCCGAGACACACAAGTGGGGCTCAGACATATAAACAGGCAGAACACCCACACATGTAAGATAAAATATTAAAAATTACTTACCATTCTGTATCTTTAAAAAAAAAATAATGAATTGAGAATGATCCAGAAAGATCCTGTTGTTTCCACACATTTCTTTTTTTGAAACATTTATTTATTTATTGTATGTGCATTGGTGTTTTCCTGTGTGTATGTCTGTGTGAAGGTGTCAGATTCCCCTGGAACTGGAGTTACAGACAGTTATGAGCTGCCATGTGGAATCGAACCAGGGATCCTCTGGCAAAGCAACCCGTGCTCTTACCGCTGAGCCGTCTCGTCGTCGGCCCTCCACGGTGTCATTTCTTGTTGATACTTTTTGGATACTCACTTTAATACCCTAATCATCCACTGGTTGTGTGACATTTGTCTTTGTTTCTAGGTTATACTAGATTTGGGAAACAGAATCTTTTCTCACTTTAGTACTCCGTCTCTGAGCTGCAGAATGTCAGCAGCTTCAGCATTGTCCAGTAGAACTTCATGTAGTGGTGGAGAGGTTCTGAAATCATTACTGTCCTTTTTACTAGCACTTAAAATGTGGCTGCTAATATTATTGGTCTGTAACACCCATTCTTTTTTTTTTTTTTTTTTAGTTTTTTTTTTTTTTTTTTTTTTTTTTTGGTTTTTTGAGACAGGGTTTCTCTGTGTAGTTTTGCGCCTTTCCTGGATCTCACTCTGTAGCCCAGGCTGGCCTCAAACTCACAAAGATCCACCTGACTCTGCCTCCTGAGTGCTGGGATTAAAGGCACCACCACCCGCCCGGCTTGTAACACCCATTCTTATTCAGCAGCTAATGTTTTACTTTCTCCTCCTGAATTTTTTAAATGTAATTTTTGAGTAATAACCTCAATTCAAACACGCAAACAACTAGCTAGCTAGGGCACATGCCAGTCATCTCAGCCCTTGAGTGGTAGAGGCAGGGGTAGGTAGAGGCAAGTTCTAGGCCAGTCTGGGCTACTTGGCAAGACCCCGTCTAACTAAAACCACAAAATCAAAACTGTCGTGACATGACTGTTGCCTCTGTTGTCCCAGCCTTCGGGAAGCAGAGGCGGAGGAAGAGCACCGTGAGTTCAAGGGCGCCCTGGTTTACCTGCTGTCCTCGTTGACAGTGTCAGCCTCACTGTCTCCCTCCTCGTGCTGTTCAGCTCTGTCTCATTTTCAGTCCTTCTCTTGGGGGCTCCCGTAGGAAACTGGTTTTTTGTTGTTTGTATTCTTGTATGTATGTGTGTGTACACATGTGTACACATATGTGGAGGGCTGGTATCTTCCTCAGTTGCTTTTCAGTTTTTGAGACAGGCTCTCACAGAACCTAGTCCTCCTCTTTCAGCCATCAAACCCAAGGGTTCCTCCTGCCTCTACCTCCCTCTCAAGTGCTGGGACTGCAGGTGCACACTGCCGGGCCTGGCCTTTTACTTGGATGCTGGGGTCTGCTCGGCATGGCCTTACCACCTGACCTCCCCAGCTTTCAGAACTCTTTGTTTGTTCTTTTTCTAGGACTTACTACATACAGTTCCAAGTAAAAAGAATGCTTTTATTTTTCTTTTATACAATTGATAGTGTGTTTTACATTTATGTGGTCTTTCACCCTTTGCTGATTTTACTTATAAACTTCCTCAGTGATTTTTAAAAAATAAATTTGATTATGTGTATGTGATTATATTTAAGCAAAAATAGAATTTAGATCCATACCTATTTTAGGAAAAATTCCAGATCTTCAAAAGATACATGCTAAGGCTCAAGTGATGGTACACCCCCCAAATTCATGTTAAAATAAACACATTACAATGTGTAGGTGTTGAGAGTTGAGGCTTTTGAGAAATGATTATGTCATGACTGCTTTGACCTCTTGAGGTAGCATCCTGATGAAAGGCTTATTGCCCCTCTACCCTTTCAGCTAGTGAGGAGGATACAGTGTTCTGCTGGAGCTTGCCTCTTAGCCACTCCAGACACCTGTCCTGCAGGTGTCCTGACACTGTACGGTCTAACTTCCAGACACCTGTCCTGCAGGTGTCCTGACACTGTACGGTCTAACTTCCAGACACAAAGGAAATTTGTTCAGATCTCTTTTGATTACCGAATCTATAATGCATTGTATTCTAGAAGCACAAATGAGTTGAAACAATTATAAAGACTTTGAGTGAACAGAAAGATTCTTTTTACTCTTCCACTGGTGAATGCACTGCTTCAGTAAACAGCTTTGTCATTTTGTGTTTGTGAAGGTCTCCTGTGTATATGTGACATTGTTAGTTCAGAGGGGAATGTACCTTAACTTTGGTGTTTTTGTTAAATAATTCCATAGGAATTGTGCCATTTTTCATTTTTGTTAGTAATGTATGAGTGAATATTTCTTACTTTTGCTGGGTAAATAGTGTTCTATGAGAGACAGGGTTTCTCTGTGTAGCCCTGGCTCTTCTGGAACTCACTCTGTAGTTCAGGCTGGCCTCGAACTCACAGAGCTGTGCCTGCCTCTGCCTCCTGAGTGCTAGGATTAAAGGCATGAACCACCATGCTCGTCATAAGTGAGGTTTTGGTTTGCATCTCTCTGCTGTGCTTGAGGTTTATAGTACTGTATTATTTGGAGGGCTGGTCCTTCGTTTTGTAGTTTGTTAGAACTTTTTCAATCAGAAATGCACTTGTGTCTGTGATGTCAGCTGCAGGTTTCCAGGCTCCCCTCCCCTCACACACTTGTCAAGTGACTTTGCTCACAGTGCTGCTCTTGGTCCCCCTTCTCAGTCAAAGGTTTTTTCTAAGTTGTTACCCATTTGTTCCTGTTTTCTCTTAAAAAGTCCCTGTTTACCTCCACCCCGTTAACTGGAGGTTAGACCTAGTCAATTCCCATGTTTCTGGGTAGTCAGTTTCTTTCACTGACTGAACCAGGTTGTCAGTGTTTTACTAATTGAAACTAATGTAGTATGATTCAGAATCTGATAAAGTCTTGTTGCTTCTCTGTTTTAGAGCTCTGCTTACTTAAAATTTTACTTATTCTTTTGTTTGTTTGAGGAAAGGGTCTCATATAGCACAGATTGACTTTGAATGCATATGCAGCTGATTCTGACCTCTGCTTCCTGATCCTTCTGTCTCTACAATCTTAAGTGCTGGGTTTCGAAGTATGCACTATTATACCTAGCTTTATTTATTTTTCTATACAAAATTTGGGCTCAATTTATTAAATTCATTAAGCATTTTGCTACTGAGAAACCATTTAAAGAAGTAGCATGGCATCCTTGGGAATATCTCTTGGCTAGTTCAGAGAGGCAAGAGGTCTGGGTAAATTCATCTCATATGCCTTTCCCCATACCAGTATGAAGTAGCTGTAAGCAGATTCTGTAGGACCAGTGAGATGACTCAGCAGGTAACAGAGCTTGCCATGCAGACCTGACCACCTGAATTTGATCTCCAGAACCCATAGTAGAAGGAGAGCACTAATTCCAAAAGTTGTCCTCGAACCTCCACGTGTATGCCATGGCATGTGCCTACACGCATGCGTGCGCACACCACACACACACACACACACACACACACACTAAATAAAATATATTTTAAAAACAAACTACTGTAGTTTTCCTTGTTTGGAGAAGATGGGTTTTAAATTACTCTAATTGGAGTCCTTAGGGGTTCCTTTGTGTTAATAGGACACAATATGAAAGAGGGATTAAAGACATTTCACCTGTTTCCTAAGTAGTTCTTGCCCCTTGTATCATGACTTTAATAGTTAACAAGGTCAGAGTGTATTCTTTGACCAAAACCAACTTACTTCTTCCTTGTGTCCTTCCTTCCTTTCTTTTTTTCTTTTCTTGGCTGGCCTGGAACTCACTATACAAACCGGGCTGGCCTGCTCAAACTCACAGAGACCCACCTGTCACCGCCTTCACATTAAACATTTATCTATTACTGGTTGGTGTCAGGTGACTGCTGATCAGGTGCTCTGCTGCCGAGCTACATCCTCAGCAGTCGTATTAAGAAGGCAGGAGTGGTGTGATCAGTTGGTGGTTTTGGTGTGGCTGAGGGATTGGAGGTGGGTGGGAATGGGATATTTGTGTTTAATGCATTTTGAAAATCCTTAACATGCCATTGAATGTTTTCCTGTAGCGTTTAAAATGATTTCATTGTTTATAATATAATTAATCAACATTTTTGTTTGTTTTTTCCCCTTAAAATGATAAGCTTGCTGCTAAATCTGAGCATAATCACGGTTCTTTTGTTGAGGAATTTCTAATGTAAATAACATTTTTAATGTTTTGGTGAATACTGTCAAGTGTCCCATAGTTTAATTACCTTCAGACTGTCTTTTCAGTTCAGTGCCATAATGTGTATTGAATGTATTGCCACTAAATTGTTTACATTTGGAAAGACTAACTGTTACTCTTAGGTCATTTTGAACTTCGTAGTTTTTGTGTTTGGGGTTTTCGTGATAGGGTTTCACCATGTAGCCTAGGCCTAGAGCTCACCAAGTAACCAGAGTGGCTCATAGAAGTCTCCCTGGCTCTTTTAATCTGAGATTAAAGATGTATACTACCAGTAATATGTGGTGTTTCTCAGTTCACCTTTTTCTTATGTTTTAGTATCTAACAGTGCATATGGGCATGTCTGATTTGGAATCTTCTGAGTTTAAATAAGAGACATTGTTTTCAAGTACTGACTTTATTTTCTGTTCATCCTTTTATAATGACTCCCACATGAATAAGTAAGGCTTTTTCTTATTCTGCCACTCACTTTTTAAATTCCTATTAAATTCCTGATTGTGAGGCCAGTTGCTTATTATTTCTTCCGGGTTTCAGTTTCCTGATCTGTAACATAGGGGAGATAGTGGTACCTTCTTTACAACTTGTTAAAGATGAGTTGAACTAAAAAAACCTGTCAACTGGGAAACAGTGACTGGCATGGTAACAGTAACTTTTATTAAATAGAAAATAGGTAGCCTCCTGGCCGCTCAGAGTAGTCTTTTCTGAATAATACCTTTTCTGTTCTTTTGTACTTTCTGTCCCTTGCTTTTTATTTTTAATATATTTACTTTTATTTCATGTGTGTTGGTATTATGCCTGCTTGTATGTCTGTGTGAGGGTGTCAGAGCCCCTGGAACTGGAGTTACAGACAGTTGTGAGCTGCCATGTGGTTCATGGGAATTGAACCCAGGTCCTCTGGAAGGGCAGCCTGTGCTCTTAACTGCATAGCCATCTCTCCAGTCCCTGTCCCTTGCTTTTTAAATGACTGGGGGTGCTGGATGGTTTTAAGTACAGCCCTATTATCAGAACAAACTTGAACTTAACAACAGTAAGAAAAGGTGAGATTGAAAGTCTCTCGGTCATGCCTGTTTCCACTCTATCAGCTCTTTGTTGTTTTTATTTTGCATCTTAGTTCTGAGTCTCAAGTTGTTAACGGTTTGGGGTTCTGATGAGTACTTCTTCTGGGAACTAGTGTGTGAGTATCCTGTGTGGATAAGAAAGAAACGCCCTTTTGTGGGGATGACTGTGATTCCAGTGGGTACTCAACAAGTACTTATTTTAACTGGGTAACTAATGAAAAACCAATAAGAAATTGCACCATTATTTTTGTTTTACTTCCTTGAAAATTATAAATACCACATTTGATTCACGTGGACAAAGCATTCGTATATACACTGGGGCACTTGTACTTATAATAGGTTGTATTAAATTTGCATCTCAGCCAGAGCTTTGAAAGGGCTGTGAACTTTTTTTTTTGAGAGTTCAGATTTTTTTTCAAGTTAAAATGAATAGAAATGCTGCCCTCTAGTGTTCTCTAATGCCTTACTGCCACACACACACACAATGTTCACGTGCCCATGCTAGGATAACTTTTTATTATTTATTATGCCACTAGATTGAATTTTGATACTATAAATGTTATTGTGATGATTTGATTGTTTTATTATAATTAAGTAATACTTCATGAAGCATATTTTTCTCTTATTGGCCTTTGGAAAAGCTTGGTCCTAAAACAAACTTTTGCTTAGTTATAACTCTTTGCACACATCATGTGGTGCATTTATCTCCTTTTGCTTGTGTGACTCAGAGTTTACACTGATAACCTATAAGCAAACCATATGTAATGATTTTCTAAATAATTGTTTTATTTTATCTTTTGGTATTTGCAGTTTCAGAACTTTTATGTTTCAAAATATTTCAGATTTTGAAAATTTAATATTAAGTAAAGGTGAAAGTATGAGGTCTTTAAGATTTAAAAGGAGACATTCTTTAAGTTATGTTGAGCAAAATTTAACCTGATTTTATAGTTTTCACTGTAAAATGAAAAGATCAGAAATAAATTTTAAAGTTGCTTTTTAAAAATTATATAGAAATATATAATGAATATAAAATGAATGTGAGAGACAGAGACTGGCAAACTATGAGCAATAGGTGATCACCAAGAATTCTAACAGGTTGAAAGAGTGGATGCTGTGATTTACCATGGTCTTTGCCATGGTCGTAGAAGTGTGCCTTGACAGAAGAAGGAGATCATTTGCATTTAATCTATTTGGAAAATCTTGAATTGGATTTTGTTATTATAATTAGAAGTTCTTCATATGTTCTGGATATTAATCCCTTATTAGATATGTGATTTGCAAATACTTTATCTTGTTCTTTCTGTTGTTGTGGAAACAGGGTCTCTGTTGGCTCTGCTGGTCTGTACCTCACTATGTAGACCAAGGTGGCCTGGAGCTCATAAGAGATCAGCCTGCCTCTGCCTTTTGAGTGCTGGGATTAAATCCCATTCTTTGAATTTGCTTTTGCAAGGTTGATAGTATCTTGGTGCATGAATTAAATTTTTCATGAGATCCATTTGTCTATTTCTCTTTTCTTTTGTTGTCATATCTAAGGAACATTACAGTTTTCAACATTTTATGTTTTATGTTTGATCCTTTGTCAGTTGTGAGTTCAAGTTTTTTATATGACATTAGGTTAAGATCCAACCTAATTTTTTTTGTTAACATATAGATGTGAAGTGTTTCTATCAAGGCTGACTGCCTTTTCTTATTGAATGGTTTTGAAACTCTTATAAAAAAAAGTTTGACTATGTATTTAAGGGTTTAATGTGGTCCTTTTATAGTGTTCTGTTTAGATATCTGTCTTTAGTACCACTGCTTTGAGTACTGTAGTTCTGAAATGTTTGAAACTAGATAGTTATCCCCTCCCCGGCCCCCCTCCGGTAATATTTGTGTTTGTATATCCCCTCCCTGCCCCCTCATAATACTTGTATTTGTATACGTTGTGTGTGTAGGTGCATGTGTGTGTGTGTGTGTGTGTGTGTTAGTAGTCTTTCACTATCACTCTCTTTATATTTTGAAACAGGGTCTCTCACTGAATCCAGATTCACCAATTGACTAATGAGCTCTGGGATCTGCCTGGCTCTCCCTAGCTCCAGCTAGGATTTAGATTGCATTACAATACTTCACTTTTTTGTGGGTGCCAGGGATCTGAGTTCAGGTCCTCATGTATGTGAGGCAGGCAGTTTACTGACTCTCCATTTCCCTAGGTCCTTAGCTGTGATCATTTGAATAAAAACTCCCCTTCCTTTTGAGGTGTGGCCTTGCTGAATGAAGTGTGCCACTCAGGGTGGACTTGGAGAGTTGAAAGCCTCGCCCTTCTTCCTGTTTGCTTTCTCTGCTTCTGCTTGCATCTGAGGGTGTGAGTGCTCAACTAACTCACCCTTTTCCCACTTTTTTGATTTATTTCTTGTGCATTTTATGACAGTTTTGTTCTTCATTCCCTGCATTTCTCTCCCCTTGTTTGAATGAGTTTGTGTAGAACATTGATACTGCTTTCTTACCCTCTTTTGTGTATGTTCCCCATCTATTTTCTTGGTGCTTTCCATGAGAATTGCATTCAGCATCCTAAAGTTACAACACATTGTTGTGAACTTAAACAACTTACCTTGAGTAGCACACAACAGTTGCCTTTTGACAGCTCTGTTCCATCCCTTTTTGTTGTTGTATCCGGATTATAATTTCATGGTTAATGTATCCCAAAGCATAAATTAACAACAGCTTCTTTAAATATAATAGTTCATAAATTTTGTAGAACAAATTTATGAGCTTGAACTAAAGTAAAAAAAAAAAAACTAAAATAAAACTAAATATCTTTTATTAGAAGATCTGAAATACTCTCCAAAAACTTGGAGCCCTGACATGGCCCACCTGTGGGAGATTCTACATTTCACTGTATGTGATAGGTTACAATCAAAATTCTGGTACATGAAACATACTGTAGACATTTCTTTTTAGATCATGTGTATAAGGTATTTATGAAACAAATGGATACACACACAATATTAATACCTCCAACTTACTGTAATTTCTTTCAGCATGAAAAATGTCCTTTCTCAACTTAAAACTTTATATCACCCATCTGTCCTTTCTTCTCTGCAAACCATCATAGCTCCATTTCTTTAAAGATTTGTCTGCACAGCTTGGTACCACTTTCCTACCTCAGTAACTCTTCAGTTGACTTTAGTCCACCCTAGCACTCCATTTAAACTGCTTTATTAAATTGCTGACAGGTTCTCTTGGCACAGCTGTTGAACACTTCTATTCTCCAGCCTTTTAACAGTAGTTTCCGTAACCAGTCACATTCTTGCTGTGTTCTTCAGCTCTTGGTGTCTGTGGTAATGTACTGTTGTGTTATTTTACTTAGCCTTGCCTTTCACCAGCTTTTTCTGAATTTCCTTCTGTCTTGCCCCTACTTTGGTAATGACTTTCCTCTTGCTTTCCTTTTTGTTACTAAGAGCAATTTTGTCTCTCCCTTTGACTTTACCCATTGTCTGTACACGTTGTGGCCCTGATCTGTATTTCTGAGGATCTCTACTAAATATGATATGCAGTATCTTACCTTGCGATTCTTCCTTAGGAGACAGGCTCTTTCTCTACAAACTCTCGCTCTAGTTCCCCAGTGCTTCAGGAGATTCCTGGGAAATTCCAATTCCTTCGAGTCTATTGTTTGAACAGTTTGATAACCAAAGAGAGAGGCACTCTTTACAATGTATCCATTCCTGCCATGTGGGCCAGTCAGAAGTTTAATTTTGTGTTTGTTCTACAAGCAGTGAGTGCCGGCTGTTTTCTGCCTTTCTCTGTTGGGTATTAGTCATTCTACTAGGTGAAGAGCAGCACCTCATGGCATAGGTATTAGTCATCCTGCTGGGTAAATAGTGGCACCTCATTGCAGTGTTGAAAAAAACCCATACAACATGTAGTGTTGAACATCTTTTTATATGCTTTTTCCCTTTGGTTAAATTTTTATTCATATTTTCTGCCTATTTGTTATTGAACTATAAGAGTTCTTTGTATATTTTGATTATTAGTTAGTTCTTTATCAAATAATTTTCAAATATTTGCTTCTAGTTTATGTTTTTTATTTTATTCTCTATTATCTCTTACAGATACAGATTTTTTAAATTCTTTTTTTAAAGACTTATTTATTATGTATACAAGTGTTCTACCTGCATGTATGCAGCCAGACCAGAAGAGGGCACCAGATCTAACTACAAATGATTGTGAGCCACCGTGTGGGTGCTGGGAATTGAACTCAGGACCTCTGGAAGAGCAGCCACTGCTCTTAACCTCTGAGCCATCTCTCTAGCCCCGATACAGATGTTTTTAATACAATGAAATCCATCTTAACAGTTTTTTCATTCATGAGTTGTTTTAGTGGTATATCTAAAAAGAGTTATTGTCCATACTAAGGTCACTTCTGTATCATCTTTTAAGAGTTGCAGTGTTGTACAATTACCTGTTAAAAGACATTTAAAAATCAAGAATAATGCTTTTACTATTCACTCAAATATTGCCATTTTGTTGGTCTTTTAGTTTTTATCTTATAGATTATCTGAAATTTTCTTTTTATTGAAGATGCTTCCCCTCCCCCAGTTTGTTTTATTGGAACACTTTCACTGTGTGTGTGTGTGTGTGTGTGTGTGTGTGTGTGTGTGTGTACACACATTCAGCTCCCTGTGTAGCACATGTCTGGTTTTTAATCACATCTGGTTTTATAAAGCATTTCAGAGCCTTTGTTTGCTTAATCTGCCATCTGGCATTTCTGAATTGGTTCTTATGGACTGATTTACCACCTGAAACGGGATCCATACACCATTGTTCATGAGGACAGAAGTCCTCTTCTCATTCCTGAGGTGGATAAGAATTCCATTGGACTTCATGGGTAAGAGCTTACCTTGAATCTCAGATCAGGCTTGGACTGGGTCTTCCTTTGAAACATTGTTGGAAAGATGACTGCATTTTACATTCTGAAATGGCCATTGGAGACACGGAGTGAAAGGTGTTGTTTGGATGTCTGGTTGACAACGGGGAGAGTTGTGACAGTTTATCTTGTCACGTTGAGATTTAGATCACCATGGTAACAAGTCTCCAGACGTGCTTTCGAGGGATTATTTAGATTGGGTAAAGACGGGAAGACCCATCCTAAACATGGGGGTATTATTTATTCCATGGGCTGGGGTTCCAGACTGAATGAACAAGAAACTGAGCCAAATTAACCCTTTCTTCCTCAAGTTGATGTGTCAAGCTTTTTGTCACAGCAGTCAGACAACTAAGTCATATTCTCTGGTGTTGATTCTTCATGAAATCCAAGAGAAATGGTGATGTTTCTCTAATTCCATTAACCACTTGAATCCTAGATAGATTTATCAACAGCATTTTCTTTTTCATGAGAATTATTAGGAGTTTCTGTTGAGGATAATTCCCAATTGTTGAAGTTATCAGTGGCTGTCCATTAATGTTGCATATCTGGGCTGTCACCATAGAAAAATCATGTGCTACATTAACTAGCTTGTAGGTTAGCTCTTACTTGTTGAAGTTAAATTTAAGTCAGTAACATACAATTGAAATAATTGTATCTATAGCAATTGGAAGAGACCTAGTAAAGTAGAGCTATATTTATTTTTAGTGTATGTATATGTTTTGCCTGCATTGTATTTTTGCACTCTGCATGTTTACAGTACCCACAGAGGCTAGAAGAGAGAGAGTATCAGATCTCTAGAAGTGTAGTTGCAGACAGTTGTGAGCCATCAAGTGGGCGCTGGGAACTCAACCGGGTCCTCTCTAGGAACAGCCAGTGCTCTTAACCACTGAGCCATCTCATCTCTCCAGCCCCAAATTCATTTATTTATTCTTTAAGGCTTAAGATTCTGCTCTAAGCCAGGTGGTAGTGGCGCACGCCTTTAATCCCAGCACTTGGGAGGCAGAGGCAGGTGGATCTCTGTGAGTTCGAGGCCAGCCTGGGCTACAAAGTGAGTTCTAGGAAAGGCACAAAACTACACAGAGAAACCCAGTCCCCCCCCCCCCAAAAAAAAAGGATTCTGCTCTATATGTGGTATCTTTTGGTGATTTGATCTAAATATTGTGCTTTGTATGAATTATATTTAGTTTTGTGACATACTACTGAGAAAACACCAATTTAAAAATACATTCTTAAATGCTGTCTTATTTCCTCAAATTGTCATTCTGGCAAGAAAGGACAGTAAATATTTTGGATTTCAAAATTGACTTAACAGGTATCTAACCATTATTTGCATTTATTAGTCATTGAAAATGAAATCTGGAGTCAGAGAGGACTCCCTTTTCTGCTAATTGTGTCCCTGGGTAAATTGTTGAAACTGTATATTCCATATTTATCAAATGAACAGTGTAGTGGTTTTTAACTGATCTCTTAAATATTTGGATTATATGAACTAAGTACAGTGTTAAGTGCGTTTTTTTTTCCCCCAGGAAAACTAAGCCATTGCACTTAGGCAAATATAAAATGAACATAGACCATGGATTGTATTTCATTTGACTATTACCATAAAGGTATCAAATTTGGAAAGAAATTAGTTAATGGCTACAAGGCTATGGACTTTTAGTTATCTTCTCTTATTAAAAAAATTATTTCTTCTCTACTTGATAAAATCATTAAGTTAGAATATATAACTTGGGGCCTGGAGAGATGGCTCAGTGGTTAAGAGCATGACTACTCTTCCAGAGGACTGGAGTTCAATACCCAGCATCCACATGACAACTCAGAATTGTCTGTAACTTCAGTTTCAGGGGATCTGACACCCTCACACAGACATACATGCCAGCAAAACACCAATCAGTTTACATAAAATAAAAATAAACAAACAAAAAGAATATATACTCGACACCTTAACTTTTTGTAATAGTGATTTGAAGTATATTCTCTTTTAAGTCAAGAGTTTCTTAATGTCACTATTGATTTAAACGTGATCGTTCTTCACTGTGGGGAGCTGTCCAGTGTCCGTAGGGATGTTCAGTAGCAAGCCTGCATTTTACCCACACAATGCCAGTAGACCTTGCCTGTCAGCTGTAAAAGCAGATATTGCAAATTGTTTCAACAAAATTATCCCATGTTGAGAAACATTTCCTCAGATAATGTTGAGTAGCCTTTTTCTTCTTACAGTATTGAAAGATTGTGCATATTCACGCTTAAATAGCCTTTCTAACATGTAAGCACTTTGTACAATGTCTGGTAAGTAATAGATAAAGCAGCTGTTATTGATAACTGTTGGTGTTCTTGTTGTTAACAATGCTTTCCTTAGGCTGCTTGAAGCTCATTATTTGACAGAATATACTTATGATTGGTTAAAATTAGGTTTTGCACATTAAGCCACAAATTTCTATTTCTCATACTGTCTGTAGTTTGAAGTATTGATAAATTTTGACTCTATAAATTAATCACCTTTATTTTAAAAATCAAATAAGAACAACTGAAATTCTTAATTATTAAAATGATTATAGCACGGTATTATAATTGAAAAATGTTACACATTTATATTACCATCCAACCAGCTCGCTAAGGTAGGTCCATTATGAAGACCTTTGGCTGAATAGTTGTATTTGAACTTTGCATGACATATTATTCTGGTAGACAACATGCTAGTAATGGACTTTGGGTGAGCAGATGTGCTGGGATATATCTTTTTTGAAGGCCCATTACTCACAGTCTACATGATCAGTGAGAGTGAGACAAATCCCACTTGTACATCAAATTAGAGAAGTTATTTTCTTACTTATACAAAATGAGTTTCTTGCAGCAGGTGGAGCCCATGGTGGCTCCCATGCTTGGTTAAATTTAATTTAGGGGCCTTGATGAAGACAAGTTGAAGTCCAGGAATTTGATTGTACATAAGAAAAAGCCATCTTGCGGATCTGAGTCCCAGTCATATATGCAGAGCTGACCTCAGCTGTGGAGGTGGAGCCAGCTGAAGGAAGCAGCATGCATGTCTTTGGGAAAGTGAGCTTTGGTTACATGCTCACTACAGTTGGCAGGCAGCATTGGCCAAGGAAGTTTTTTCTAGAATTTCAGTCTAAATTGATTGACGTGCTCAGGGTCAGAAAAAATATCTCCTAAGATCAACTACAAACGGCTCTTCCCAGTGTCATGCACTATAAAGTAGCATGCACCAGCAGCACAGTGCCCTTAGTGTTTGGATATGAGTTTGGACAATACTCTGTAAAGAAGCTTTGGTATTAAAAATCTAGTAGTATTTCTGAAAATAAATAATTATAATTCAAGTAAGATGGATTGGATTGATTGACTTTAATTTGTATCAGGAAATTCTCCGCCCTTTGTGTGTCCCACACAAGAGCTGGTCTGAGCACAGATAAAATGTAGTAGGAAAGCTCTGCCTTTTTTTTTTTAATTAACTTTTATTATATTGTGGGCTGGAGAAATGGCTCTGTGGTTAAGAGCACTGCTTGCTCTTTGAGAGGACCCATATTCAATTCCCAGCACCCCCATGGTAGCTCACAACTCTCTTCTAACTCTAGTCCCAGGGGACCCAGCGCCATCGTCTGGCCTCTGTGGGCACCGAGCACATGTGGTACAGACATACATGCTGGCAAAACACCCATATGTGTGAAATAGATAAATACAGTTGTAAAGAAAAACTACCTTTCATTTTTATTTATGTGTGTGCCAAATGTGCAGGTACCTTCAAAAGCCCCAAGAGGGATCCGATCCCGGAGCTGAAGTGACAGGAGGTTGTGGGTCTCCCTATGTGTCTGATATAAGATCAGTTTGGTCTTCTAAAAGAGCAACGAGGGTTTTTAAAACTGAGCCACCTCTCTAGCCCCAAGCTCTACTTTTTATGAACGCTTAATGTGAAATGCCATCATTTTCCATTGATGCAGTATTGTTTGCTTCATTTTTATGTGTGATCCTGTGGGAAATTAAATACATAGGAAACTCGTTTACTATGGGGCTGGAAATCTCCTCTGGTAACATGTTGATGAAATCGATGGTTGCAGGCTCAATATTTACATTAATATTGTAGGTTTTTTAAAATTCTAAATCAAATTGATCTTAGATTTTATATAGAAAAAAGCTTCTATCAAAATGAAACAACAAAAGCATACTCCCTTACTCACCATGTGTAAGTCAGTGTTACATTACTTTATTGATGGATTATACATGAAGAAAATAAGCCCCAAACTTGGCCACAAAATGCAAATTGTATCTTTATCTTTACATAGAACAGCAGTTCTCTACATGTGGCTTGTGACCCCTTTGGGTTTCACATAGGTTGTCTAAGACAATCAGAAAACACAGATTATTTACATTAAATTCATAACAGGAGCAAAGCTACAGTTATGAAGTATCAAAGAAAATAAGTTTACGGTTGGGAATCACAACCTGAGGAGCTGTATTCAAGTGTCACGCATTAGGAAGGTTGAGAACCCCTGACACAGAGCACTCTGAAAAGGCGCAGAGAAGTGATGCATTAGGGTTGGACAGACGACTCACTCGGCAGGGAAGAGCACTGTTGCTCCTGCGGAGGAACTAGGTTTGGTGCCCAGCACCCACAGGGTGGCTTCACCTGAAACTCCGCTTCCAGAGGCTCTGACCCTCTTCAATCCTTTGCAGGCACCAGGCACACATGTGGGGCGCATACATTCATGAACTCAAAACACTCATGTACATACAATTTAAAATTTTTTAAAGTGATGTATTTACATAATTTCTGCAATTAAAAATAGCACATGGTTTAAAACCAATTGAAAATAGGAAGAGCTGTCTAACAAAAATATATTTCTGGGAATAATTAGTTATAAAGAACTATTTAATTTCTTAAATTATCTCTATTTATTTGGTGACTGTGTTGGCATGTATGCCATGGTGAGAGGACAGTTGCAGAAGCAGGTTCTCCTGTTATGTGGTTCTAGAGGTTGGACTCAGGTCACCAGACTTGCTGGCAAACATTCTTACCTGCTGAGCCATCTTGCTGGCTCCAGAAATCGTTTTAAATAAAAAAATTTTCCTTGGTTTTTGGAGAACTGTAAACTTTCCAGTTTATGGTATGAATATGTCTTAAATTGGTAGTGGACTAAAATATATATACTGAAGCTTTTTTTAAAAAAAAAAAAAACCTTACTAATGAATATATTCCTTTTCTGATCACCTGGGGAGGTTTGGTTGTTCCTTTTGCTTTTTCTTCATTACAAAAAGTCTTTATCCTGTCAGAAAATTCTAGTAATATTTCAGAAATGGAAATGGTTGGACAAGAAAAATGCTTTCATTAATGTGTTTTAACATTTTTATTGGGCATTAAATTATGAGCCAGAACAAAGTTCCCCTGTATGACATAGACCACTCGGGCTGCATTTATGTTTCTTCTGTGTTTTATTAGGCTTTTCTTCATGTGTTGTATACAATGGGATGTTTTGGGGGAAGGGTTTTAAATGTTAAAAGTAATGTTTTTCAGTGTAAAGAATTAATCACTGGAAAATGTTTTTCTCTCTTTTAATTTAAGCTGTTATATATGATGAGGTCCATAAGATGTCTTTAAAGTGCCAACACTGTCAGGGTCCTTCTAAGAGATTGCAAGCACTGGTCATGATTAGTCTAGTACTCTTTGTGACCGCTGAAGACCTCTTCTAAACCCCATCACTTCAATCGTGGTAGGAGTCTGTCTGTGAGAGGAGTTCTTGGTGGCCCTCTAGTGGGATAGCGAAGAAAACAGTATATTGAAAATGTCTTATGGGCATATGTATAATAATTAAAGATAATTGGAAAGGGCATCCAATAACTTAAGAAATACTTAAATAATTTTGGAAATAAAAAGAATGTGGATTGGCTAGTATTATCATGTGAGAGGCTTAACTTTATAGTTAGAATTTTTAAAGACTTGTCTAAAATGTTGGAATGACATTAAGCTGTATATATTATTGTCAGAGATTATATATATAAATACAATCTAAGACTACAGATGAGTTACATTTTCATTGATGTATTTTTATAAAATCAGAATTTATTAAAGCTTTGTGGCAAAATAAAATCAAAATGTTAAATGTACAATCAAAGCAGAACATTTTTGAGAGGTGAATTGTCCTGTAAATTTTGGTTAAAACATGTCAGAAACAGCTTGAAATAGTGGAAAATAAATCGTTTTTACCAGTACATAAGCATTATACTTAAACTTTACATTTACAAAAGGCATGCATAATGATACCTTTAATCCCAGCACTCTGGAGGCAGAGACAGGCAGATCTCTGTGAACTTGAGGCCAGTCTGGTCTACAGAGTGAGCTCCAGGAGAGCCAGGGCTACACAGAAAAACCCTGTCTCAAAAAAACCAAAGGGGGGAAAATACTTAAAATACTTAAAAAATATATTTCTATTGCAGCTTGGTTATGGTTATAAATGGATTAATGGCCATGTGGATGCCTGAGGTCTGGGCTGCCACCTGGGACCATGGTAGTGTCCGAGGGCCACGCTGCCACTGGGACCATGCCAATCTTGAGTGGCCTGCACTGCCAGACCCGGCTACTACTGAGGACCATGTCTGGATCTGTGGTCTGTGTTAAAGTCTGAGTCCCCTGTTACCACCAAAGGGCACACGGAAGCCTGGGGTCTGGGCCACAACCTGTGGCCTTGTTGGTGTCCAGAGGCTGTGGCGCCACCAGAGCCGTCCTGATCTGAGTGGCCTGTTCTGCTGCTGCTGAGGGCCATGTCTGGCTCCATGGTCCTGCTACACTAGTGTCTGTGTTGATGTCTGTGGCCTGTGTTACCACAGGGGTCATAGAACCAGGCATGATGAAATCAGAAGACCATACTAAGCCGCCCTTCACTGGCCCTGGGAAAGCTGGCCCTGCCCCTCACTGGACACTGCAGCAAGAAAGCTAACCCCAACCCTCAGGAGAGACCTGCCCCCGCTCCCCATTCAGGAGAGATGGGCCCACCCTTCACCATGGATGAGGGGGAACTAGCCAATGGCCTGGGCTTAGGAGAGCTCACTCCACCCCTTGCCTGAGGG
Organism: Peromyscus maniculatus bairdii; assembly: GCF_049852395.1. Lineage (NCBI taxonomy): Eukaryota > Metazoa > Chordata > Mammalia > Rodentia > Cricetidae > Peromyscus > Peromyscus maniculatus. The sequence continues at coordinate 22,937,120 of NC_134863.1, forward strand.
GGTCAGTCCCAGTGGCCCCGACTGACCAGCTCAGCTACCACCCAGGCCCACAGATGGGCCTTGGGTTGACCCACCCTAACATCTACCCCATCTGGGACCTGCTAGAGCTATGAAGGGATTGGTCCTGTGGAACAGTGTCTATAGAATCTTCATGACTGGGGAGCCTTGGGATATCTTGGAGGAGTTTGGTGAGGGCCCAGTGATGATGGTGTGCCAGAAAGACCAGTGACTTACTGCAATGAACATTTACAAGTAAAGCTGATTGGACAAAAGGGTATATATACTGTGGGACACACCAGAGCTCTTAATGCCCCGAGGGTGAAGGAAGAGGTGGGAAAGACAGAGGGAGCGAAGAGGGCTGGTTTGGGTTTTTGTTTTTTCCCTTTTGTTTGTTTGCTTGTTATGGTTTGAATTTTTTTAAAACTTGAATTTTCTTTTAAATTTTCTTTTGGGGGAACACTGCAGGGATGAGGGGCAGATATAGGAGATTGGAAAGTGAACAGAATTGGGGTGCATGACATGAAATTCCCAAAGAATCAACAAAGAAATTATGTTAAAAAATAAAGGCCGGGCGGTGGTGGCGCACGCCTTTAATCCCAGCACTCGGGTGGCAGAGCCAGGCGGATCTCTGTGAGTTTGAGGCCAGCCTGGGCTACAGAGTGAGTTCCAGGAAAGGCGCAAAGCTACACAGAGAAACCCTGTCTCAAAAAACAAATAAGTAAATGAAGGAAGGAGGGAGGGAGGGAAGGGGGGAAGGGAAAAGGAAAGGAAAGGGAAGGGGGAAGGAAAAGAAAGAGAAATCTACAGAGAGAGAGATCCAGGACAGGCACCCAAACAACACAGAAACCCTGTCTCAGATAAAAATAAATAAATAATTTAAAAAACTGATTAATAGGTGTTTACGCATATATAATTATAGTACGGAATTTGTAGTGAATACATGATTTTCAGGAGATGCCATTTCACGGTACTGGAGAGATGGTTTAGTGGGCGCAAGCAGCTGCTGTGCAAGCAGGAAAACCCGAGGTCAGACCCCAGCCTTAGTTACAGAACAGAACGCAGAGTGGATGCGGCTGTGTGCAGCTGTCATCTCGGCAGCCATCCGTAGGCGTGGAGACAAGGGTCGCTGGGGGTCGCAGGCTGCCAGCCCCGCTCCAGGTTCAGTGAGAGCCCTGTGTCAATGGGAATAAGGTGGAGGAGGTTTGATAGTAACAGAAGACCTGATGTTCTCTCTTGGCCTTGTGCAAGTGTACGTACACACACACACACACACACACACACACACACACACACACACACAAACACACTGTTCATGTAGGCTGTGACTCCTTACTCTGCCTCCTCGTCATATCCTTTAAGTAATAATCTCGTGGGGGTTTGCTGTCTTTTATTCCAGTTAGAGGCCATTGGGTGGGATGGTTTCCTGTCTCATATAATTGCCCCTGTACTACCCCTCACTAATTGGGAGGAAAACAAAGACAAAACCCTTACAGTGTAGATTTGAACAATCTGGCTGACAGATTTTATTCAGCTAACTCATGCTTAAGGCTGAGCTTACAAATAATTAAATACTAAATAAAACAGCAGCAGTTTAAATAAATGTTCCTCCCCTGCTACCTAGTACAACCAGCTTGGAGGTAAGGGTCTGTTCTAGGTACTAAGATTGCTCCATTGAGAGTCTGTTGTAATTCCAGTCATACTATAGAAAGAAGAGGTAGAAAGGGAGAGGGATGTGGTTTACAGAACCAGTAAGTGTCTGTTTATGTTTCATTGATCGTGTCTATCTTAATGTTGACTCTGTTAGCAAGAAAGAGTGGGGGCATGGTAGTTAGCTTTACGTAGCCTGTGCATTAGAGAAAAGCAAGGAGAGCAGGTGGGGGTGTTGAGTGAAGCAGTGTGTAATTTGACTTCGTGTATTAATTTTGCTGAAGTCATTAATTTCATAAGTGCTCTCACTAAATTATTTGTCCATTTAGCAGAAATACAAGATAAATTAAAACAGACATTCTTTTAAAAAATAGTATGTTTGTTATACAGAGTTATGTGCTTTGTAATGATGTTTCTATTCAAATGTATGGTGCACTTTGGCCATATTCACTTCCCCTTATCTGTTCTTGTCCTCTCTCACTAGTACCCTTTGTCTTCACAGCCCTGGTTCTATTTCGTGTCTGAGTGTGGTGGGTGTGTGCATTTACAGGCAAGTGGATAGAATTGGAGATCACCATATTTCGTGTAATAAGCCAAACCCAGAAGGATACATATTGGATGTTTTATCTCACACATGAAACCTAGATTGGCTTGCTTGTATACATTTCTTTCTCATGCCTTAGCACTCTTAAGACTTAAAGCAGTGTATTAAGTTAGAGTAGAGAGAACAGAAACCCTTGTTTCCAATTTTAGAGAAATACTTCCAGTTTTTCCCATTTAGGCTATAGGTTTATCATATGGCTATTGAAATATGCTTCTGTTCCTAGTTTCTTTGGGACTTGTTTGTTTTGAGACAGGGTTTCCCTGTGTAGCCCTGGCTGCCTTGAAACTCAGGAGCTACCTGGTCTTGAACTCAGATCTGTGCCTCCTGAGAGCTAGGATTAAAGTCCGTGTGGCATCACTATATCGGTCTTTGGGGCTTTTATGATAAAAGATGTTCATTTTTTGTCAGAGGCCTTTCTTGTATCCTTTGTGATAATTATTGTAGTTGGATTTTTTTGTCAGCTCCTCAATAATGATATGGAGACTTCTTAATTATGAAAGTTTGGCCTTAGCTTAGGCTTGTTTCTAACTAGCTCTTACAACTTAAATTAACCTGCATTTTTTATTCCACATTCTTTTACTGGCTTGTTACTTCATCTCCACTATGCCCATTCTGGTTATTCAGCATCTGGCTGGTAACTCCTCTTCCCAGTGTCCTTTCTGTCCACACATATTGCTTAGCTATTGGCTGTTCAGCTTTTTATTAAGCCAATCAGAGTGACACATCTTCATAATGTACAAAAAGATTATTCCACAACATTTTCCTCTTTTTGTCTAAATAAAAAGGAAAGGTTTTAACTCTAAAAATACAAAACTATATACAATAAGAACAATTACAAGGTAAGAAATATACTCACAATATCCAGTCCATATGTATTTGGCAAATTCAGAGAAAATACTCTATTATCCTATCTTGATGAGTCCAAAGTTTTGTACCTAATTTACTTTCTATTAAGACTAAAGAAAAACTAGATAACTATAACTATTTAGTTTTTAACTCTATCAAAGGCCCGAGAAGGATATAATATTACCTGAGTAAATAGGAAGTGCAGAGAAGGCAACTTCCAAAGCTATGGAAATGACAGGGACATCTGGTTGCCTGGACAGTCACCCTAGGCTCCTCTGTAATGTTGGGGCATCCATCTTTGGCCTACAGGCCTTGAATATCTGACAGGGTTTTCCATGAAGCAGGAATTTTGAAGGACTGTCTTGTCTTGTCTTGGCAAAGTTTGGTGGTCTTATCCCTCTGTGTCCTGCTTGTCCAGTTTGTACAGTATATTGTTAGCAGTCAAGGCAACTGGCAAGCTTTGCCACAATGAAAGCAATCTCAGTAAGGAGATTCTTTGATGCCCACCTTCCTTTTTTGAAGTGAATTGGTGCTGCCAGAAGCAGACATGTCTCATTATTATGAAAAGCTTTGTTATTAAAACATTTTAAATGCATATTCTGTAGGTCTTTGAAGTGTTTGAAGATTACCTGTCTATCTAAATATATCTCTGTATGACCTTGAAAACATATGTAACTTGAGCATAAGTTTAATTGTTATAAATGACTATTAACCTGTATTTTTTTATTATCCTAAATAGCTTTCAAGGACTAAAACTTAATACATTTTTAAATGAGCTGCATAGGTACAATACTTTAAACAAGAGTAGAAACATATATACAGTATAACAAAAATAACCTTAATTTATATCAATATACAACAATCCATACCAATGTAAAATATTTGAGACTAATGGTTGTTCAGAAGTAGACTCAACAATCTGCCCTTTATCCCATCATTTATATACCATATCCCCCTTTTTTCCCTTCAGAAAGAGATCCCTAAATTGAACCTTTGTTTAGCTTTCTCCCTGACTATGACCAGTAACAATTTGTAACTAACTTCCCCAAATGATGTTTAACATCCATAACTCACCAAACGACCAAAAACCATCCACCCCATTTCTTGGGAATATGGACGTTGAGTTCTCTAGACTGATTGCTGTTGTTTGGGGGCAATGACATCGTTAGGAGACACTGAGAAAATTGAGATAATGACTAAGTCCTGGAGAGCTAGCTGTTGTCCAGTCTCGGTGTGATGGGGGGGTGCACGGCTTAGCTGAAGTCTGGCTGGAGTAGTCTGTGAGGCTGGACCATCTCAGCCAGCAGCCTTGAAGCTGCTCTGGATGTAGAATTCTGAGGACACTGCAACAGAAGCATCTGAGATGTTAGATCACCCGGGCCACCTGTTTTCATTGGTGTCTGGTCCCCTTGTTCTGAAAACACACCAACTTTCAAAGGTAACATACATATCTGCATTAATGCAAGTGTGGACTGTGTGTTGTGCACAAACCAGCCAAAGAAGATTTTTTTTGTTTTATGTTTGAGTAGGTAAAATGTATGTCACCTGTCTTGTAGTTTTTCTAGGTTTATTTCTTTACATCTGTAGTCAGAATTTTAAGGGAGTCTTTCCCGATCAAATCTGATCTCTATCAAACTTGAATGAATCCACAGCCTTTCATTTTCTGTGGAAACAAAAGTGTAACTTCTTCCCCAACATAACATTTTTTTTTACTTCCATTTTTAAGTTCATACATTTTTAAAAATATATAGGTTGCTTTAATTTAGTAGGTTTTTTTTTTATAATTCATTCTCTCAGCAGCTATTGTTTGCTCATCAGCAGTCAAAAAATTAGAAGTCAACAAGACACCATATAGGATCCAGACTGCAACTAACATATTCACTCCCCCACCCTGCGCTCACTCCCTCTCAAATCTCTTTGGCAAAATTAGCCAAAACCAGGTTTAGACTCCATTTTATTATTTATTTTCTACTATATTTTTAAATTCTTATCTATTATTACTTCTTTGTTTCAGCCTTCAGGACTAAAAATAAATATTGCCAGAAACTACCTTTGAATTAGTCTGTACATACTGAAAAATAATGAATATGTCCCCATACCACTGGACTATAGTATTTAATGCTACCTTGAAACCAGTCACTAAACATTAATAGATAAACTTTTTATTTAAGAATACTCTTTTTACACATACACACCACATACGTGACACAAAATAGAAGTGCAGGGTACAATTGAACACTGTTCTACTTTGCTACAAAAACCACACTTTTAGAGTCTACACATCAGTGGAGCTCTGTGTTATGTATTGTTCTGTATTCTTTGTTGTTCTGCGCTTCGCTTTCTTCATTTAGCATGACCTCCAGTTCCATCCATGTTGGCACAAGTGACAGGATTCCATTCCTTTTTAATATTGGATAACATTCTGTCTGTATATGTACTACCACATTTTCATTACCTGTTCACCTGTTGATCAGTAATTCAGTTATTTCCATTTATCAGCTGCAGTAAACCTGCAAAGTACAGGTGCGGTGACTTTGTTAAATTCCTACTTTGTTGGGTGTATCCCAGTAGTGAGATCGCTGGATCATATGGTAATCCTATTTGTGTGTGTGTGTGTGTGTGTGTGTGTGTGTGTGTGTGTGTGTGTGTGTGTGTGTGTAATTTTTCGAGACAGAGTATCTCTGTGTAGCCCCACTGTCCTGGAAATAGTTCTGTCGACCAGGCCGTCTTGAACTCATAGAGATCTGCCTGCCTCTGCCTCCTGAGTACTGAGATTAAAGGCGTGCCCTGCCACTGCCTGGCCTATTTTTAAAAATTTAAGGAACTTCCCTACTGTTTCCATAGTGAGTATATTGACTTATATTCTCATCAACAGCATACAAAGATTACCAGTGGTCTTTTGATAATAGCCATCTAATAATAGTCAAATGGTACCTAGTGTGTCTTTGATTTGTATTTCTGTATTGGCTGCTGATGTGGAGCCTGGGTCACGTGCCTCTTGGCCTTTTCTTTGCCTCATTTTAAGAAATGTCTGTTTCTGTCCATTTCCCAGTTTTATATTGGGTTATTTGGTGGTTTAACTATTGCATGTTTTAAATTACTCTCTTTTTCTGCTTGCTGAGCCTGTGTTAAATGTGTAGCCTTCACTTTCCTCATTCTGTAGCTTGTCTTTCAGTCATGAGTGCAGCTTTTCTTGTGCAGCAAGTTTTTCTTTGAAATCTCATTTGTCTACTCTTGTTTCCTGTCTGAGGTCTTATCAAAATTTCCTTGCCATTCTAATGTCCTGAGCTATTGTCCCTATTTTCTTTTAGTGGCTTCATTGTTTTAGGTCTTACAACTAAATTTTTAATCCATTTTGAGTTGATTTGTGTTAACAGGGATTTGGTTTCATTCTTCATAGACTATCAAATTTTCTCAACATTCATTAAATTAAAATACACTTTCAGCCCGGTGGTGGTGGCTGCCTTTTTTAATCCCAGTACTTGGGAGGCAGAGGCAGGTGGATCTCTGTTAGTTTGAGGCCAGCCTGGGCAACAGAGTGAGTTCCAGGAAAGGCGCCAAAACTACACAGAGAAACCCTGTCTTGAAAAACAAAAAACAAAAAAGCAAACAAAAAACCACTTTCAGGTTCAGTAGCATAATGCCTCCTGCTTTGTTCTGTTGATGATTGCTTTGGCTGTTTTGACTATGGTTGCATTTGAATGGCTAGGTTCCTTTTTCTAGTTCTATAAACAATGCCACATGTATTTTGGTATGTGTATTGAATATTTAGGTCATGCTACCAGCTCAGCTACACCCCACCCATTGTGTGTGTGTGTGTGTGTGTGTGTGTGTGTGTGTGTGTGTGTGTGTGTGTGTATCTGTAGTGACTTCTAGAATCAGGAGGTGTGAGTTTTTCCCTCATTCTTAATGTTCAGAGATTTATTTTGGCTATTCTTGGTCCCTTGCAATTCCATATGAACATTAGAATCTGCTTGAAAATTTGGGAGGGAAGGGGGAGGGAGGGAGGGAGTGTGCCAGATGAGATATTGAAAGCTATTATGGGTCATCTTAGGAGGGTGGTAACCAATTTTTGTGTGTAATGAAATCTAATTATAGAAAAATTCAGGCATTTCTCCTGTTACTTCTGTATATATCATGCTAGCAAATTACCAAATAATTGGTGAAGTGTTGCTTTTACACGCGTTCCATTTAGTTAGTGAAAAAAATTAGCTTGTCATCAATTTGCAAACCCTTCTCTGGGAATGCCTTGTTTTAAGCACTAAGTATCAAGAAGTACTAATATCACAAAAATAAATAGCTAGAAATTTTGTGCTTTCTGATGAAAGAACACACCATTAGATGGCTCAGTGGTTAGGAGGACGTGGGTTGGGTTCCCAGCACCCACATGGCTGCTGACAGCAATCAGTAACTCCAGTTTCAGAGGACCTGTTGCTTTCTTCTGGCCCCTAAGGACACTGCAAACGTAAATGCAGGCAAAACACACTCATACATAAAAGAAAAATAAATTTATTTTAAAGAAAAGAAAATGAAATAAGAGATCGAGAGGAAATGTGTAGATTAAAAAGTGATTAGAAAACAGTATTTAAAATGATTTCTCTGGCCTTTCAAAATGAACTTAATTTATTTCTTATTGTTAATTTCTTTAATCTACATTCATGAGTGTGAGTATATGCATTTTTACACAATGAACACATCTATATGCCTATTCAGTGTATTCCTATAGTCACTATTGTTTTGCCTTAAAATGTATTTGTAATTTTATTTATGCACATAAACAACTTTTTTTTATAAAATATAAATACCTAATTTTGAAACATGCTTTTTTTCAGTTCAGTAATTTATATCTTCAGCCTTTCCTTTCCTTTTTTTTTTTTTTTTTTTTTGTTGTTGTTGTTGTTGTTGTTGGGGGGGGGGTGTTTCTTTGTAGCTTTGGTGCCTGTCCTGGAACTCATTCTGTAGACCAGACTAGCCCTCGAACTCACAGAGATCCACCTGTCTCTGCCTTCTGAGTGCTGGGATTAAAGGCGTGCGCCACCACCTGTAGCATGAATCTTAAAAAGTTCTTATATATAAAATCAAACCTGGGTCAGGTATTGGGGTAAACTGGAAGATCAGAGAGCCAGAACAAGCCACAGCTACCTCACCTCGCCAGATCCTCAGCTGGTCTTGTTTCCTCAGACTGGAGGCCTCTGAGTCCTCATCCAGAATGGGTCTCAGCTGAACTGTGCTGCTAGAAGCCTGAAAGCTTAACCAGGCCAAATGCTTCTAGTTTCTGGTCCTCACGCTTTATATACCTTTCTGCTTTCTACCACCACTCTCTGGGATTAAAGGCTCGCTTTCTGGGATTAAAGGCGTATGTCACCATGTCTAGCCATTTCCAATGTGGCCTTGAACTCACAGAGATCCAGAGGGATTTCTACCTCTGGAGTGCTAGGATTAAAGGTGTGAGTGCCACCATTTTCTAGCCTTTGTAACTAGTGGCTGTTCTGTTCTCTGACCCCAGATAAATTTATTAGGGTACACAATATTTTGGGGAACACAATACCATCACATTTCTTTTTTTTCTAATATTTTTAAAAAGCTTATAACTAATACAAGAAAAATTATATCCAATAAGTATATACAATATACACAGTCAAGATTACATTAATGATATCTAGTCCATTAACATTTGACAGATTCAGAATAAAAACTCCATTATATATTAACAGTGTCCAAACCAAACTCAGATAAACTCAGACCAAAAAATTTTCATTACTTATCTTATTTAAAACAAGTAGTTCCTTTTTAAAAGTAGATTCCATAATCTCCCTTTTCATCTTATCATATCCATAACCACCTCCTGGTCCTATTGCATTTTTACTTGATTTAACTTACATAGTATTTCCTATGATGCCTGTATCATAGTTTACTTAGCCTTTTTTTTTTTTTGTTGTGGGGGTGACAGGGAGAATCTATTAATAGGTACTTTTAATTTTTCCCCCAAACTACTCTGAAGTCAAAGTCCTTGTGGAGGTATTTCTCCTAAAAGTACATGCGACTTGGTGGAACTCCTATAAAGTTACAAATGTGATTTCTTTGTGTCATATCTGCCATGAGTAAAGTTTGCTTCCACTCAGCTGAGTTAGGTATCTACTACAAAAAGAACGTTCTCTGATGAGGGTTAAGAGTATAAAGATAAGAACTTAGGGTACAGTTTATTACTATGTACAATTAGCATAAGAATAGTACTAGGTTCTCCCCTAGGAACTATGACCTAGACAGCCATTGGCTTTTGGCCCAGGGGACTAGGAGCGGGTTCCATCTTGTGGAGCAGACTTCAAGTGCAGTCAGGAAGTGGTTGGTTACTGTTAGCGTTCACATCACTCTTTTCATTGCATCAAGGCCATATCTTGCCAGGCCAGGCACTATTTTTATTCAGCCAGTATTGGTGTTCTTCATTGATACGCTTTCTTTTCATTGTGCTGCTCTTTTGTTTTCTCTGACAATGACACTGGGTGACATAACAGACATTTTCATACAAGTATGTGATGTACATTGGGGCGTATTTCTCCTCCTTTGCTTCCCTTCTTTCCTTGTTCGTCACCTTTGTCCCCTAGATAGTTTCACACCATGTGTACTTCCATGATTTGATGTATTTACATAAGTCTAAGAACCACAAAGGAGATAAAACATGCACTATTTATCCTCCTGAGACTGACTTTATTTGCCTAATTATTATCTCCAGGTGCATTCATTTTTCTGTAAACGTCTTTATAGCTAAAAGAATTCTCTTTGTGCATACGTGGACAAACAATTTTCTTTGTCCATTCCTCTGTAGATGGATATCTCCTTAAAGCTGTTGGGACCTCCACGTGGAGTTGATTTTTGTGCAGCGTGAAAAATAGAAATTTAGTTCTAGTCTTCTACATGTGTGTCATTGATAATGTTTCTAAGATTGATTCCTAGAAGTAGAATTACTAGGCAAAGAAATAAAAATATTTTCCAAGCCTTTGAATCATTGTGAGACTGTCCTCAGAAAGATTCTTAATGTGAATGTGATGAATTTTGCACGTTTTTCTTCATGCTGACACTTCTGCTTATTGAACAAGTTGAGCATTTTCCTGTAAGGTATTGGCCTGTTTGTGTGACTTTTAAACATACTTATTTGTGTTTGTTGGCTATTCTTTTCTAATAATTTCTCTCTCTCTCTCTCTCTCTCTCTCTCTCTCTCTCTCTCTCTCTTTCTCTCTCTCTCTCACACACACACACACACACACACACACACACACACACACACACACACACACACACACGGTTTCTCTGTATAGTTTTGGTACCTGTCCTGGATCTCGTGCTGTAGACCAGGCTGGCCTCGAACTCACAGATATCTACCTGTCTCTGCTGGAATTAAAGCTACCACTGCCTGACACATTATTTTTTCTTTATTGTTAGTTTTATTTGTGAGTGATCTGAGTGTGTTTTGTTTTAACTTTTTGTAGAGAACAAACATAGCCTGAATTGGAAAATGTGCCTTATTTTTTTCCAGTTCCTATTACTATTATTTACTTTTATATGTTATGAGGTAAATTTGTTTTTAAAAGTTATGTTAGTCTTTTAAAAATAGATTGCAACCCCCCCCCCCAGAAAAAAAAAACCACCCTAATCCCCAGCACTTAGGAGGCAGAGGCAGGCAGATCACTGTGAGTTCGAGGCCAACCTGGTCTACAAAATGAGTTCCAGGACAACTAGGTCTACACAGAGAAACCCTGTCTCAAAATACAACAACAGAAACAAAACAAAACAAAAAAGATTGTGCAGGGGCTGGAGAGGTGGCTCTGGTTAAGAGCACTGGCTGCTCATCTCGGGAACCTGAGTTCGATTCCCAGCACCCAGGTGGCAGCTCACACCTGTCTGTAATTCCAAGATCTAATACCCTCACACTGACATACATGCAGGCAAGACATCAGTGCACATAAAATAAAAGTAAACAAACCAACAAAAAAATTGCATAGGACCGGGTATGGCAGTGTACACCTTTAATCCTAGCACTTGGGAGACAGAGGCAGGCAGATCTCTGTGACTCTTATATGTTGGAGGCCAGCCTGGTCTACATAAGTAAATAATAGGACGACAGGGCGACAGAGTGAGACCCTGTCTCAAACAAACAAACAAAGATTGCAAAGAAAAGAGAAGTGTCTCTCTGTCCATCTATCTATCCATGCACAGACAAGTGATTAAGATTATTTTGTTAGGTAAAGGAAAATGCTATTTTCTGCTGGGCTAATTTTCAGTTCTAAATTAAAATGGCTGACTGGCTTATTTTCTTTTTTGTACAAGTTAACAGAACAAGAAACCAGACCAGTTTAGCTAAATAAGCAGATTTTTGTGCTGACTTCATTCAAACATTTGCCTTTTAGAGATACATATAGTGTTGGATAAGAAAGAAATGGTCAAATTGATATTTAAACTTATATTGCAATTTTTAAACCTTTATCAAGATTTTTAAAATAGAGTCCTGTTTGTCTCAAATTTTATGAATAAACTGTATAAAATGCTTTTATATTGTTTATGTTTAATATTTGAATAGTTATGAAAATCATTAGTTGAATTAAGCTTCCTTTGGTTTTAGGGTTTCTTCGTATTTAATAGTTTTCTTTACTTCACAGAAATACCGGTATCAGGATGAAGAGGTACCTCCTCCAGAGCACATTTCCCCACAAGTCACTAATGAGGTGCTAGGTCCAGAATTGGTTCATGTCTCAGAAAAGAACCTGTCAGAGATAGAGAATGTCCATGGATTTGTTTCTCATTCTCATATTTCACCAATAAAGGTAGGATAATAACTGTTTGTTACTATTATTTATTGCTATGACTTAGATGTTACTTTTGTTTATAAATAATTGTTCAAGCTCATGTAAATTCCCCACTCTTTGGGTTGGTTTTAGTTTTATAGTCCTAAAGAATTTCCTGCTTTTTAGTAGCATTTCAAATTCATTTTTAAACACTTAACATAAGTCTTTTAAATTTCTGTCTTGGTCTGATCTCTTCTTTCTTCCTAATCACAATCCTGAATTTGATGTTTACCTTTAAAGTTCTGCTACATATTTAGAGTTATAATCAATGTATTGTGTTGTATATTTTGAACTTTATTTAATAGATTCATATATTAACTTGCATTTTTGTGCAACATTATATTCCTACAACTTATTTAGTTTCACAATGTAGAGTTTTCTATTTTATATGCATTCATAATTTTTCTCACTTTTAATTGGTATTGAATTTTAGGTTACTGCTAGCTAAAAATAGAGGAGAGACATATGACCCCCCCTCCCCCATTATGGTGCCAAACTACAATATTTGTATAATTTTCACTTTGAAAAGCAAGATGCAGGGCTTTAATTGGTCTGTATTCTCATAAATACATAGTGTTCTTATTTTCCTTTCCTCATTGTGTCTTGAATATACATATTCCTTTTTATAGTGAGCTAGGATATACTTACTCATCAGTCAGGTTTCTTGTTTTGTGGCTTGCCTACTTAGGATTTTTGCTTGCTTTTGTGTGGAACATCATTTGACCAGTTTGTAAGTGAATGGGTTTTTATGTTTGTTTCTTTGTTGTTGTTATCCATTCCCCTCCATATTCTGATTGAATCCTTTGTTTATTGTAAATATTGCTTATAAAGAACATTTCTTTACCTTTTCTGTAGCTCAGACTGACTAGGATCTTCAGTTCTCTTGTATCAGCCTCCCGAATGCTACTGGGATTACAGGTCTGGGCTACCATACCCAGTACTGTTTCAAGTGGTTTTTTAGCTAATACGTAATAGCAAAACTTAGAGAACTTTAAGAGCTTGCCCAGCATGGTGCCATATACTTGTAATCTCATACCCCTGGGGCCTGAGCTAGAGACTGCTGCAAGAGAAAAGTCAAGTTTGGGCTGCATAGAGAAACTGTGGCCTTCCCTTTACTCCCAAATAAAAGGAAAAGATGAATATTCGAAATAGATTGCATAGTATATTTGTACTGTGTATACTTACACTATAATATATTTGATGGACATATTCAGTCTGCAATATTTGTTTCCTATTTATTTGTTTGTTTATTCTTTTCTCATACAATATATGACAATCACAGCTTCCCCTCCCTCTACTCCTCCCAGTTCCACTCTCCCCCAGATCCTCTCTCCGACCCCCATCTTCCCCTATAAAAGAGTAGATCTCCTAGGGACATCACCTGAACATGGCACAATACAATACAATAATACCAGGCACCAACCTTCACATCAAGGTTGCTTGTAGCAACCCAGTAGGAGGAAAAGGGTCCCAAGAGCAGGCAAAAGAGTCAGAGACACCCCCCCTCCTACTGTCAGGAGTCCTTCAAAAACACCAAGCTAACAACCATAACTGATACGCAAAGGACCTAGCACAGATCCATGCAGGCCCCACAATTGCCAGTTCAGTCCCCGTTAGATCCCATGATCCCTGGCTAGTTGATTCTGCAGACCATGCGTTCTTGGTGTCCTTGACCCCCCTGACTCCCAAAATTCCTCCTTCCCCTCTTCTGCGAGAGCTCTGAGGGAAGAAACCTGATGGAGACCTCCAACCTGGACTCTTTCTCTCCACCTCTTGTTTGGCTGTAGCTCTCTATATCCACTCCCTCCCTTCAGCTGCCGGACGAAGCCTCTGATGATAACTGGACAAGGCACCAGTCTATGAGTATAGCAGATCATCATTAAGAATCATTCATTAATTTTCATTTATTTATTTATTTGCCAGTTGTGTTTGGCTCTGCCCTGGGTCTCCAGTTCTTGGGTCATCCAGACAATGGCAGACATGGGCTCCCTCTGGTGGCATGGGCCTCAAATTAGACTAGTCATAGTTGGTCACTCCCAGGAGTTCTGAACTACCCCTTGCTCCATCACATTTTTTTTTTTTTTTTTTTTGGTTTTTCGAGACAGAGTTTCTCTGTGTAGTTTTGGTGCCTGTCCTGGATCTCGCTCTGTAGCCCAGGCTGGCCTGGAACTCACAGAGATCCGCCTGCCTCTGCCTCCCGAGTGCTGGGATTAACTGCCCGGCCTGCTCCATCACATCTTACAGGCAGGACAGATTGTAGGTCAAAGGTTTTGTGGCTGGGTTGGTGTCCAGTCCCACCGCTGGAAGCCTTGCCTGGTTTCAGAAGGTGGACATTTTAGGCTCTGTATCCTCGTTAGGGTCACCCTCATAGACTCGAGGGAGTTTCCACTGCACTCGATTTTCACATCACCCCCTCCCCGCTGCCTTCCACTTCCAATTGTCTCTCCCCATGCTCTCTTCTTCCACCCCACCTGATCCCAGCTCACTTGCCCTCAGTCAACTGGCAGAGTCCGTTCTCTTCTCCTTCCCAGGAGATCCATGTGGGTCCCCCTTGAGCCCTCCTTGTTAACTTAGCTGCTCTGAGTCTGTGGATTATAATATGATTATCCTTTACTTTACAGTTAATATCCATTTAAAAATGAGTACATACCATGTTTGTCTTTCTGCATCTGGGCTACCTCACTCATGATGAGCTTTTCTAGTTCCATCCATTTGCCTACAAATTTCATGATGTCATTTTTTAAAATAGCTGAATACACCATTTTGTAAATGTACCACATTTACTTTATCCGTTCTTTGGTTGAGGGACATCTAGGTTATTTCCATTTTCTGACCATTGTGAATAAAGCTGCTATGGATCTAGTTAAGCAGGTGTCCTTTGGTAAGATGGAGCATCCTTTGGGTTATGTGCAAGAGTGGTACAGCTGGGTCTTGAGGTAGGTCAATCCCCAATTTTATGAGAAACGACCATACTGACTTCCACAGTGGCTTATACACGTTTGCACTCCCACCAGCAGTGGAGGAGTGTTCCCCTTGCTCCACATCCTTGCCACTTGTGTTATTGATCGTAACCATCTGACAGGTGTAAGATGGAATCTCAAAGTAGTTTTGATTTGCATTTCCCTAATATTTTAGATATTAGCCCTCTATTGGATGTGGAGTTGCTGAAAATCATTTCCCATTACGTAGGCTGCTGTTTTGTCCTTTTAACAGTGTCTTGCCTTAAAAAAGCTTTTCAGTTTCATGAGGTCTCATTTATTAATTCTTGATCTTAGTGCTTGCAATATTAGTGTTCTGTTCAGGAATTTGTCTCCTTGTGCCAATGCATTCAAAACTACTCCCCACTTTCTCTTCTATCTGGTTCAGTTTATCTGGTTTAATGTTCAGATCTTTGAAACACTTGGACTTGAGTTTTGTGCAGGATAGTAAGTATGGATCTTTGTTGTTGTTCTTTCCCAGCTCCCAAATAAATCACACACGGAGTCTTATTACTTATAGATGCCTGGCCTTAGCTTGGCTTATTTTATTTCTAGCCAGCTTTTTTTAGTTAAAATATCCCATCTACCTTTTGCCTCTGGGCTTTTACCTTTTTCTTATTTCTGTAAATCTTACTCTTACTCAGTGGCTTGCTTTATAGCTGGGTGGCTGGGCCTTGGAGTACACTCCTTCTCTGGCTACTTCTTTCTCTTTCCTCCCAGATTTCTCCTTCTATATATTATATATTCTCTCTGCCTGCCAACCCCACCTATCCTTTCTCCTGCCTCGCTATTGGCCGTTTAGCTCTTTATTAAACAATCAGGTGTTTTAGGCAGGCACAGTAACACAGCTTCACAGAGTTAAACAAATGCAACATAAACTAAAATAACACACCTTAAAATAATATTCTACAACAGATTTATTTGTGTTCTTCAACATGGAGACATCCAGTTAGACTTTTGAACATCCAGTTGTTCAGGATTGTTTTAGGTATCCCTAGTTTTTTGTTTTTTGTTTTGTTTTGGGTTTTTTTTTTTTTTTTTTTGTTTTGTTTTCTACATGAGGTTGAGTACTGTCATTTCAAGGTCTATAAAAAATTGTTTTGGAATTTTAATGGGGATTGTATTGAATCTGTAGAATTCTCTTGGTAGGATGGCCATTTTACAATGTTAATCCTGCTGATCCATGAGCATGGGAAATCTTTCCATCTTCTGATTATCTTCTTAGATTTCTTTCTTCAAATGTGTGAAGTTTTTGTTATACAAGTCTTCACTTGCTTGGATAGCATTACCCCAAGATGCTTTATATTTTTGTGGCTATTGTGAAGGGTGTTGTGTCCCTGATTTCTTTCTCAGTCCATTTGTCATTTGTATATAGGAGGGCTACTGTTTTTTTGTTTGTTTGTTTGTTTGTTTTTTTTTGTTTTGTTTTGTTTTTAGTTAATCTTGTATCCAGGCACTTCCCTGAAGGTATTTATCAGCTGTGGGAGTTCCTTGGAAGACTTTTTGGTGTTCCTTATGTATACTATCATATAACCTACAAATAACGATACTTTGACTTCTTCCTTTCCAATTTGTATCCCTTGATCTCATTTAATGGTTGAGCAGGGAGTCTCTACCAGAATTGGAGGCTGGACTTCTGGCAGCTGGCATGGCCTCTGGTTGATCAGAGGGTCTCTGCCCCAAATTGTGGCCTGGGACACAGTGATGAGGAGTGGGATAGGTGGATTGGGGATAGCGCTGGGGGAGGGGCACCAAGAGAGAGGGGATGGCGGGTAGCCTACCTGGACTTCTGTTGGCTGGCGTGGCCTCTGGTCAAGCAGGGGTTCTCCCTGTTTCCTCTTTTATATAGGGTAAGGAAAGAGATAGTGAGTAATCTTTGGATAAAAAGATGTATGGGGATATTTCTTTAAGATAGATTCCTAGAACTCAGATTACTGAGTCAAAATTATAATATTTTCGTAAGTTCTTGATATTTGATAGACTGTATTATGATATAATTGCAATAATTTGGAGGATTTCTTTTCCTACCTGTGTATAAATTATTGTGACAGTCACCTCATAAAATACTTGTTTGAAGGATGAAATAGTAAGAGTGGATAAAGATAAAATTAATTGGGGCTGGAGAGATGGCTCAGCAGTTAAGAGCACTGACTGTTCTTCCAAAGGACCCAAGTTCAATTCCCAGCACCCACATGGCAGCTCATAACTACCTGTAACTATGGTTCCAGGGGATCCTACACCCTCATGCAGACATGGATTTGGACAAAACACCAATGCACATAAAATAAAAATAAAGTTTAGGGCTGGAGAGATGGCTCAGAGGTTAAGAGCACTGGCTGCTCTTCCAGAGGTCCTGAGTTCAATTCCTGGCACCCACTTCTTTATACATAATAAATAAATAAATCCTTAAAAAATTAAAAAATAAAGTTTAAAAAAGAAAAAGGGGTAAAATTACTAGAGTTCTGTACCAGCCTTTTCTCTTTATCTACCTTTGCCTTGGACTGTTGACTTTTCTGTCCATCTGTACATCCTGCTTTCACTGCTTCTCCTGTCTGCTGGCTGGGGACTGCCTGGCTGGCCCTGGGCTTCTCCCTTGTTCTCTCCACTCTTCTCCTCCTCCTGTTCTTTCCGAGCCTAGATTTCTCCTCCTATTTATTCTCTCTGCCCGCCAGCCCCACCTGTCCTTTTTCTGCCTAGCTATTGGCCGTTCAGCTCTTTATTAGACCAATCAGGTGCCTCAGGCAGGCAAGGTAAAACAAATGCAACATATCTTTGCCTAGTTAAAATATTCCACCAACAGAATTTCTTTTTCTTTTCATTAGAAAGTAAAAATTTTAAAACTTAAAATTGATAGATTCTAAAGAGATGAATATTATAGGGAACTCAGTAGTGAAACATGGTCTTATATAATATACCATGTCCAAATATCAGATTAATAACCTCTTTAAAAGAAAAAAGCCAATGCAGGGGCCTTTTCTGCCCTTATAGTATTGTGGTTTATAATGAAGCAAAGCATTTCTTAAGGAATTTGTACAACTCAGTGTCTGTTTTTTATTATTATTAATTAAATTTGTTATTTGATAATATCATGCATGTATATAATTCATTCTGATTATTTTTGATCCCTGACCCCTGTTGACAGTCCCCTCCTCTATTAAGTCCCTAGCCTATGTTTGTATCTTTGTTTTTGTGACCTACTAAGCTTAGCTAGGGCCATTTGTGTGACTATGGGTTTGAAATGACTCGGTGGAACCTCGCAGGATTACCAGTGGGTACACAGTTGAAGACAGTGATTTTCCTTCCCTCAGATTTATCAGTAACCAATTAGTTCAGCGAGGAGGGTAAGGCCCCAGTGATCTCCTCCTCTGTCCTTGGCTGATATTGGTAAGTCCCGTCTTACACAGACCCAGTGCAGACAACCATAACTACTGGGAGTTCCTGTCTTAGTTAGGGTTTCTATTGCTATGAAGAGACACCATGACCACACAACTCTTCTAAAGGAAAACATTTAACTGGGGTTGGCTTACAGTTCAGAAGTTCAGTCCATTGTCATCATGATGGCTGTGGGCAGACAGCCATAGTGCTAGAGAGGGAGCTGAGAGTTCTGTATCTTGCACAGGCAACAGGAAGTGGTCTGTCTCACTGGGTGTGGCTTGAGCATATATGAGACCTCAAAGCCTGCCTCCACAATGACACACTTCCTCCAACAAGACCACACCTCCTAATAGTGCCACTCCTTTTGAGGCCATTTTCTTTAAGACTACATTTATTATTTGCAACAGCTGTGCCATGTCCAGGAGATAATATTTTACAACCATTTCCTTGTCTTCTGGCTCTTATGTTCTTTCCATGCCCTCTTCTACAATGTTCCCTGAACCTTGGATGGGGGTTATAAATATCTCCTCTAGAGCCAGTGAAATGACTCAGTGGGTGAAGGTGCTTGTTGCCAAGCTGATGACCTGAATTTGATACCTGGGACCCATATGGTGAAAGGAGAGAACCATCTTCTGCAAGTTGTCCTCTGACCTCCACATGTGTACCATGGCGCACATGTACACAATAAAAATGTAAAAAAAAGAAAAGAAAAGAAAGAAAGAAAAAAAAAACATCCTGTTTAGGGCTGAGGACACAAGTTCCCTTGTTTTTGACACCCATGAATCTCTGCATTCACCACTGTTCTTTGCATAGAGAAGCTTCTCTGATTGAAGGTAATAGTAGCATCTATCTATGTTATAAACACAGATAGAGTGTAGAAGGTAGTTCCGTACCACATCACTCTAGATAAACAATAGTAGTAAATTCTTTCCAAGGGCCTATGATTTTTCTAGGCACAGGTTACTGTCCAGACGTACAGTACTAGGTATGGATTCCCTTTTGTGCATCAGGGCTCATCCCATTAGAGAGTAGTTGGCTCACCCCACCCCACCAATCATGCTGCTATGGCGCCAGTGGTCAAATCTTTTCTGGCAGGTTGGTGTTGTAGCTCATAGTTAAGACCACTGTTAGCTGGACAGTGGTGGCGCACATCTTTAATCCTAGCACTTGGGAGGCAGAGGCAGGCAGATCTCTGAGTTTGAGGTCAACCTGGTCTACAGAGCAAGTTCCATGACGTCCAGGGCTACACAGAGAAACCCTATCTCAAAAAACAACAAAAACCAAACAAACAAAAGACCACTGTTCACCTTACTTCCCCTAGCTGCCTGCATTCCTTCTAGCCTTATGAATGCTTCCAGTTCATTTCTAGCTTGATGTTTGTTCTTACGACCAAGATGTATCTTCAGCCGTAAGGTCTTAGGATGTAGTTCTGGTGACAACTGAGAGCAGTGACAAGAGCCTGTATTGTTTTAGGGGCCTTTGGGACTCCTTGACCACCAGTACACAGAGCTATCCCACACCTGGCACTGGGGTTTTGTTTCTTAGCCAGTGGCTCCTAGGAGTATCCAGCCACTGGGGATATCTCCCTTCTAACACTTGTCATTGTTGTTAACTTATATTTTTAAATTGACGTTTAAGATAGTAGGCATCCCTGTTGGCTCCTTTTTTCCTGTGTGGGTGTGGGTGTGGGTGTGTGGGTGTGTGGGTGTGTGGGTGTGTGGGTGTGTTTTGTTTTTGTTTCTGAGACAAGAGTTTCTCTGTGTAATAATAGCCCTGGCTATCATGGAACTCACCTCACTCTGTAGCCCAGGCTGGCCTTGAACTCACTGAGATCCGTCTGCCTCTCCCTCCCAAATCCTGGGATTAAAGACATGCTCCACCACACTCAGCCCCTATGTGGCTTTTCATGTATCCTTTATTTTAGTTAATGCTTCCTCCAATTATTATTTTTGCAATTATGGTAAGTATTTTGAATAAGATTGATTTGCTGAGCTGAATATTGACTAGGCACTGCTTCAGTCTTCATAATTCGAATAATAGCTAATGATAGAAAAGTAAAAACAATTCAGAGTCAGAAGGCATTGTGTTGAGTGCCTGTAATCCTGCATTTGGAATACAGAGTCCAGAGGACTAAGAATTCAAAGTTTTGTCTACATAGTGAGTTTGGGGCCGGCGTGGCTTACGTTAGATCAAAACAAAACAAATCCTCAAATAAGAAAACAGTAAAATTTATTTAATAGATGATTATCCTTTAAAAAATCAACTGCTATGCTAGTACTTTGGAGGCTGAAACAGTAGGATTTCAAATTTGAGGCCAGCATGGACTGATAATTTGTCTTTGAAAACAATCAAAAACAAAGAAATCCAAGCCATAATTGCTAGATAACAGTTTTGCTTATACCTCAAAAACATAAACAGGTATTCTAGAGTAATCCTGATTTAGCTTTCAGTGGTTAGTCCTTTAATGGGAAGTTAGATGGAGCATGATTATACCGTATCAGTTCTGCTGCTGTGGTAAACACCCTGACAAGCGTCCTGAGGGAGAAGGAGCTGATTTGGCTCCGAATTGCTGGTTACAGCTCATGGCAGGGGAGTCAGGGCACATGGGGACTGGAGGCTGCTGGTCGCATGGCATCCACAGTCAAACCAGAAAGCTAAGAAACCACACACACACAGTGTCTGCTCACTTGGGTGCCCAGACAGGGTGCCACCTATGGAGGATGGATCTTCCCACTAATCAAGTTAGTCCCCACACATATGCTCATGGGCCATTATAATCCACAGTCCCTCATTGAGACTTCCTTCCCAGATGGTTCTAGACTCTGCCGGGTTGATAATTAAAACTAACCCTCGCAGTATGTTATAAAATAATAGGAGGAATCACATTACATAAGAAAGTCGACATTTAAACAAGGTGTTAAAGAAAGCCAAGTTAGAAACAACCCTGGAGTAAGTACTGTAGGGGAGAGACTTGAGCATTGAAGTTCAGTTCAGTGTACCAGGGTACTAGGAGCCCTCTGCCATACCCCTTTCCTAACTGGTACCCTGGTTGAGTTCCAGGAAAGGCGTAAAGCTACACAAAGAAACCCTGTCTCAAAAAACCAAAAAAAAAAGAAAGAAAAGTTAAAAAAAAAATAAAAAATCTTCCAAAAAAAGAGAATAATTCCTGTTTCAAGTAAATAATGAGCAATTTTGAAATTAACTCATTTTTACAACCCTGGAATATATGTGTTGGATTTTTCATTTTTTTTTTTTTTAAAGATTTATTTATTTATTATGTATGACTGCAGGCCAGAAGAGGGCACCAGATCTCATCACAGGTAGTTGTGAGCTACCATGTGGTTGCTGGGAATTGAACTCAGGTCCTCTGGAAGAGCAGCCAGTGCTCTTAACCTCTGAGCCATCTCTCCAGCCCCCGGATTTTTCATTCTTAAATATTTTAAAAATTTTGTGTGCATGTGTATGTCAGGGTTTGTGTATGTGCATGCACTCGCTAGCACAGGCACATGAACATGCATGCACGCAACCACCCCCCTCCCCCAACCTTACGCCCACCCACCCGCACCCCAGAGCCAGAGGTATTGGATCCCCAGGAGCTGGAGTGATTTACAGTTGATTGTAAAGCTGTCTGATTTGAGCACTGGGACTCTTGTGGATTCTCTGAAAAAACAATACGTGTGCTTAACCACTGAACTGTCTCTCCGGCCCTAAGGATTTTTTTTCATGTAAAATTTTTTTCATTTTTCATTTCTTGTTGGGGTGGCCTTAAACTAAGATCATGTAATTTGTATACAGTTTGACCACTAGGTGGTGCTCATACAGAAGGGATTTACTTAAATGAGAGTTGTGTGTCTGTCTGTATGTCTTTGTGTGTTTGCTTTTCTAAATAAATAGCACTCTTTGTCCACTAAGATTACTTAATATTTTGTTTTGTAATTATACATAAAGGCTTCTGGGTTGATTTGTAAGTTTGGAAATATGTATGCAAATAATTGATATTCTGTATAATTTTGAACTATCTTTACTTCTGCTTAAAAGATATATTATACTCCTAAGCTTATTATGATATTTAAGTTTTGTATAATGATCATTAATATGTACTTTGCTGGTATAGTGGTACACATCTTTAGTCCCGGCAGGCAGATTTGTATGAGTTCCACTCCAGCCAGGGCTACTGTGTGTGTGTGTGTGTGTGTGTGTGTGTGTGTGTGTGTGTGTGTGTGTGTGTGTACGTACACTAGTCTGGGTTGTCCAGTGAAACAGAACTGCTAGAATGTATAGATATGTTTACAAAGCTGTTGTTCGGCTAATCTAACAATAGCTGTCTCCTGACAGGAAATGGAAGAATCTTATGGTTGCTTGGTCCACCAAGCTGAATATCTCAGCTGGTCTAAAGTGTCCATCAGAATCCCAAAGAATTAGCTTGAATAACAGTGAAGGGATGGACCTGGCAACAAGAGCGAGAAGAGCAAGCAGGCAGAGAGCAAAAGCTTCCTTCCTTCTCCATGTCCTGTGTAGGGCTGCCACCAGAGGCTGGGGCCCAGATTTAACCTGGCTCTTCCTACTTCAAATGACTTGACCAAGAGTAATCCTGCACAGTTGCCTGCCTGCTTGACCCTTAGTTAATTCCAGCTGTAGTTAACAACCAAGAGGAGCCACCACATGCATATGGATGTTTGTGTGTATGTGTAGTTCACCTTCCTAAACTAAGCTTTCTCCAGTTGTGAGGCTAGGATTCTAGTGTGAAAGGAGAAAGTTGGGACTAGAAAGGTTGCTGAGTGGTTAGGAGCATGTGGTGCTTTTCCAGAGAACTGGAGTTTGATTCCCAGCACCCACATCAGGTGACTCACAACCACCTCTAACTCCAGCTCTAGGGGACCCAAAGCCCTCTCTTGTGGCCTCCATAGGCACGAGCATTTACATGGCAGACAGAGAGTCATGCAGACATACAAAGAAGTCATTTGAAAGGAAACACTAAACTATATAAAAGGTTAATCTCCATATACCCTAAGATGTTGACAGCAGTTATTTTGGTTTGCGGTAAAGTACTTTTGATTGTCTTCTACATCCCAATCAAAATATGTGGAACCAATTATGATTTTGATACATATACTGTTTTGTATGCATATACTTTTAGGCAGTGGATGACCTAATCTAGAGCCTAGATTTTTTGTACTTTGGATAACAAGACATTTTCATACAGAAGCTTTTTGAGAAATTGGAAATTGTGTAGTGAATAGATTTGAATAGGAAATTTATATATTAGAGCATACTTTGTGCTTTTGAGAAATGTGAAATGATGTGATCTCTCAACTTTGAAGTGCTGTGGCTTTCAAGGATAAGTCTGTGTACACTGAAGGATTGCTGTTGTGTCTGTATTACTGTTTGCAAGTTGAGGAAGTAGGTTTGTATTTGGGATTTATATTCAGTGTCTTTGTCATAATAATCCACAATATCAAAGACTGCGTCAAAACTTCAGTGTTGGGTTTAGTTTTTCTTTTCTCTTGGTGTTTGTCAGAATATATGGCTCATGGCACACATTTCGGGATCAAACTGACTACTCTCTGTATGAACTGTATTAATGAGTTGTTTATTAAATACCTTGTCCATAATAAAACTTAGTTTTTCAGGAGATCTTATTCTTTTCTTCAAAGAGGATTCTTAGATCTGTGTCAGCTTTTAATGTTTTCTTATATTCCTCTACTGGACTTAAATAGAATTAATCTCTTTAGAACCACAGATTGCAAGCTGCTTTCCTAGTCCTTGGAAAGAAACACCAAACTCTGCTGTAATCTCTTTGGTAAAGTGTCTTATCCCTAATACTCCCGCACAGGTCTCAGCTCTTTGGGGGCGTGTCTTAGGCAAGGAACCAAAGAGATAATGTAGGCACCTTTTCTTCTAGAGCCTGGTTTGCAGCGGACCTCAGGGTTGTGACCTGCAGTGCTGTGTCCAGTAGTTACATTTAATTTCTGCTGTGAAGTGCACAACTGAGATTTTTCCCACATCTGAAAAATGTTCATGAGTGGGCCTACAGTTTATGATGTATTCATACAGGACTAAAAATTGATTCACTCAATTATTATCAAGTAGCACTTTTGTTCACATACACTTTTAAAAAGTGGACATATATTGTAACATATACTAATATAGCATGGCATAGGTTAGGCTTCAGAATCTACTTCTTGAAATTGAAGGTGTTAAGAGTTACTTAGGGAGCTTTTTAACTAGCATCCCATGGGGGCTAGAAAGATTGCTCATTGTTTACCAGCATGTGTTACTCCTCCAAAGGGCCTGGGTTGAGTTCAGGCACCCATAACAGGCAGTTTTCAACCACCTGTCACTCCAGCTCCAAGGGATCTGATGATCTGATGCCCTCTTCTGGCCTTCCTGGTCACTTGCATGTACGTGGCATATACACATACACATACACGTAAACTAAATTTTAAAAAATTTAAAGAATTTATATTAAACACTAGTCAGTTCTAAGGTTAACTGCTATGATGAAAAAACACAGGAAAAATATAGATTAATAATGCTTATTAGAAATCAAGCAGTATTTATGAGCCAGAGCACATTTGTACAGTGTTTTATAATACAAAAATTATTATTGTTCTTTTGCATAAACTCATAATCTTGTAATCTTCCTGATTATGATATATTAAACAGATGGTACAGATTCCTTCTTAACAGTTCTTTTATCATAAAGGCTCCAGTGGCCATGTATATATTTTGCTGATCAATCTGTTGTAGACACAGTAAT
This sequence comes from Peromyscus maniculatus bairdii, assembly GCF_049852395.1. Taxonomy (NCBI): domain Eukaryota; kingdom Metazoa; phylum Chordata; class Mammalia; order Rodentia; family Cricetidae; genus Peromyscus; species Peromyscus maniculatus. The sequence continues at coordinate 22,962,167 of NC_134863.1, forward strand.
CAAAATATTAAAAATCATTATACTTCATAAAATGATTGTGCTGTATTATAAACATATTTTCCCTAACACTAGATCCTCAGAATTCAGCACATGGTCTCTTCAATTTAAAAACCAATGCTAAATAATGTAAGATCCTTTATGATGTCAAAATTTGTGAATAGCAGATACTCTTATAATGAAATTACTTTAAACAATGAGAGCTGTTAGCAGAAAGAAACCTTGTATTTTAAAATTCAGTTCATATTTATAATTTATGTAAGCAGTGAAGATGCCATTGGATTTTACTCTACACTGATTGAAACTTAGTAACCCGGGCTTTCTCCACCCAATGCGTTAAATCAGTCAGCCCCAAAGGGTCTTGGTAGCCCAGTGTTTATAACATCCTTCTTTACCTGCTAATCGACCTCACTTCCTGGATTTCAGTCCGTCTAGTTATCAGCTAACAAAAGAACAGCTTTTGGTTCCTGCAGACGCTGGTGAAAAAATAATCACGAGAAAGAAATCCACCTTATGTCGTCTTTTTCTGTCTGCAAAAATAAACTCAGCCATCATACAGCTAACAGGTACAGAAGGAAGATACAAGCTCGTTCATAAGAAGAAACTACAGAGAAAATGAGCATCATTTCTCAAGGTTTTTATTTTCCCTGATCTACAAGTGATGCTGCTGTAATTCTAGCTGCAGTTTTTACCGATCATTCACCACTCAGCAGCTGGTAGAGAAGTAAGACTGCTTGGCAACCACCTGCAGGGCTGCAGAGATGAATTACATTTTCGGAAACAACACACTTCTGTACTCTCGCGCCAGTCGAGGAGGCAATACTAGCTCTAGCCATGGCTCAGTAGGCCCAAAGCAGAAACACTGGGCAAAAAAGGGCTCGTCAGATGAACTGCAGGCTGAGCCAGAGCCTTCACGCTGGCAGCAGATAGTTGCATTTTTCACTCGAAGACACAGCTTTATTGACTGCATCTCGGTAGCCACCAGCTCCACCCAGGTAACATGCCACTTGTTGAAATTATTTTTAATATATTTATGTTCATATTTGCTTTGCCACGATGTCTTCATGCAGATTTATTATTAAAAATGTGTCTTCTGTGTTGTTATCTTGGCACTGAAATTTTATGTTTCTAGTCCGTCTCTGCAGATCTTTAGCACAGAAGGGGAAATGAAAAACATTTCCCTTATGTTATGTAATGCTAAACAAAACAGTCTCTGATTCTGCTAAATGACTTCTTTAAAAATGAATATTGTTAAAATACAAGTTAATAATGTTCATCTTATTTTTAGATGGTGGTAAATGCTATGAAGAGTGATGTTTGAACAAAAGAAAATGCCCTATTTGTTTAGTTTTGCATGTTAGTAGATAACCATAGGGAGAAATTATGGTAAAGAAACAAAAGATAGCTTAAATATTTTAATTTTTAATGTTTTGAGAATAGATTGATGTAATAGTTAGCTAATATTATATATATTTATCTTAAAGTTACATTAAATTGATTTAGTCAAGATATTAATGAGTCCTTCCATTTTATAAATATATACTGTCTAAGGCGAATCTGGAATTAGTAAATGTGTACAATTGCATAGTCATGGAATATTTTTAACACAGTCAAATTGTAAAGAAGCTAGCAAACAGGAAAAGTCTTAATTTTTTAAAAAGTCCCATAAAATTACTTCAAGGGGAAATGAATATTGAATAGGAGAAGAGAATAAAAGCAGTTGAATGAAATGCTAGTGGTTTGGTATAAAAGAAGATGAAAGGAAGTATTAATATTTTAAAATACATTTTAGCATATATTCAACTAGTGAAAAATAAGAGGGTACAAAATAGTCTAATTTAAAAATAAAATGAAACTGGTTTTTCCTTTGAAGTCAGTGATTCTTAATATGCATACAGATGCATAAACATTCTTTTGGGCCTTTAAAAACAAATTTCCTTTAAAGATTATTTCTTCCATCACTAGAGGCAGCACAGTAAATATAGATATAATTGCCAAGCTGATTTATTTGTTTTGGTTACTAGAATTTTCTCATAATGGTTTTTGGTAGTAAAATGTCAGTTTTTAAAGTCAGAAATTATACCTATTTCTCATATGCTTAAGATGAAATTCAAGAGTAGGAAGCATCATCATTTTATATGTAGGCACTGAGATTGCTTCCAGCCAAAACTTACTGAAAGGCAATGATTGACTCTTAAATTGAATACTGACTGCTCTAAGAATGTTTTTATCTTGATTCTGATCATAAAAGGATGAAAAAATTAAAGGTTAGTGTTACCGGTTGTTATGGATTAATATTAAATAATATTTTCATCATCAATAAAAATATACCCGATGATTTATGTAAATTACTATACATATGTATTTACACATTGATATATCTGATATTCATCTTAGGACATATACAAATGAAAAAACCAATAGTTTGCATATAAAACCATTGAAAATATAGAATTTAGAATACAGTAACCTAGGCACTAAGATGGTTGTAGTCCTGTTACACCACTGAATATTACTCCCCCACTCCCACCCCACCCCCCATTGGTTCCTGTTGTGTTTGTACGCTGAGGAATGAGTTAGTTTCTCTTGCAAACCTCTTAACAGATAGTTCTCTTGTCCTTTAGCTTTGTGTTTTGTCTCTGGAAGTAGAAAAAATTCCTAGGTCAGAGGTTTTTCCCGGAGTAATCACATTTCACTTTTCTTTCCTATACCTATCTGATGAGTTGCATAATTGATATGTTCAAGTCTTGAGTTATGACTTTTTGGAGTTTATTTTATAGGATAAAATATAGTGGAACTGAAAAAGAAGTTGAGACGTGATTGCATCTGAGTTGATGCTGGAGTACATTTGTATAATAACTCAGGCTTGGCAGCTTTGTAGCACCAAAAGAATTTGCATGTTGTTGTCAGGAGCAAAGTAGATTGATGACATTTCCTCATTTGTTGTTGAACATATAGTATGTAACTACTATGAATATGTTCTGTACTGTGATTGGTAAGTAGCAGGGTCTTCTCTTTTGATGTTGTCTGAGAAGAACTTTTTAAAGATTTGTAGGAAGCTTAACTTTTAATCTAATTCTCTTTAACTGAATTATATTATACTTTAGCAATTTGGAGAGTTGTTACTAAATAAAACTTTAATTATTATCTCAATCACTACTGTTATTCCCAAACACACCCTGCTACAAGTTAAAAGAAACTGCTTGCAAATTCATTTGAACTGCTTGTCTATTAGAAGTATTCATGTTTAAAACTATGATTATGTGCCAGGTTCTGTGGAATATTTGGAACTTTTAGGAAGTCATTGTATTCTGAATGATAAGAAAACCAAATAATTACAAAGATCTACAAGATACCAAGTGCTCCTGTTGGTGCTTAGTAAATGTTTGTGAAATTAATATCTGTTTCAGTTACCTGGAATGGTATTTTTTAATGATCCACAGTGGCTCTTCTCTTCTTTTGCTTCATATTATCCTTAGGCCACACAAATCCCATGTGCTCTGGATTTCCTCCACCCTTTAACCCTCACCAGTAGTAATAAAAATGTTGTTTACATGCTATCTCCATTCATTTGGTTTTGCCTCAGAAGTTTATATTGTGAATTGGGAAAGGGGACTCTTTAATTATTAAGATATATTTGTTGTGAATTGGTTTATCTTGCTATAATTTTTTTCTTCAGAGACTTCATATGAGAACTATTCTTTGTTTTGAATAATTAATACATATATAATAATTTTATAAGCAGTGTCAACCATTCCTTTTGGTTTCTCACATCATCCATCCATCCTGCTCTTGTAAATAGTTCCCATGGGACCAAGAGATGGAGTTATGTCTTTCTTCTCTTGTTCTTACTATTTTGTGGATGACTTACCTTTTCCCTTTTCTTTGGTTCATGACTATAAAAACTGCTTTTTGTAATCTCAACTCATTTATTTTTTTTTTAAACTTCCATCAGTAAGATCAGATGTCATTGGGCAATATTTCCTTTCCCTCCCTTTCTGAACATCTGCATCTCTCTTAGTCATGTGATTTGCTGAGAATTTGAGCTATGGACTTACTGTCTTTGTTCTGCCCACTATTTGGATAATCATGTTTAGTGGCTTCCAGTATCCTTATATAATCTACATAAAACTTTGGCTTTTCTATTTTTGATCTCTTTATCCACAGGGATCTTGTGTTTTCTGTTACTTGAACAATCTACTCAAATGATTATGTTCAAGACTTTTCAACACCACTCAATATATCACTTAAATTTCTGATGCAAGCATTTCACATGACTAGCACTGTTTTCTTTTCAGCTTACTGTTCAGTACTCCCACTACAATAATTTTTTTTAATCCTCTTAAGACCCCAGGGACCGATGGTTTTTACTGTCTTTTGCTACTCAGACATCCTCCCTCTTTGCCTTGCTCACATTCTTCCATAATTTTAACCTTCTCCCCCTTCGTCTCTTTCTTGGAAGCATCAATACTTTGTTAATTGCAGCTCTGCCTTCTCCACAACAGCTCTGAAACTGCACATTAAGCCTACAGTACCTGTTTTCTAAGTCTCGGTCTGAGTAAATAATCTCCCTTTATGTTTTAGCCTGTTGCAGTAGGTGAACGGTCTGTGTTCCTAAAGCTCACCCTTCTCTTCTGCTGGATCTCACTCCCGTTTGACTAGTCAAGGCCTCATCCGACTCCACTTTCCACTCTCTCAGTTGCCTTTTCTTGTATATTAGGTCATTCCCATGAGCTGAAATAGCTCTCACTAACACAAACAGCTGAAATGCCTCTATGTGTGTATGTTATCAAATCCAACTTGTCAGTTTTTACTCTTCATTTTACCTGCTAGGCAAAAGAATTTAACTCAATTGATTGCTACTTTAATTTTTTTTTTTCACTTTTGACTTTTAGATGCTGATCCTCTGATATTCTCCCAGCTTCAATTTCCTTTGGAGTGTCTTCCTTTTTCTTATTGTTTAGTCTTTAATTCTCGTGTGTGCGTGCGTGTGTGTTTTTAAGTAATCTTGTCCAGTCCAGTCTCGTGCTATTCCCATCAAGATTTCTGTCTTTAGCTTAGAGCTAATTCCTGTATACTAGGCTTTGTTGCTACAGCTTCCTATTTACTCAGTATTTTCACTTGAGTTACACATATGAAATACTAAAAATATAATTTCTTCATTATTACTATTACTGATTTTCTTGTTTTCATTTAACTAAGTTTTTCATTTGTTTTCTTCTTTGTTATTATTGTTGTGGTCTTTGACTGAAAGAAAACACACCATCTGGGCTATGCTAATAAGCATGCTCTACCGCTGAGCTACATTTCAGCTCCAAGAGTTTTTAACCTTATTACTTCCTATTCTTATGTATGCTGAGAATATAAAGACAAAAAGATTATCTTCTTTTCCTTTGCTTCACTTCCAAGATAACAACAAATCCTATTGGCTTTGGGTTTAGGATAGGCTTCTCGCTCTGCCCCCACACTCCCACCTATGTGGGGGGGGGGAGTGTGTGCTTATGAGTGAGTTTCCTTCAGTAGACTGTCCGTTTCTATAGGCGGAATTTTCCATTTATGTTTATGCTAATCCTCAGCTTCTGCAGCATTGTTGGCAACATACCAAATACAACATCACAAATATTGTTGAATGAGGGAAGAAGCAGACACATCAACTTGTACTCAGAAGAGCTGGTGCAGATTTGTGTCTTCTTCTGTCCTAATCCCTCCGTGAACATCTGTGTAGTGCCTTAGTGTTAAGCTGCTCCTCTGACTGATAGCTTCTTTCTTATTTGTCCCACTGGGGAGGAAGTGAGCCTGGAAAAAACGTCGGTTTTCTCACAGTCAGGATGACTATGTAACTCTTAGGCTTTAGATGGAAAGAGGGTACTATTAATAACTAAAGTGGGACAAGTACAAATACGTATTTCCTAGGCAAACAAAGGCATATGGTTACCTATTTATATCCATTTATCTTCTGACTTATAACTAGGCAACAGGCTTCAGTGTTCCTACCAAGACGTCTTTATCTTGGAGTATCCTAGATTCCACCCTTATATCTATACATTTTTTATTAAGCTGGTCCCGATAGGATGGGAGGATAGTCTTCATCCTTAAGAGGCTGCTTATATTTAGTATTGTAGTGCCTTTGCACTAAACTGGAATATATACAAAGTAAGTAGGCGGCCTTTTAAAACTTCTTCAGAAGTGCTGACTCTGATCAAGAGTAGGATCGTTTCCAGGAGAAAGGAGGCACAAAGTGTCTGTCTGACTAGTTATAAAATGCTTCTTTGGGCAGGAGCATCTATTTAATTCCTCACTCAAAAGACCATGACTCACATTTGAAAATGTTCACCCTTTTACAGGAAGAATATTGAGGGACATACATCATATTTCCATTTGTCTTAAGATTTTTACAGCACACGCATATGTATTTACTCAGATATTAAACAAAACGTATTTGTTTACAATATTTATAGAGGCTTTTACAGCCTATATCAATTGACCGTACAACATAGCAGTGCTACCCCTTTGAATCTCCTCAGATTAACTGCAAACTTAGGTCCACAGGAAAGCTATCTATAGATGTTTATAATTTTGCTTATCATTGTCAAAAACCTAGAAGCCAATAAGATGTCCTTCATTAGGTGAATTGATACACATCAGACAATGGAATAGTACTTAGCCGTAAAAAGATTAAGTCAAGGAACACAGGGAAGAATAGTAAATGCTTAGTCAGAGAAAACAAAGCGGTCTGAAAGGCTTTATACATATTATCCCAACCTTGTGATGTTTGGGGAATGTCACAAAGTAACATTCCCAGGAGTTCCCAGGATTTTGATTAGAGAGAAGAATCAGTCAGTGAAACTATTGTGTGTGGTTCTACAATGGTGGATAATGTCGTTATACATCTGGAAACCCGTAAACTGTGCAACAGCAAGCGTGAACCAGCATACACTGGACTGCGATTATGGCAGATGATGCCATCGTACATCTGGAAACCCATAGACTGTCCAACAGTAAGAGGGAACCGGTATACACTGGACTTTGAGAATGGTGGGGTGGTACAGGCTCGTCTGTTGTAACAAATAGACCACTCCGTTGCAGGCTGTTGATAGTGGGCAGGCTGTACACATGTGTGGGCCGAGGGTATGCAACAGAACTTGCTGTACTTGACATTCAGTTTTTTGTGAACCTAAATCTGGTCTGAAAATTAAATTCTATTAAAAAATACAAAGTTGCTATCTTAAATTTAGATTGGCTTAGTCTGAAGAACTAAATGAGAAATATTTTATGTAAGTTTTCATCTGTGCAGCTTCTCTATAATATCTTAATGTAGTTGGCCCTTCTGTCAAGGACAAATAGGCTAAAAGGAACACATTTCATATTTACATATTTAATATAGTCAAGTAAGTTTTAAAGATAAATTTAAAGTAAATTACTGACAAAAGGATGGAGCTACACATCTATGGAGTTTTCAGGTTTGTTAGGCTTTCATTTTGGCTCTTTATTTTCAAGCAGTGTTACTTTCTGAAGGGTTATCACAGTACAGTGTCATCTGCTGAACCGTAAGCTTCATAGGAGCTGGTACTGTAAGGTGGGCAGTTTCTCTTCTATTCCTACAGCCCAGCATATTAAATGCATTGATAAGTAATTTATTGAATAAATAGACACTGTATAGTTGTTTGTTTCCATTTAATCCTGCACTGACTGAAAGGAAGCTTGGAGCTTCTAAATATGATTTGGTCATTATTTTCACAAAATTTATGTACAACTATGACTTAAAATTGGGCACATCTATAACATAGGGTTTGTAAGATATTTCAGAAGTAGTTAGAAACATTCTGAGAACAAAGGAATAATGTGGGGAGGACCAACAATAAAGAGTGCTGGCTAGCCAGTGGTGGCGGCGCACCCTAATCCCGGCACTTGGGAAGCAGAAGCAGATGGAGTTCTGAGTTCAAGGCCAGCCTGGTCTACATAACGAGTTCCGGGACAGCGAGGGCTACATAGTTTGCTTGTCTCAAAAGACAAAAGCAACAACAACAAAAGCACTGGCACCAGACACACATTTGGTATACAGACTTGCATGAAGGCAAAGTACTTGCATAAAATTAAATGAAATTGAAAAAGGAAAAATTATGTGAGGAGTTATACTCTACACATGTGAAGAACTTAGAATTGTATCATTAAAACTCATATTTTTAAAAGATCTTTTGCTCTATTATCAATCCCCAACAATGTTATTATGTAAATTTAGAATTTTGATAAAAGTAAAAATAATTGTTCAGAACATGTAGCCTATACTTATCACTTTAAGAAACTTTTAAGTAAACCTACTGATGTAATCATTTTACAGTTACGTAGGAATTGATGAGCAAAAACACTGGTCTGATTTTAAGCAAGTATAGATTAACTGACCATGGTATTTGATAGCAGGGAATTTTTTTAATGTGAATATGTGTGCGCCGTGTATGTCCAGGTTGCTGTGGAGGCCTGGAGAGGCTATTGGATAATATGGCGCTGGAGTTACTTTGCAGTTGTGAGTAGCCTGGCGTGGGTGCCGGGAACTGATCTCCAGGCCTGGAAGGAACAGCACGTGGTTTTCCCCGCCCAGCCATTTCTCCAACCCCAGGAGGAGGATTTCAAAAGGCGTCCTCACAGAACTCTGAGTATTTAAAGACATTGCCACCACATACATCTTTAACAGAGATGCTTCAGCAGGTAAGAGCACTGCCTGCTCTTTGAGAGGACCTGGGTTCAATTCCCAGCATGCAAGAGGCAGCTCACAGCCATGTGTAACTCCAGTTGCAGGGGATCCAGTGTACTGGGTTTTTGCCTCCTTGGGCACAGTGCTTGCAAGTGGTATACAAACATATATATATATGTGTGTGTGTGTGTGTGTATATATATATATATATGTATATATATGTATGTATGTATGTATGTATATATATAGGCACAACTCTTATAAGCATAAAATTAAAATAATTTTTAAATAATTTTTAAAACACCAAGTTGTTTCCATTTCTAAACAGTTTTGGGGTGGGTTTTGGGGACGGGTTGGGGTTTTAGTTTGTGAGACTTCTCCCATTAGCTTAGCCATCTAGCTTTGAAACAGATAATGATTATTACAGAGTACACGTTTTTAAAAATGGTTTTCAGAGCCGGGCGGTGGTGGCGCACGCCTTTAATCCCAGCACTCGGGAGGCAGAGCCAGGCGGATCTCTGTGAGTTCGAGGCCAGCCTGGGCTACCAAGTGAGTCCCAGGAAAGGCGCAAAGCTACACAGAGAAACCCTGTCTCGAAAAACAAAAAAAAAAAAAAAAAAAAAATGGTTTTCAGAAAATAACTGGAGATTATAACCTGGAATTTAAATAAAATGGATCCCATCTTGATTTTTGTATGGTCTAATTATTCTTTGTAAAACTATCTATTATAATAAAAGGTTGTAAATTTGAAATTGGTTTCAGAGTATTTTAGGAAACAGATATGAGGTATATCAGTAGAGTGCTATATATCACCTTTGCTGCTAAATAGTGATTACAGTTGAGAACAACTGAACTTCATCTTAGGCTGTTTAAAGAGACAGCATCCTATGCTGGTTAAGGATAGCTTTGGAGGATAATGGCCTGAGTTTATGTCTATATCCTGCCCTTTACTTGGCATAGCACATTGGGAAAATGACCTATTCTGAGTTTATTTCTTTATTTTTAGAAATTAGGAATGGAAATATTATCTGGGTCAAGATTCAGTAAGAATTATACAAGACAGTACCCACGAATCTCTCCCAGCTCCTCCAGGCCTGGAGGGCAGTCCCCAGTTCAGTAGCACCATCGTCCTCATTCAGTGCCACAAACACGATGGTGGCTGCCACCATTGTCAGCAGTTCCACAAAATATTATGGCCTCATAAGAAAGGAATCTGAAGAAGTAATCTAATTATAGAGTAAAAAAGAATTATGTCTTAATTTTTAAAAAGTAATGAAAATAGGTATGTCTTAGGTAGAGGATTTTTAACCTTAGCAGGGTCCAACCAAGAGAAAAAACAAAACCCACGATAATCATCTAATGTAAGAGAAGATTAGTTGAACAAGTGTTAAGAGCTGGGCACTGGAACATGCCTTTAGTTCCAGCACTCCTGAGGCTGAGACGGGGATCTCTTCATTTGAGATCAGGCTAATCGACCGAAGGCATTACAGGTCAGCCAGAGTTCCATAGTGAGATCTGTCTCAAAAGAAGGGAAAAACAAAAGAGTGATAACAAAAAGTGTATTCGAGAACTAAAAGGTCAAAATGGAAATAAAACGGTAAAGCAGATAGGAACAGCAAGAAACACTTTAAGATCTATGAGAGTCGAGTCCAGCCTGAGATTAGGAGAACCTACAAGTTTAGAGGGAAGACCCCATGGACTTGACAGTCTGAAGAGGAGACAGATGGAACTCTGCAGACACCTTTGTTGTCACCTAGGCCGCCAGCACTCGGCAGGGCGCTGTTGTCCAACGACAGGAGGGGGAGGCCCTTGTTTTGGATTGGGGTTTGGGGTTGCTATGGTTTAGTTTGCTTTGGTTTTGCATTTTTACACTTTGAAACTTGTTTGTAGGGTTGGCAAATAGAATGCCTTGAACACTTTGATTGGGTGTAGCTACCCCCCATGCAGAAAGAACCTTCAACCAGTGTCTGCTCTGTGTACAGCATGAAAGGGAGCAAGAGAAGGAAGAGCAAGTATTCAGAATCCATTCCAGAATTGGGTTGGTTCATCTGACACACACACACACACACACACACACACACACACACACACACACACACACACACACACAGCTTCCTGTGACACTGAACCTAAAACTAAACCAAAATCTTTGCTTTTGTGAACCTCGTATTAATAGGAGACAACAGTTAATTACCAAAAATATGTGGTATTCAGGAAGAAAATGAGAGAAAGTGAGATTTGTGGGGAGGTGATAGGATTGCTGATGGAGGGTTGGATTTGAAGGTGATGGTTGAGTAACGATGGAGAGAGTTCATAGAATTGAGACTGGAGATGTCTAACCAAGAGCATTCTGGGAAGAAAGGTATAAAGAGCAAAATTTAGGAAAAATAGGAAAGCTATGGAGAGAGCAGCAGGCCAGTGTAACTGAAGAGGTAAGTGGAGGGAGGCATTGGGGACTTAAAGACGGGGACTAGAACAGAGCAGAAAGGGTTACTAAGCAGCGCCAAGGGCCCGTGTTAGCCTAGTAGTTAATGAAGTCCATTATGGCACACGTTTAGTTGGCTAGTTCTGAAAAATATCAAAGACAAAGGTATATTAATTGATAATTTCTTCCCTGTGTTAATTATGTAACCATATCTTTAAATTCAGTCTTTAAGTCTCTGTTTTCTTTAAATTCTTAGTGATTGAATCATTCTTTTTCAAAGGTCGTTAGCTGAGTGCTAATATAAAATACAGTCTTTTCATAATGAAGAGATTAGAAACCTTAACTGAGTTTTATGAATTGTTGCAATTACAAAATAATAGATTCATGAGCTAACTTGTCTGTGTAAACTAACAATTTCACATCCATGCTTCTACAATAGAATTAATTGCTAGATCTTTTTTCCTATTTCCCATAGCTATTTTAAGTTTTTAAAAATATTTGTGTTTCGATATCCTTTGTGGCTTATTTAAAATATGTCTGATTTTATATATACTTGCTTCTGAGATGCTGCATGGATGTCACACAACTGGTTGAAATACTGTTTCACTTTTTTGAAAACTATACAGCTCATATTAAAGATGTAATATGTTTGCAGTGACAGTGGCAAAGGGCATATGAGTCATAAGAAAAATATTAAACCATGAAAAACACCTTTTGTCCTGCAGATATTGATCCTTTCTTGAATACAGTAATTCCCAAGTGGAGTTTTTATAAATGTACTTGGCTGTATTTTATCCTTCTGTAAACATTCAAAAGGCTTGCAGTTTTTTCTTGGTTTCTTTCTTTCTTTTAAGTAGCTGCTTTGACATTTAATCAGAAGCATGCCTCTTTGTGGTATAGTAGATCATTAAATAAAGGTCCAAAGAACTTGGATTAAGAATTCCAACTATGCCATGTTAAACTCAAGATCCTTATTCAACAACAGTGGGCAAAGGTGGTTATGTCTTAAAATACTGCTACCAAAAGATTTGTTCATTTGTTTATTTCATTTTCCTTGAAAATACAGTGTACTTTTAGATCTTTCTGGACTTTCGTGTTTAGCCCAAGTACATTTTACTGGTTTCATGAAGCATGTTAATACAAAATGTAAATATTAGCTACTTAGTAATGTGGTTTTATTTTTCTTGTCAGTTTTACATTCTGAAAATCATTTTTTGTTTTATCTCTTGTGTTCACCCACACCACCACCACCACCACCACCCAGAGACAAGGTTTCTCTGTAGCCCCTTAGCTGTCCTCAAACTCAGAGATCCCCCTGCCTCTGCCTTCTAAGTGCTGCGATCAAAGGTGTGCGCCACCACTACCCAGCCTCTCTTGATTGTCTTATGTTTTACAAACTCTTGATTTTTAGGAAGCTAGGTTTTAAAGCCAGGGCTCTGTGCTTGCTAAGCCAGCATTCACCCACTGAGCCAATCCCTTCCAGTCCTGAAAGTCTTAATAATTAGCAAGAAAAATAGATACTTAGATAGCACTATAGCTCTTTTATGTCCAAGTCTAATTATTATCTAAGAAATAATTTTTAGTTGCTGTTGTGGAAGTTGTTTTATTTGGTTGAGACAGGACTTCTCTGTAGCCCTGGCTGTCCTGGAACTCACTACTCTGTAGACCAGGCTGGCCTCGAACTCACAGAGATCTCCTGCTTCTACCTCCCAAGTACTTGGACTAAAGACATGTACCACCGCATCATGCTGTGGAGATTATTCTTTTTGTTTGTTTGTTTTTTGAGACAGGGTTTCTCTGTGTAGCCCTGGCTGTCCTGGAACTCACTCTGTAGACTAGGCTGGCCTCAAATTCACAGAGATCCACCTGCCTGCTGGGATTAAAGGCATGTGCCACCACTGCCCAGCTGGAGATTATTATTTATACTCCTTACTTCCCATCAGTCCTCAAGGCATATTAACTCTACATTCACAGTTTCTGTGTGACTGCTCATGTCCATTTTTACTGACACTGCATCAGGTTACGCCATCATCACCTCTCAGCTATATTATCACAGTCTCCTAATTTACCTCTTGATTCTTTCTTTAGGATTCTTACGGATGTAATAGAAAGCACATTGGCTGTCTAAACAGAAAGAGATTTGATAAATAGGCTAACACAATATGTATGTATTGCTGAATACCTAAAAGTGAGGGGTAGCACTACTATTCATAAATGAGGATGTGCACAGATCACATAAAAAATCTACATTTTAAGTACAGGTCTCCTAAATTAAGACCTTAAATTAGTATAAAATATAAACCTATATAGAAAATTAGTGCAATTTTGTTAAATCATTTTAAGCATCTTTCACATAATTGTCAATGTGATGTTTGTTTCAAAAGTATTTGAAAATGTGTATGATCTGTCAAATTATTTTATAAAAATTTACAATTTTCTGCAGTGTTCCTTCAGACAGTGTTAATATTATAACCTCTGTTGTCATGGAAACAAGTCTCCAAAGGCAGCCTCAGAGGCTAATGATTCCGTGGTGTTGCTATGGATACAAACAACTGAGACTGTTGCTAGTCACATGACCAAGATTTTTCAAAACAAAAACAGGCTTCTGGTGAGCTGATCTTACCGATGGTACAGGACAGAAGTGACATAATGGTGGTTGTTTCCTGCTTGATTTATATGGTTTTAGAAGATTTTTAAAGTTTAAAGTGCTATTCTCTAATCTTTCTTTTCTGAAATAACACGTGTAATGATTTCTTTACATTTGCTCAGTATTTAACCCATACATTATATGCATTATATTTTATTTGACATTTTCCAATGTAGAGTCCCAAGCATTTTGTCATGTTCTCAAATGTATTCATCTTCATACATTCCTTCACTTTCTCTCCTCACTGTTCTGTAAGATCTAGTGTCTGTCATTCTCCACTAACTTTCATTAGGTTAGGTTTTTTAAGATTATAGTTTTGTTTCAAGTAAATTAAATGGATTATTTTGTTACTTTATCATTTGTACCTTGGATATTTTGTTTGTTGGTAGGTCATTTGTTGTTAAGTTCAGCCTTCTGAAAAGGTAGGGCATGTGTTCTTCCACAGAATTCTTAACTCTAGGTGTCTTATAGACAGCAAGATAGATTAAGATGTCATAGGGTATTTTAGGGTTTTTTTGTTTTTGTTTTTGTTTTTTTAAGAAACAATACTTAGATCCTTTCCCAAAGGAGATAGATTCTAGAACAGGCCCTGAAAAGAGCAGTACAGTGGGGTTTAAATGTAATATAAAAAGAATAATAGTTTGTCATAAAGGGATTTAGGGAGCAGCTGACCAGTGGATATATTTCTTGTGCTTTGAAATTTGAGGTAAGCCTGTAGCTTTACCTGGTTTTATTTGATCTGTTACTCTTACCCTAGTATTAGGACTCTAGTGAGCACTACTAATATAGTAGTACTTTCTTACTACTAGACCATTACCAAGAAATTAATACCAGTATAAGAAAAGGATATTACATTATGATATTTTGAGACATTTAAAAATCAAATACTTTTGGTGTTCTAACAACTCAAAACTAAAACAGCAAAGGAACACAGGGAAACTCGTATAGGTGGTGGATATACACACAGGGTGCATTGTGATCATGATTTCATATGTGTCAACTCATCAGATTGCGAATGTTAAATATCTACTCTGGGGGCTGCAGAGATAGCTCCATGGTGAAGAGCACTGGCTGTTCTTCGAGAGGATCCTGGTTCAATTCTCAGGACCCACATGGCAGCTCACCCCAATTTGTAACTTCCAGGGGATCTGGCCCCTTCTGCTGTGCTCTTCAGGCAGTACATATGTGTGGGACAAAGACATACTTCAGCCAAAACACCCATACACAATAAAAGTTAAAATATGGACAGTTTATAGTAGTTTTACTAAATCTCATCAAAACTGAACAAACATTGTAAGAAATAATTATCACAGTTATGATGACTATGACCAGTTGTTTTGTAGTATTATCGCTTGGTTTGGGCTGGCTGTTTGATTAGATGCAGTTAATTGTGTTTGCCACCAAAGTTAGTGTTGTCATTGTCTCCTCTGAGATAGTATTTCGTTTCAATTTGTCCTGTTACCGTAAAGTTACCTCTGATTACTTTATTAGGATAGTATCTGTTGGATTTATCCAGGTTAGTATTTTGAGGAGATACATTATGTATGGGGTGTGTGTGTGTGTGTGTGTGTGTGTGTGTGTGTGTGTGTGTGTCCGTCCATCCGTCTGTCTGTGTGTGTCCGTGTCCCATTCAGATGTATGTCAAGTAAAATGAAATGGAAGTTTCACTTAGAAACAGCAAGAGGAAGTTTAAGCATCCATTGCTATTTCTTAAATGAATTATAACATGATGGTTGCCAGATGATGATTTGATAATTTCACCATTTCTTCTACACTTTTTAATTAGCATTTTATTTCTAGGAAATGCATTTTGTTTATTAATTCCTATGTGCATTTTTTCAATATGGACTCTCCTATCTTATTTATTGAGTTTTATGCCACTGTTACTCTAGTAGCTTGAATGAGAGTATCTCTCCCATAGGCTCAAGTTTTTCAGCACTTGTTCAGTAAGTGGTACTGTTTGGGGAGATAATAGAATCCTTAGGTGGGTACAGCCTTGCTGTAGAAGTGCATCACTGGGGGGCGGGCTATGAGATTGTATAGCCTCACCCCACTTGATGTCTCTCAATGTTTCCTGTGTATGGATGAATAAAGAGACCCGCCGGCTTCTTGCTCTTACCAGCATGTTACCACTTCTTGCCATTGTGGACTCTAGCCTTTTAGAACCATAAGCCAGAATAAATTCCTTTTTCCTTAAGTCTTTTGGTCATGGTTATCACAGCAAAAGAAAAGTCTCTAATATTTTTCTAATACTAATACTAATCTAATACAATTATTATTTATTTTGAGTCTTGGGTGTTTCCCAGGTGGCAGCCCTTCAAGATATTTTTTTAGGCCCTTTGATAACTGTTTTTCTTGGAGTACTTACTTACTTTGGGGCAGATAGCAGCATGTCCGGGTGATGTCACACTCACTGGATCCTAGCACTGGAGCCAGCCATTTCTGTAAGGACTCCTCTTTTAGTTTTGTTTCTATATGTGTTGAAAAACCATTATGTTTATCCCAGTACTTCAGATCTGGTCTAACAGCATAGGTCCGTCCTGAGTTTTCTCTGTTCTCATAATTTACAGCTTTACTTGTCTCTAACATGAGAAACCTTGCTCCCATTGCCCTTTCTATACTCACTCATTAGAGTGAAATCTCCCTTCACACCTCCCCTCATTCTCCATTTCCTCACTGCTTCAGCATCTACAGGTTGCTTCTGTATTCCACTGGGATTGTTGAGCCTCATGCCAGGCTTTTATGCTGCTGTGCCCATACAACACCGCCCTCACCCTGTCCCAGCTACCACGCTCTATGGCACAGTGCTCACTCCCACCATTCCTTGCTCACAGCTGATAGCATCTCCTTACCCTGCTTTGGTTCGAGCAATGTCTACTTCTCTGTTCAGTAAGTCGCCTTCTCTACAAAGGCAGTGGTGTCTTACCATATTGCCTTCTAGAGGGTTTGGGTTGCTTCTCTCTGGGGTTGAAACTAGGGATCTGTATTCACTTGTTCTTTCAGCATGTACATCCAAGTGATCTAGCAACAATTCTTTCAAAACCATTCTTCCTCTGGGCTTTGTCATAAATCATTTTAAAGGTCGTGGGAGTATCTGAGTGAAAATTGTTTGCCTACCATTTAAGTTTTTAATTCTAACCTTCAAAGACAGAATTCAGAAGTAGAAATAGTGACTGAAGCTTCAAGTCAAAGCCATACCCTCTTAATTCGGTGTACTTTCTTCCCTCGTGGTGAAGTAACATAGCATACAGTTTTCACTTCAGCCTTTTAGATGCATGTTTTTCATGTCTGGGTGCTTTGCCTACATGCATGTCAGTGCGTCTGCTTTCCACGGCAAACGACGTCAGGTCCCCTGGAACCAGGGTCACCCATGTGGTTAACTGAGACTCAAACCCAGCTTCTGAGTTAATGCTTTTAACCTCTTAGCCATCTCTCCAGCCCCTTATTTTAGCCTTTTAAGTGTATAACTCAGTGACATTAAGTATATTCACAATATTACGCAAATGTCATCCCTCATTTTAAGAATTACTTCTTCAGGGGGGAGGGGAGATTGATTTTTTTTTTTCACCATAAAATCTAATGGCTAAAAATCTGTTTGAAAGGAAAATAAGACATTCAGATAGTAGAATCCATCAATTTAAGCTCATTTATCAGTGTTAATATTCTTCCAGCGTGGGGTTGGGGATTTAGCTCAGTGGTAGAGTGCTTGCTCGTAAGGCCCTGGGTTCTGTCCTCAACTCTGGAAAAAAATTCTTGCAGCATTACTGAGATTTGCAGTGTCTTTAGAGCACATTCATTTGTTTGTCTTACAGAGAATGTGCTGGTGACAGACGATTTATTTTGTGTTAGTATGCACCAATCTTCCTCCCTCACCCTGTATTTATAATGTCTCTGTGTATTTATTGTGAACAATTGGAGAAATCAAGTTCAAAATAAAAGCAAGAGAGGAAACAGTCATGATCCTGACCCCGTTTGTTAACATTTCAAACCTTTCTTTCTGTTTCCTCTCTCTTTTAATATTATAAGCAGTGTTCCATCTGATTTATAAGCTGTTATAGATTAATTGCTCAAAACGTTTGATGTTAATGGTTAGCACTACTTGAGATACCTTAGGATATAATAATATTCCACAATTCCCCAGTTACAAACTCTTCTCCAGAGAATATCTCAGAAGTGTTATAGTTCCTTTTTAAATTGTTCCTTAAGACTACATTAAACTACTAAGTCAGACTTGAGGCAGTTTTTAATATAGGTATTTACTGATAAGTTACTTTTTCTAAACTTTGCGTGGATTTAAATATCCATTAGCAATGTGATAGGATATGATAGTCAACTTTAAAATATTATTATAATAAAGTGTGTATAAGTAGAACCAATTTGTGGTATGTTCATTTTATCTACATAAAGTCTTCAAGGTCCACCCATGTAATACCATGTGCCAGAATGTGTTTCTTTTGTAAGGCTGAATCGTAGTCCATTATAGGTATATTCCACATATTGTTGATTATCTGTATATATGTACACTTGAATTGTTCATTCACCTTTGGCTTTTGGGAATGACACTGCCTTGGACATTGCATACAAGTAGTTGAATCTTTTTTCCCACTCTTTAGTTGTTTAGAAGTAGAATTACTAGATCACACCATAGTTCCATGGCTGCTTTTGAAGAACCACTAAATTGTTTTCCACAAATACCTGTGCCATTTTATTTTATTTTTTTAATAATCTATTTATTTTTTATCTATATGCATTGGTATCTGCCTGCATGTGTGTCTGTGTGAGGATGCTGAATCCCCTGGAACAGGAGTTAACAGTTTTGAGCTGCCATGTGGGTGCTGGAAATTGAACCTGGGTCCTCTGGAAGAGCAGCCAGGGCTCTTAACTGCTGACATCTCTCCAGCCCCAACCTGTGCCATTTTATACACACACAGCAGTATCACAAGGGTTTTAGTTTCATCGTTGCCGCCACTTGTTACTTTGATTTTTGTCATTTTGTTTGAATGACCCCATTCTTTTTTTTTTTTTTGGTTTTTCGAGACAGGGTTTCTCTGTATAGCTTTGCGCCTTTCCTGGAACTCACTTGGTAGCCCAGGCTGGCCTCGAACTCACAGAGATCCGCCTGCCTCTGCCTCCCGAGTGCTGGGATTAAAGGCGTGCGCCACCACCGCCCGGCGACCCCATTCTTTAGTATGTATAAAATGCCAACTCACTAGCTTTGGTTTGCATTTCCCTACTGACTAATCCTTTCATGTTCTCACTGCATACTTGTAAGACTTGGTAAAATTTTCTGTTCAAATCTTCATTTAGTCTTTTGTTTGATTGGTTGGTTTTGGTTTTGAGACAGTATTATTGTATAATAATACATATTGCTATGAGTTTAGGCTGTCCTTGAATTATGCCTCAACCAGTGCACCATCCACACATGCTTTATACATCTTTAATGAATCTTGACTGATGTGATAAACAGTAGTTATTAATATAATTTTATCAGTGACAAGCAAAGTAGCTTCATCTTAATTTTTCTTCTTTGCTTTAAGTCTCTGTTAGTATCCATTGTCTCCCTATCTGCTTGATTTTAAATGTTTTCTTACATTATATTTCATTTGTATTTTTGAGTTAATGTGTTTATAGTAGTATAATTTTGTTAGAAAATATATTTTCTGTGCATATTACATACTACTCTTGACAATAATCAAGCCAGACAGTAATTAAGTATACAAAGTATTACAGTTTATTGGTTTAAATTGCCGAAACACCTCTGTGCTTTTCCCTCCACTTTTGTCGAGTAGATCACATAAAGGAGCCAGTGGTAACTGGGATAATGACTTCACAGGAACATTAGGCAGGTTATTTACTGTTCTCAGAAGCAAGAGTTTTAATAGTATGGATTATTTTAAATGATACAAATTCTGTTTGGAGATTTTTTTTTAATGTTTTCCTGTGTATTCATAAACATTTGCATGGTAGGCTAATAACTTTTTTTTAATGTGAAAAGGAAAAATAATCAGATAGCTTCTGGATGCTAGAAAAATTTTTGCAATCTGACTATAAAACAGCCGTATCATTTAATAGTGCATGATTGATTGTCTTTGTTGGTACATTCTAAAGAACAGATCTTCTTAACCACAGACACTGATGTTGTAAGTTGAGGTCATAATTGTTGCTGAAATAGCCATAGGACAGTTTCATTACTTAACTAACTAAGTAATACCTTAATAATTTTCTCACTTATTAATTAGTATATGGAGAACTATAATTTACCTTTATGGTACAACTTTCTGTTTGTGTCTTTTTTACTTGATGTTTTTTTCCTGATTTTTTGTCATTGGTGATTTTAGCCCACAGAAGCTGTTCCTCCCTCCTCTCCCACTGTCCCTGTGACCCCTGCCCTGCCCGTCCCTGCTGAGAGTACTGTCGTCCTGCCCAACGCACCACAGGTTTTTATTGGTTTCTTTTTTCTTTATAAAAAGTTAATTTGCTTTCAATGTTTTATTTGTATTCCTTTAAAACTGTCGAAGTATTTTTTTTTCATTAGGTATATTAATTTGCTTTGACTTCAGTTGGGATTTAAGATAGGTTCAACACTAGCTTTTATTTGGTAGTCTATGAAATGAAGTGCATTCTGAGCTTATATTAAACGTTTGGAGATTTGTTAACATGCCTTTGTGCTTGTAACAATGTTCAAAGTAAGTTCTATGGTTTTGTTTCTATAAACTTGTCTAATTTCTACAATTAGTGGTCCTGCTCTTTTGCCAGATCCATTCTTTTATATGGCACTGTTTCTCAATGTAGATTTGTCTTTGGAAATACTCAGCCTTTTGTTATTTGGTTAAATCCCACGCTTTACATGTATTGATGTAGATTGTATCTCAATTACATGAAAACTCCTGTTTTAGGACAGGGCCCTGTGTCGTCCTTGTTGGCCGTGATGCTGGGCCTTCTCCTGAGTGCTGGGATGTAGATGTCCGCCATGATGCTCTGCTTCTGTGTGAGATACTTACACGGTCTTTGTAACTTCTGTAAATACTGCTCCAAACTAAAGTCT
The DNA here is from genome assembly GCF_049852395.1 of Peromyscus maniculatus bairdii. Taxonomy (NCBI): domain Eukaryota; kingdom Metazoa; phylum Chordata; class Mammalia; order Rodentia; family Cricetidae; genus Peromyscus; species Peromyscus maniculatus. The sequence goes on from NC_134863.1 coordinate 22,982,970, forward strand.
GCTTTTTTAAAGCTTATGGAACAGTGAGAAAAAAATAAAATTGTAGTCAGATGTCAGCGAATTTGATGATTTTTTATTTTTAGAATTTTATTAGTTGGAAGGAGTGATTTGCTGACATTTTATTGCCCTTGCAACACATATTAATATTCAGTAAAATTAATAGTAAGTGTAGTATTAATGATCTTTTGTTTGAGAGCTTCGAGTATTGCTCATAATGTAAAACATGTGTTTATAGACATGTTTGCTGAAATTGACAGTGACATAAATCTAGGTAGGTAGACATTGTGTGCATGAGTCTAATTACAGCTTCGGATGAGCCCCACTGATGAAACTGACAGTGACATAAATCTAGGTAGGTAGACATTGTGTGCGTGAGTCTAATTACAGCTTCAAACGAGCCCCACTGAGAGGGAAATGAGAGCAGTTGGGGTCTCTCACATTTTAGGGCTTACCTTAGGCTAAAAACTGAAAATCAGCCTAGTGGTGGTGGTGGTGGTGGCGGTGGCGGCGGCGGCAGCGGCGGCAACACACGCCTTAATCCCAGCACTTGGGAGGCAGAGGCAGGTGGATCTCTGTGAATTTGAGCCTGGTCTGCAAATCAAGTTCCAAGACAGCTAGACAGAGAAACCTTGTGGGGGGAACCTGAAAATCAGACAAAGTAGCCATACTGAGATTCTAGGAGAAATCATCAGTAGTATAGTGAGATGTATATATCATAATGACTGAATTATACTATATTATGACTTCAAAGTCTTCACCTTTTGTGGAAATCATTAAGAATTTAGTCATTATGAAGCCATCATGAATAGGTAAATCCAGATACATATTATTTTCATATTGCAAAGAATGAGCAATCAGCAATCTAAAAGTTGTTATAATATGGTAAAGATTAATATATGTTTTTAAGTGTCTAATAGTATAACATTTTTTTAAAAGAAGATTTGAAAGCTTATTTTACTTGATCCCTGTACTTTTTATGTTAAAATAGTTTGCTAGAATCCCTTGAAATTTTGTACAGGTTTCTGCTCTGTTTTTGGGTTCTTTCATTTACTTACTCGGTGTCCCTAACTTAGCAGTCTACTATTACCGTAAATTGTTGAAACAATCACAGGCTTGTAGTTAAAAAACAAAAGTTTATAAGTCAGTCTGACTTGTTTTCAACTCATTCCAACCAATTACTGGTGTGTAACTGGATAGTTTACAGTGATAAAGTCTGCTAGCTAATCTGCATTGCTAGAGTAGTAGTAGTTCTGGATTGAGAGGTTTTGCAGTGATTAGGAACCTGACTGATAGATGAGGTATGGGGAGTCCTGATTTCAGTTCCCAGTGAAAAAGAGAATAGGTGTTATCTGCACAGTACCTTTGCACATAATCCCCTCATACTATCTGCTTAACCTTTTTGAGAGAGAGAGAGAGAGAGAGAGAGAGAGAGAGAGAGAGAGAGAGAGAGAGAGAGAGAGAGAGAGAGAGAGAGAACAAATGAATAAATTTAAAAGTCAGTGAGTGGCCAGGTGTGGTGACTCACACCTTAAATCCCAGCACTGGGGAGGCAGAGGCAGGTGGATCTCTGAGTTCGTGGCCAATGTGGTCTACAGAGTGAGATCCAGGACAGCCAGGCCTACGTAGAGACTATGTCTCAAAGCACAAGCAAACAAAGTCAGCGATGCTGCACGTATAAGAAAAGCCATATCCTCAGTTGTAACCAATATTGATATCCTTAGGTGATGATGGTGATACATGCTCTATACTATGAGAAAAGATGCTGGGATTGTCTCATTATTAAGTATAACATGTTTATTGTAAAATTAATAGAACTTAAATGTTTGTCCCCAGATAAATTCTGAAACATATTCTTTTAAGGGATATGTAACTTGGGCTGAAAAGCTGGCTCAACAGTTAAAAGCAGGTACTGCTCTTATAGAAGACCCAAGTTCAGTTCCCAGCACTGAGGTCAGGTGACTCACATCCTCCTTTAACTCCAGCTCTAGGGGGTCTGACACTTTCTTTAGCCTCTACAGGCACCTGATTCACAAATATACACACTTTAAAAAAACAAATTAAATCTTCATTGTTTAACCTTCATCAGAGACTTGCAAATGAGATTTAGCACAGAGAACCACAACTGGACAATGTGCAGACAGAGACCGTGAGGCACTCAGCCCTCAATGGGATGTCTTCATCCAACCCTCCTCCCCTTGAGGCTCAGGGACCAGGGCCGAAGAAGAGGCAGAAAATTGTGAAAGCTAGACATGATGGATGACTAGGGCAGTCTTCTCGACACAGTAGGGCTGCTGCACATAGGAATTCAGAGACTGTGACTTCTTGTACAAATTCAGGTCAGACGGAATCCCAGCAGAGAGAAGGGGAAGTAAGTAGACATGGGGATCCCACCCCTGGCCAAGAAGCTGTTTGCAGTTGAGACCTGCTGGGAGGAAGAAAATGAGTTTTCTCCAGTGTAGTGACACTGGATATATTAACCACGCTCCAGGGTAGGTCCCATGCTCAGAAGTAGTTGACTAACACAGAATGGTCTCCATTGATTTTTGTTGTTACAGTTTACTGGTTTTTTGTTTGATTTTTTTTTTTTCCGTTTTTTCGAGACAGGGTTTTCCTGTGTAGCTTTGCGCCTTTCCTGGAACTCACTTTGTAGCCCAGGCTGGCCTCGAACTCACAGAGATCCGCCTGGCTCTGCCTCCCGAGTGCTGGGATTAAAGGCGTGCGCCACCACCGCCCGGCTGATTTGGTTTTTGTTTGTTTGGTTTTTTGTTTTTTTTTCTGTCTTTTGGGTCTTTATTTTGTTTTCTGGGGTTGTTGGGGTTTTTTGTTTGTTTGTTTGTTTTTGTTGTTTTTAATTCTCTTCTGTTTTGTTTATTTTGAGAGAAAGGGAAAAACGCATGGAGTTGGGTAGGTAGGAAGGTGAGGAGGGTCTGGAAGAAGAACTTGGGGAGGGGAAAGAATATGACCAAAATCTATTGTGTGAAAAAATTTAGGTACTTTAAAAATGTAATATAAAAAAATAAATCTTTAAAAGAATTTAGAACTCAGGCTTGACCTTTTAAATTGTACTTTATTTTTAGAAGAATCAGGATGTAAAGAAATAGAAGTCAGGACTGCTATTACTGTGATTAAACACCGTAACCAAAGGCAAGTTGGGAAGGGTTTATTTGGCTTACACATCCACATCATAGTCCATCCCTGAAAGAAGTCGGGGCAGGAACTCACACAGAGCAGGAACCTGGAGGCAGTTAAACGGGTGCAGAGGCCTTGGAGGGAGCTGCTTACTGGCTTGCTGCCTGTGCCTCTCCCGTCCTGTGCTCTTATAGAACCCGGGACTACCAGCCCAGGGATGGCCCCGCCCATCCAGGGGACCCTTGCATCAATCACTAATGAAGAAAATGCTGTGCAGAGTTTCCTACAACTCCATCTTATGGAGGCATTTTCTCAATGATATTCCTTTCTCTCAGATGACTTTAATTTGTGTCATATTGACATAAAACTAGTCAGCGCAGAAGCGGAAGGTAAAAGATTCGGAGTTTAGTCCTGTCTTTGTAACACAAACAAGTTACACTTCCTAAATGCTATACTCCCCTTATCTGTAAGGGAGAGATTATACCACCCCATTCCCAGTAAGTTTGAGGATCAGGCAAATAACCCCCAAAGAAAGAAAGGTACATAGATGGATAATTTTTTAAGACTGTCAGACACCATGGTGCATTCCTTGAATACTACCATTAAAGCAGAGGAGGGGGCAGAGATAGGCAGATCCCTGTGAGCTCAAAACCAGCCTGGTCTACATAGTAAGTTTCACACAGGCCAGAAAACACAAAAAACAAAAACACCTTATATTGTTTTTCCTTTTTACAAAGTGCTTTTATGTTGATCATATCATTTGAACTTCATTTAAGCTGACTACAAGTGGTACAGGGCAAGATACATTGAATGGCTCCCTAAAATTAATGAAACGTCATGAACTTAATAGTCTGACCTAAACCCACCACTATTTTGTCACACTCATTTCTAGACGTGATAGTGCAAGAAATTGCTCAATTTTTCAGAGCTCTAGTTTTCCACTTGAAAATCAAGCATGTGATGATATGTTACTCTTTCTGCTAGGGATGCAGCCACTCGTCTGTATGGTTCTAGCTTTATAATCCAGAGGTGTGTTCTGCACTCAGTGGATGCTTTAGACTTGCTCATGTCAGCCTGAAGCACTATTCTGTGATTAAAGTTCTAGTGCACTCTTGGATGGTCTCGGTCTTCCTCTCCTCCTTCCCCCTCAATCCCTTCCTTTCCCTCCACTCCCCTCCCACTCTCTTCCCTCCTTTCCCCTTCCATGCTTGGGGTGTGCTTGGTGGAGGAGCTCTTTTGATACTCAAACACACACTTCACAATAAGCTGGTTTTATTCTTTTTTTGTTGTTGTAATTGTTCCAATCATATGTGTTAATATCCTTCCCCATCTGAGATTTGGCTTAAGTAGAAAATTCTAGAAGCCATTGACACATAAACTTTAAATAAGTTTTATTATGAGATAATGTTGTAAGTTGTTTTATTTTCTTACTAATTACTGTTAATCTATTTCTATGACTAATTTATAAATTAAACCTTATCGTGGGTGTACACACACACACACACACACACACACTCACGGTACGATACGGTACTACTACCCGATTATTTTAAATACCTGTGCAACATCTTGAGAGATATGCCCTGTGGATCAGGGGGACTTACAAATATAGTAATATTATATATGACTTCCTGGAAGAGCCTGTAACTCGACAGGAGAAAAGTTAGCAGTTAATTTTATTATTGAATGAGAGTCATTACCTTAGAGGTATAATGACCTCTGAACTTTTCAAATTTTGCGATATAAGAGTATTGAGTCTTAAATTATTGTATCAGTAGTATTGTCTGACTGGATAAGTTTTCATTTTATGAGTAATCTTAAATGAAATAGCATCTATGCGATTATCTGGATTAATTTTTTTTGTAATTGTATACTGACACTTGACTGAAGTTCCTTTATTGCTTTCTAGATTTTAGTTTTTATATTGGTCTGTATTTTAAAATCACTTCAGGTTTATAAAGTTGCAAGATGTACAAAGATGTTTTATCCTTTTACCTAGATCCTCTAGTTGTTAATACTTGTACTTAACTCCGTCCACTTTTTAGCTTCTCTTACTGTGTATCATCATTATTAATCAGTTAGGAGTTCTGTCTGAATTTCTGTAATTTGGTATAGCAGCAATCACTACCAGAGACTTTATTGATGATGAAATAGATCAGTAAAATGAACTCTCTGTTACTATTAACAGGTCCGATTGGTTACTGGCTCGTCCATTTGGTTTTCTCTGGAATATCTCTGCCTTTGTACTATCCCTTCCCCTAGCCTCTAAGTGATTTATAGGGCTTTCTTGTCAAGTGAAAACACATACGTTGCTATATTCGTTAATAAACAACAATAGATAAGCATGTGTGTAACTTTCTACTGTTCATGACATGTTTTCTTTATATTACTTCTCATATAGTCCTCTTGGATAAAAAGTTTGAATGTTCATTTGGATTACTATAGTCAAATATCACAGAATAACTATGAGATAGAGATCTTGGACCAGGTCTTGACATAGTGTCTTTTGGAGTGAGATGTAGGAAGTGAGTTTTTCTTTTCCCACCTAAGATAATAAGAAAACAGAAAGTAGGGGCTACTCTGGCCAACATAAGACCTTGAAAACCTTAATGGGACAAGAGGTAACTTGGAATGAGTGACCTTGCTTACAGGGAAGCACTAAGCACTCAAAAGAATCTGTGTGAAATTTACTTGAGATGTTTAGTGCAACTGTGTAAAACTAGTTTATTTTCTGTAGCTGCACTTGCTGCCTTCTGTCAGAGTGGCCTGTCCTTTATTTTTGCTGGTAGCGTTTAGTTTGGTGCTATGAGATTGTATCTGTCTGTATTGTGTTTATATCTTCAACGTCCACGCAAATTGTGTTCCTCCATTCATTCCTGTTACTGCAAATTGGAGAAATATAAAATACTATCTCAACAAATACCATCTTGAGAGAAAATTTTAAATTGGTACATAATTTATATATCCATAGATGTTTTCATTTCCTACTTCCTGATATCACTTGGATGTTTTACTGTTACGTTAGGTGCCCTACACTTGAGGTAATCAGTCCATTTTGCTACTTGAGCTTTATGTCTGTAACTTATTTCCAATGACCTTTTATGATATTTTTCTTTTTTATAATTATGTGTTTAATGATAAAATATAATATGATCAAACAAAAACTAACTCATTAGAATTGGCCAAGAAAAAAGAAAAGAAAAGAGCCCAAGAGAAGGCAGAAGAGTCAGCCCCGCTCCTTCACCCACTCCGAAATCCCAGCGAAACACTGCCCTGGAAGCATAACACATACAGGGAGCGGAGGCCTCTGCATGCTGGCGCAGCCTGTCTCAGCTTCTGAGTCCGTGTGAGCTTGATCATGGTGATTCTGAGGGTCTTGTTCATGGTGTCCTCCATCTCCTCAGGCTCTTCTGCTCTTTCTGCCTCCTCTTCTGTGGGATTCTCTGAGCCCTGAAGGGAGAGATTCGATGGAGATATCCTATTTAATGCTGAATGTTCCAAGGTCTTTCTCTGTCACAATGCATTTTAAATTGCTAGGGTTTCTTCTGTCATGATAGATTTATCTACCAGCTGCTAGTTTGATTTAAATTTTTAATTCTTACTGTGAATATTCATGATTTTTTCTCCAGTTTCATGTTTCTTAAGGTTTCCCTTTAGGTATGGTCACTCTAAATTTTACCAATATCTATAGACAACTTATTCTGCATTATTTAAGTTTTAAGTAAATAGAAGATTGTATTGTTTTATATACATATTTCAGTATTATAAATTACTAGAATAAAAAACAAAGCATCTACAATGATGATTGTTTCTGACAGGAAACATTTTAATAATTATGGTTAATATATTAATAAATTATGTAAATTAGGTTTCCGTAAACACCTACCCATTGCATGATTGATACAGATGAGTCAAGGGAACCAAATGACTTCCTTTCACAGTGGGTGAAGAATATAATTTATTTTAAACTTTAAATAGCCTTTTCTTCTCTAAAATTGCTTAGGCAGAATACAGTGAAGCTCTATCGTGAGTAAGGTAAAGATTACCAATCTCATTTTGCCACTAAGAAATGAGTCATAGGCTGAGGAGATGGCTCAGCGGTTAAAAGCACTGGCTGCTCTTCCAGAGGTCCTGAGTTCAATTCCCAGCAACCACATGGTGGCTCACCACCATCTGTAATGAGATCTGATGCCCTCTTCTGGTCTGCAGGCATACATGCAGACAGAACACTGTATACATAATAAATAAATAAATCTTTAAAAAAAGAAAGAAAGAAATGAGTCATTTCAACTGTCTGTAAAATCCCAGATGTCTGTAAGTTTTGCTTAGTAGTAGTTTATCATGTTTGATGTCACTACATCACCGATAGACTACTTAAATAGGGTTGAACATGTAGGAGGAGTTCATGTTGTCTTTGTAGATAATTAAATACTACTGATTGATTTTAAACTACTCCTCTTATACATGTAGCCCAAACTGAAATTGTTGTGCTTACCCATTTTCTCAAATGATCGTTGGGATAGTATTTGACTGACAGTAATGTATCATTTGAATTCTGTTTGTAACTCAAGCTGTTCATGAACTTGAGATTCTCCACCTCAGCCTTGTGGGGGATTGCAAGCATGTGTCTCCCTACTGGCTTACATATTCACATTTTAAAGTAACCTACACAAAGTTGGACATGGTGGTTTATGCTTGTGATCTTAGCATTTGGAAGGCTGAGGCAGGAGCATTGCTGTGAGTTTAAGGCCAGCCTGGGCTACATAAAGAATTCCAGATCTTGGGCTGTACTATGAGACTCTGCCTCAAAACAACAAAAAGTACATAAATAAAAAGCCAGTTTGTATATTTAGAAGAAAACTGTCTTGTGTTACAATGTGCTTTTATACAACTTTGCTACGTAATTTTTTTTTTTTTTAAACAAGGTTTCTCTGTAGCCTGGCTGTGCTGAAACTCTGTAGCCCAGGCTGGCCTCAAACTCACAGAGATTCCCCTGCCTCTGCCTCCTTAGTGCTGGGATTAAAGGTGTGCGCCACTGCCGCCTGGCTGCTGTGTGCTTCTTTAAAGAATTAATGTTACCATATAAGTATCTCTCTCTGAAAGTTTGTTTAAAGGACAGTAATCCTTCATAGTAGTGTTTGATTTGGCACTCTTACAAAGAAATCTTAAAACATTTTGAAAAAATAATGTTAAGAAGAATTGATCATTTCTGGTATGTTTTTCATTTGATAATTGATTTTTGTTCCTTAGTATCATCCATGTAGAAAAGAACTTGAACTTAACAAGAAATCAGGTTGTTTTTCTTTTTCCTTTTAGAGTTACTAGATGCTCAGTGTTTGTTCTGCATGTTGTAACACATTATTTTGTGGATGGTCTAAAAAAACAGCAAAAACCAAAATAATCTAGGTCTTTACATGGAGAAATAGTCTGTTTCTCCTAATTTGTGACTGATTTTCTGTGTGGCAGATAGTTTTGTGTATGTTTGAGGGGACTCTTTTTTTCAACATTCAAATAATTCATTATTGGCAGAATTTTTTTCCTAGATTGATAAAATGATTGGAATGTTTGTGGGATCCTTGGAAATAAATAACTGGTTTCCTCACAAAGTAGTTTTGTTTGTTTTACTAAAGAATGCCACTTGGGTTAGAGAAGACTGTGGTGGGCTTCTTTTCAAATCTCATATTTGAACCTGTTTTCATAGAAATAGAGACTTGGGGCTGTAGAGGCGACTCTGTGGTTAAAGTACTTGCCATGCAAGAGTAGAACTAGAGTCTGGGTCTGTAAGAGAGTGTGCCTTGAAGAGTGAGGTGGGATAGCAGTGGAGGATGATCCAGACATTAACTTCAGGTCTCCATGTGTACGTGTTCACACGTGTGTCACACATATACAACATGTGCATAAACACAAGAAAATAGAAAAAGGGAAACAATAGCAAACCTAGTTACAGCTGTTTCGATTTCGTTTTCCCTCACTTGGCTGTATTGTTTAATATATCTCACCTGAATGCGTTGTTTAATATATAAAAAGCTCAAATAACATAATAACTTTAGAAATAGCAAGCCAGTAAAATTCAGCACCTGGGAGGCTGCATCAGCAGTATCACAAGTTCAAACCCAGACTGTGCTACAGAGCCATACCCTGCTTAAATAAAAGATTCACAGCCAGTCTGTGTTAAGCTGTTATTACTTGGAACGTGATACTGGAGCTTGTTGGTTTCCTTGTTAGACTAACACTTTACAACTCTTTCTTTACAGGCAAATCCTCCTCCAGTGCTGGTCAACACAGACAGCTTGGAGACACCAACTTATGTAAGTTCTGTTCATCACCAAAGTTAACTAATTATGCCTTTTTTGTTGTTCAATTTGATGTAGTCAAAAAGGCCACAGCATTATTTTCTGTAATGAATTCTACTTAAGACTTTATATACTGCAAACCTGATCATGATGGTACACACTTCTAATGCTGGCCTTTGGTAAGCAGGGGCAGACAGATGATCAGGAGTGCAAGGATAGCCTGGGTTACATAGTGAGTCTAAGGCCAGCCTGGGCTACATGAGACCCTGTCTCAAAAAAGTTTTGTTTCTACTAGTATACAATATACCTATCATTGATAGTAAATAGAATCATACTATCATCTGGTTGAGTTGCTATAGTAAATGAAGCAATACTAACTTGTTTTAGGATTTACACAAAGCAGAAATGGTAAAATAGAAATTTATGTTTTAATTTTGAGTTTATAAATAACTTTCACTAAATGCTTTTACATACTTAATAATTTAGAGGGTGGTTTATATTTATTTTTATTTCATGTGTATGAGTATTTGACTAGATACATGTCTGTGCAATGTATGTGTGTAGTGCCCACAGAGGCCACAAGAGGGCTCCAAGGGGCTGGAATTACAGATAGTTGCAAGCCTCCATGTGGGTGCTGGGAATTGAACCCAGATCTTCTGGAAGAGTAGCCAGCTATCTTAACTGCTAAGCCATCTCTCTAACCCAACTCATAATAATTTTGTGTAGTTACTTACATAATGCTTGCATAATCACAGTAATTTTAGAATTTTAATTACATGATCAGTTTTTTAGTAAACTGGTTTCTGTGTATTTGAAGAAATAGTTTTAACTCTAGTTTTAGTTTTTTTCTGTAAACTTACTTTTTAAAAAAAAAAAATTTCCCCTTTCCAGATCAATAGCCAGAGCAATAGTATGATCTAAGACTTTGATTTGGAAGACAAATGGCTTTGGAGGCAGAGCTTGGTGCCTGTGCATTAACTGGAAGTGCTCTGCTTCCAGCCGGGCTCGTCTTTAATGCTGTGTCATTTTATAAACTTAGGAAACCCTTTACCCACTTTTTAAAAATCCACAGTTAGGCCGGGCGTTGGCGGCTCACGCCTTTAATCCCAGCACTCGGGAGGCAGAGGCAGGCGGATCTCTGTGAGTTCGAGGCCAGCCTGGGCTACCAAGTGAGCTCCAGGAAAGGCACAAAGCTACATAGAGAAACCCTGCCTCGAAAAACCAAAAAAATAAAATAAAATAAAATAAAATAAAATAAAATAAAATAAAATAAAATAAAATAAAATAAAATAAAATAAAAATCCATAGTTAGTTTTCAGTCTATTCAACAAACGTCTTATTCTGTCTTCATATAAATACTGGTGTGTGGCTTACTTGGGGGTTTTCAAAGAAAGAGACTTGATGCCGGCCCCAAAGAGCTGTTGATCACTTTTCAAAAGTCTTCTTTCCGTCAGTGTTACCTCTCACAGTGATAGTGACTACGTGAAAAGAACATTGCACTCTAGAGACTGTTTCTAACATTTATATCTTTGCTGGGGAGACGGGGGTGGGGCCTTCTAGACAATCCCTATGACTTGAGATTTGATAGAAAGTCTAGACAAAATGTAATTTATTCATTATTAAGACAATATACTACTAGTTGCTAGATGTGGTGGCCCACATCTGTCATTTTAGCACTCAAGACTGAGATGGGAAGATTGTGAATTTGAGGCTACCCTGGGCTACAGTGGTCTCTGTAGAGAATTCTAAACCAACTAGTTCAACACATTGAGACCCTATCTCAAAAAAACAAACAATAACAACAAACCAGGTCTGGTGGCCTGTGTTTGTAATCCCAGCCCTGGAGAGGCAGAGAGATAGGTGGATCCCTGAGACTTAACTTGGTGAGTTCCAGGCCAGTAAACAATCTTATCTCCAAAATTTAGTCAGATAGCTGTGGAGCCTACGTGGGACCGAACTAGGCCCTCTGCATGTGGGAGACAGTTGTGTAGCTTGGTCTGTTTGAGGGACCCCTGGCAGGTGTATCAGGACCTACCCCTGGTGTATGAGCTGGCTTTTTGGAGCCTATTCTCTATGGTGGACCACCTTGCTCAGCCTTGATGCAGTCAGGAGGGGCTTGGCCCTGCCTCAACTGAATGTACCAGGCTTTGCTGACTCCCCATGGGAGGCCTTACCTTTTCTAAGGAGTGGATGTGGGGCAGGGTGGGGAGCAGAAGGAGGGATGGGAAGGGGGACTGTGGTTGGTATGTAAGAATAAAAAAAAATTAATAAATTTATAAAGAAATAAATTTTAAATAAAAAGAGGGGGGAAAAATCCAGGCAGACAGCATCTGAAGACTACCACCCAGGATAGTCCTCTGACCTCCACAAACTCACACCGACGTATACCTACATACACGTGAACATGCACACAAAACAATAACACCAATTCATCTGTCTCAATTATTTTTCTATTGCTGTGAAGAGACACCGTGACCAAAGCAACTTCTAGAAGAAAGTGTTTGCTGTTAGTCCATGACCGTCATGATTGGGAGATGGGGGTGACACTATAGTAGCTGGGTGCTTACATGGTAAGACAACAATCACAAGGAATAGAGAGATAGCTAACTGGAAGTGGCCCGGGCTTTTGAAACCTCTAAACCCATTCCTAGTGACACACCTCCTCTAACAAGGCCCCACCTTCTAATCCTTCCCAAGCAGTTCCACCAACTGGGGTCCAAGCATTCATGAGCCTTTGGAGGCCACCACATCACCATAACTATGTAGTAAGTGAAACTCTACAGTCAGATCACACATTGCACTCTCCCCTGCAAAGATAATGCAACAGCATGTATACAGTGTTCCTGGTCCTGGAAGCCCAGAATAACCAAGTGCCTAAGGATTTGCTTTCAGTTGGCCACATAGGCCCACTTTGCTTAAATTGTTCTTCAAAAAGTTGTGCCTGTTTATATTTCAACAAAACTACATTGATGTATTTTTACCCCAAGCACTCAACAGCACAGTGCTAATAAGCTTTCGGTCATGTATAACATGCCATTTGAAATATTAACTCATCGTAAATTTCGCCAGAGTTAGTAGCATGTGTCTGTAACCCCAACACTCAGTAGCCAGACCTAGGAGAGCAACAAGTTTGCCAACAGTCTGGGTGCAGAGAAGAGCCCCGCGTTACCATCTCTTCCCCAGGCCACAATCACACACCACAAAATCTACCTGTTGAAAACACAGGATGCCTGGTTTTTCATGTACTTACATTATGTTGTTGTCACCACTATCGAGTTATAAAACACTTTCATCATCCTATAAAGAAACCCTGTACCCACAAATAATCACTTCCCACTCTTCCTCAGTGCCCAGGCTCCTTAAGTCACAGTGTGTTTTGTTTGTTCTGGATTTGTCACATAAATAAAATCATTCCACTTGTGACTTTTTTTTTTTAATTGTCTGGCTCCTTTCACTTCCATAGTGCTTTCAAAATTTGTCCATGGTGTAGTAAGCATCAATTCTGTGGTTTTGTTTTTGTTACTGTTTTGGTCCCCCATTCCGCACCCCACCCGCAGTGACCAACGCCCTTTTGAGTCTCAGGCTGCACTGAGCACACCCCGCCCTGCTAGTTTCTTTTGGTTGGTAAATATTCTTACATGAACATGCTCATCGCAGAGAAACATTTGGGGTGTATCTACTTTTGCTGTTATGAATAAAACTGATGTGATTAACACTAGAAGTTTGAGTGCCCATAAAGTTTCATTTCATACTAAGAGTGGAGTTGCTCGGCTATATGATAAGTATATTTACACTTTAAGGAATTGACAAATTAGTTTCCAGCATAGCTATTATTTTCTGTTTCCCACCAGCAGTATATGGGGTTTCCAGTTTCTCCACCACCACTAATCCTGTTATTTCTCATCAAGGGTGTTGTTACAATATTCTTAATTATAGATATCCTATATTACTATGGCTTTGGTTTACATTTCCTAGTGATTGAGGAAGTTAAACAGTGTTTATGTGTTTACTAGCCATTTCTACATCTTTGGGGAAATGTTTGTTTAGGTGATTTACCCACTTTTAGTTGTCTTTTAGTTCCCTTTGAAGTGTTCTGCATAGAAGTCCTCTGTGCGTATAGGGCTTGCAGTTTTTTCTCCCATTACGTTGGCTTTATTTTAATTTCCTTTTAAAACAATTTTTTTTTTCCAAGACAAGGTTTCTCTGTGTAACAGCTCTGACTGTCCTGGAACTCACTTTGTAGAGTTCAAACTCGCTTTGTAGGGTGCCTCTGCTGGAATTAAAGGTGTGCACCACTACATCCAGCTAAGATTTATTTAAGTATATGAGTACGCTTGTCTGAATGTATTCCTTTATACCAGATGAGGGCATCAAATGCCGCTATAGGTTCTGAGCCACCATGTGGGTGCTGGGTATTAAACTCAGGCCCTCTGGAAGAGCAGCCAGTGCTCTTAACCTCTGAGCCTCTCTCCAGCTCCATATTTTAATTTCCTAATAATTTCCCTTGAAACATCAAAGTCCAAATCACACTTTTTTCTTTTGTTACTTTTAGTCTTAGGAAACTTTGCCTAATGCAGAATCATGAGGATTTGCATTTATGTTTTTCCTACTATTTTTATAGTGTTAGCTCTTAAATTTAGGTATTGATCCATTTTGGTTTCATTTTCGTAGGATGTGGGTAGGGCTATACCTTCATTCTTTTCCTCTGAATGTAGAGTTTGCTTGTCATGATTTGTTGAAGCCTGTTCTTTCCTTATTGAATGGTTTTAGCTCCTGTTTTTCAAAAAAATAAATAAATTTCTTATAAGCAATATGTAAGTTTCTTTCAGTTCCTTTCAGCAAAATTTTATAATTTTTAGTATATAATTTGTATACTTATTGGTAGTGAATAAAATACCATACAATTTTAGATAGTGGTGTTTTATCCTGTAGCTTTGCTGAACCCATTATTAGTTCTGATCCTTTGTAGATTTCTTTGGATTTTCTATAATTCAGTCCTGTTATCTGCAGATACAGTTTTACTTATTCTTTGCCAGTCCACATGTGTCTGATTCTTGACTTACATCCCTGATTGGAACCTTCACTGCTATATTTAATACAAGTACTGAGGCCAAACATCTTTGTTTATTCTTTTTTGGAGGTAAGCTCTCAGTTTTAAAATACGATGTATTAAACTCAGTTTTAAGTACAAATTGATACAACCTCACTGGCATTGAACTTGGCTGTCTCTCCATTTAGCCATATTCTGTCTCCAAACCTACAGACCTGTGTTTCATTCCTCAGGACTGAGCACTGACTCCCACAAGTTGTCCTCTGACCTCCATGATAGCCACACAAACACAAGATTTTTTTTTTTAAGATAAAAATAGTAAAATAAAATATTTTTAAGTAAAAATGTAGGGCAGACTTAAGGATCAAAAATGAAGATTTCTACAGGTTCCATTAAAGAGGTAAAAAGGTAAATTTGTTGAACTCACTCTCATCTTCTCTGTCATTATTTTCTCTTAAAACTAATCCTAAAGGCAAAATGTTAAAAAAAAAAATTCATTTAGTTGAGATTTGATAAATTTCTTACATGATAAAATCTTCAGTTTTTCCATATGTAATATAGTTGATAGTTAAGTATTTTTAAATCAACTTGGATTCATTATTTGGGGCATATTTTAAGCAAACTCCTTAGGGCTTATTTTGATTTAGTTAAAATTAGTTTCCATTAGGAAAAGCTTTTGCTTTTCTGTACATTTTATTTTAGATTTTTGGCTTGTGTGGTGTTGGCTTTGAGGGTTTTAGTTACTGAGATTATGCAGTGTGAGTCATGAATTATGAATATTGATGCATAATATCTTGACTCTATAGGAAAAATATTACTGATTTGAACCTAAACTACATGGTATTAATAAATTAAGCATCTATATTATCTTCCTTTGGCCAAGTAGTACACTTTGTAACATAATAGGATTGTCTTCTTTGATTGTATTGATGTTTTTCTAATTAGAAAATTTAAGTCTGTGTCAGGAAAGGACTGAATATATTTATTACAGGGTTTTTTTGTGTGTGTTTCTTTATGGCATATATGTATCAGTATTCAAAATGTATGTCATTTTAAAGTTTATTAATAATAAATGTTACTCCAGTATGTAAACAATAACCACTTGTAAGTATGGTTCCGGACTGGAGAAATAGCTCAGTGGTTAAGAACACTGACTGTTCTTCCAGAGGACCAGGGTTCAATTCCCAGCATCCACATGGCAGATATCAACTGTCTGTAACTCCAAAATCTAACACGCTCACACAGACATATGTAGCTAGAGTTTTCCTGCCTTGCCCACAGTCAGGACAAATCTCTCTCACCCGCCAGTCCCACAGCTGCTCAGACCCAACCAGGTAAACACAGAGACTTATATTGCTTACAAACTGTATGGCCGTGGCAGGCTTCTTGCTAACTGTTCTTATAGCTTAAATTAATCCATTTCCATAAATCTATACCTTGCCATGTGGCTCGTGGCTTACCGGTATCTTCACATGCTGATTGTTCTGGCAGCGGCTGGCAGTGTCTCTTCCTGCCTTCCTGTTCTTTCTTTTCTCCTCTCTGTTAGTCCTGCCTATACTTCCTGCCTAGCCACTGGCCAATCAGTATTTTATTTATTGACCAATCAGAGCAACATATTTGCCATAGAAAACATCCCACAGCAGACCTACATGCAGGCAAAACACCAATGCACATAAAATAAAAATAAATAAATTATTAAAAAAAAAAAAAAAAAAAAGAGCCGGCTGGTGGTGGCTCACACCTTTAATCCCAGCACTTGGGAGGCAGAGCCAGGTGGATCTCTGTGAGTTCGAGGCCAGCCTGGGCTAGAGAGTGAGTTCCAGAACAGGCTCCAAAGCTACACAGAGAAACCCTGTCTCAAAAAAAGAAAAAGAAAAAGAAAAGAAAGAAAAAAAAAGAAAGTGTGGTTCCATAAATTATAATAACAAAAAAATGTGAAATGCCTAGCAATCAGTCATCTAAAAAGAAAATATACAGAATTAATAGTATGAAGACTATATCTGAATTCAAAGCACAATAATAAATTTACTATTCACTGTGTCTAATGAGATTTATCCTTAGGATGTAAGGGAAATACAACAAAGTCATATCAATAATTGTTACCCACCACAGTAGCAGAATGAAATTAAAAATTTGAGTATTAATTGATTTAAATATAAACAATTATTGAACAGCCTAACTCTTTAGATGAAGCATTTATGTCTAAATCCAGCCCTCCACAGTATATGCAACAAGTTCTCTCCATTTCTTCTCTCTTCTCTCCCTCTTCTCCTCTCCCCTCCCTTTCAGAGGAGTGGCATTATGTCAAGTACATAGATGAGTCTGGAGAAAATGAATAGGACCATGAAAAATTTACATATGATTGTGGCAGGGTTTGCAGTCTTTCTGTTCTCTTCCTGTTCCTCATGTCTCCCAGTAGATATGGATTGCAAATGCCCTCAAGGAAATCATGAGCTACTTTCTGGACAGACCTGGACTAAGGGTCACTATATGTTTTTGGGGTGTGTGTGTGTGTGTTGTTGTTGTTGTTGTTTTGCTATCTCTCATATAAATCGCACTAAAAGCTATATCTTAAAAGAGCAGTAATTCATTATTTCTCATAATTTCACAGGTTAACTAGCTGGGTATTCTGCTAATAGTGTTTTGGGTGGGTTACTGCTAAAAACTAGGAAGTCTAAAATTACTTCATGGTTTTTGAATGGCAGTTGGTGCTGGCTACTTGGTTAAGAATGAAGCTAAGACTGAGGACCGAGTATCTTGCTTGGTTTTCCTTCATTTTTATCTGCTCATCAGCAGTTGGAGTTTCCTAAGATTTTATGGTAACAAAGACTATTAGGGTCAAGCCCCTCTATAGTCTTTTCCCAGAGTTCGAGAAGAGATGCTACCAGCAGCAGATTAATTAATCTCAGGGATACTCCAATAAATCTACATACATGAAACTCTTTAGTCTTTCCACTTTATTCTTCTGAGTCAGTTTTCTGTCTACACAGCTTCTTTTCTGCTCTCATACTTAGCTCCTTTCTTGCCTGATTCTCGCTACATTTTTCTGCTTAGTTCTTTTCCATCTAGTTTTTCCAAATCTAGTTCTTTCCATCATAATTCCCCAATCTAGTTCTCCCTAAGTCCCTGAGGTTTACAGTTATATACCCATACAATTAGCAATGTTCTGGCTAAGGCAAGGTCACCAGGCTTGAATTCTTTCAGGGTCAAAAAGGAGGTGATAAGATCCACACAAAGAGCAGTAATTGTCAGTTATCATTTACAGCCCAAAGGGAAGTGACTAATAAAGAATAGAATCAACTGAGGGCTAAATTTAGTTAATAGATCTGAGAAAAGGGAATTTTGTGCTCAAATTATATTCTTAGAAGTGGTTAGTTAAAATGTTAAGAGTCTGAGTCACTAAGTCATGAGTGAAATAAACTGCCCTTAATCTCGGCTGTGCCTTTTCCTGGCAGGGCAGGGTTAGCTAGGCAGCCTGTGTCACAGCTTGATGTACCTGGTGTATAAAAGTCTTTGTTCTGAGTAGACTGTTAAAGGGGGAGTGTAGACATACCACTTGGGCTATGGGAGAAAGGAGGGTTTAAGCTTAAGTTGCACAAGAAACAAGGCTTGTACCTAATATCCACCTGGACTTGACTATTTACTTTAATTCGGGAGACTAGGATGATATGGATGCTTATCTGCAGTCTGTCCTTGGATGTGTGAGAGATATTTCAGATAAAATACTTTTGTCTGGAGATGGCCCTAGCTGGATACTTGCTAATGACAACAATTACAGAAAGGCAGACTTCTGAGTCTAATGCTAAGAAACAAAGGAACAAAAGCCTAAAAAATGGGATCTTGACTATGTGACTGGTTGTCAACACAGTTGGGGGAAGTTATCCAAATACCCCAAATATAGGGGAAATTGTGCCCAAAGAATGATCAACTACACTGTTAGAAGTTCTTAGAAAAAGAATTAATTGGGAACGCTACCATAGCACACCAGGAAATCATTGCAGGAACTGGCTAATATATTTAAAAACTAATGTCACGTTCGGTCCTCAGCTCTGGGGGGGAAAAAGAAGCTAATATCACCAAAATTCCTTGGTGTCTTGGCTTTATCCTCTGGAAGAGTTTTTAACTCTTCCAGAAAATAGCTTTTGCCATAGTCAGCTAAATTCCTACTACATATTTCTGTGGCCCGTAGCAGTATCTGCTAAGTTATAAGAAATGAACTGTAAGGCAAAGCCAAGTACTACACGGTATCATAAAACCCAGGCTCAACCATCTAATACAATTTGCTTTATTTAAGGTAGTAGTAGGACTTACCTGAATCCTAGAGGAAGGGAAATAGACTCAGTGCCCCTTGGTGTTAGATTTAGTGATACTGTAAGAGTAAGTAGGGTAGAAAATGTGAGTTATCTTCAGAAATAGACTCTCATAATCTCTTTTGACCTGTAGTGAGTATATTTGCCTAGCCCCCAATTACTAGAAATTATAATGCAAGGATTCAAACTCAGGTTAATCTGATTCAAGGGCACTCATTACAGGGATGCTTCTTCTAGAGAGAATAGAGAATCAAGTGAAAGGAGTAAGAGAACATATTTGATGTGTCTCAGATGGGAGCAAGTGGTCAGTGGGGGTTAATTCATACAGAGGCTTCGTTATAAAGCCACAGACTTTAGTTTTGGACAAAGAGAATTTCTGAAAGTTTTGAAAGACTTGTGTTATGTTACCAGCCTGGACTTTGAAAATCAGTCTGATTAAAACCCAGAATGATTTGGGGGCTGGATGATTGACTGCTTTTCCAGAAGTCCTGAGTTCCATTCCCAGCAACCACTTGGCTCACAACCATGTGTAATGAGATCTGGTGCCCTCTTCTGGTGTGCAGGCAGAACACCGTATACATAATAAATCTTAAACACACACACACACACACACACACACACACACACACACACACACACACACACGCTCGCAAGTTCCAGGACAGCCAGGGTTTCATAGAGAAACCCTTTCTTGAAAAAAATCAACCCCCCCCCAAAAAAAAAATCAGAAGAAAACTCAGCATTCAAAAATAGTAAATGCTAAATGCACCCCTCCTGTTTTTGAAAGTCATGGTAATACTACTATAGCAGTCATATTTACACTCCTCCATTCCGTGTAAATCTTTCCTAAAGTTACTAAAGTGAGGCTATGTTTTCTTAACCACTGTCGTGTTTAACAGGTTTTCATTAGCAAATCATGTAGAATTATCTTGACATTTTGGATTTTTCATTCTGAATTTTTAAGCTACTTCTCTTTTTCCTCTGTAGGTTAATGGTACTGATGCAGATTATGAATATGAGGAAATCACACTTGAAAGGGTAAAAACTATTATCTTAATCTGTTGTTTGAACTTTTTTTTTTTTTTTTTTTTTTTTTGGTTTTTCGAGACAGGGTTTCTCTGCGTAGTTTTGCGCCTTTCCTGGAGCTCACTTGGTAGCCCAGGCTGGCCTCGAACTCACAGCGATCCACCTGCCTCTGCCTCCCGAGTGCTGGGATTAAAGGCGTGCGCCACCACCGCCCGGCCTGTTGTTTGAACTTTTAAATATATTGTTCAATCATAGAATACAAGGGGGAAATGTCCTTCAAAACCAGAAAAATGTTTTTAAGATCACAGGTCATAAAGTTAGCCATGGCATTTTCAGAATGTTTATTTTCTTTAATGTCCTTTAAATTTTTGTAGATTTACAGAAAAGGCATAAGGATAGTACAGAGAATTCCCGTTACTTTGCACTCCGCTTCCATTATTGTTAACATCTGCCTTTGTTACAGTGTACTTGTTTCCATAATGCGTCATCATATGTACGTACAGTATTACTAACTGAAGTCTACACTTCTTATTCCTTAGTTTTTATGGTTTGTTTGTTGTTTTTGTTTTGTTTTTTTCCAGGAAACTACCCTCCATTTAGTTATCTCCTTTGGGTGCTCTAGACTATGGTAGTTTGTCGGGTTTTTCTTTTTAATTGTCTCTAAGAAAGTAGCACGCTGTTTGGGCAGCGGCAGCCTGTGTCCCCAGCACTTAGGAGGTGGTGGCAGGAGTTCAAGGCCAGCCTTACTGCATAGCAAATTCAAAGCAGCCTGAGCTTTGAGACTTTGTCTCGAATCTACATACCTACCTCCATACACACATTCTTGTTTGTGAGGATGAGAGGATGTGCGGGCATAATCAGTTTATGCTGTGTTTAGAAAGGCTGCCCTTGTCTGGCAGGCACTTTCAGGGAATTTAATGTTCTACACAAGTAACTCTCCAGAGTAACAAAATGTCTGCATTTTAAAAACTGAAATCTTAGCCGGGCGGTGGTGGCGCACGCCTTTAATCCCAGCACTCGGGAGGCAGAGGCAGGCGGATCTCTGTGAGTTCGAGGCCAGCCTGGGCTACCAAGTGAGTCCCAGGAAAGGCGCAAAGCTACACTGAGAAACCCTGTCTCGAAAAACCAAAAAAAAAAAAAAAAAAAACTGAAATCTTAGATTTACATTGTGTTGTGTTTGAAGCGAGAATGGATGCCCGAAAAACAAGTAAAACTGAAAGGTTCTTTGAATATGTAGTAGATCTTCATTGTCTACTACTCAGTTTCATGCCACCTACTTAAATTAGGCAGGTACCTCTGTAACACTCAAGTAAGCTCAGCATTAATCTATAACATATATTTTAATGTGGCATTTTATGACATCTCTTGCTGTTTGATTTATAATCCTCTCCATGCCTTTTGAATTTATCATGTTTAGTTTAGGACTGTATATTTTTCACTGCTTAAAAAACTTGAATACTTAAATTTGTTGGCAGCTTTTCACAATCTTTTAGTAGTGTTGACATACTACTAATTCTTTAAGGAATATAAACTGAAAAAATTTAATTATAAGCCGGGTGGTGGTGACGCATGCCTTTAATCCCAGCACTTGGGAGGCAGAGGCAGGTGGATCTCTGTGAGTTCGA
This sequence comes from Peromyscus maniculatus bairdii, assembly GCF_049852395.1. Taxonomy (NCBI): domain Eukaryota; kingdom Metazoa; phylum Chordata; class Mammalia; order Rodentia; family Cricetidae; genus Peromyscus; species Peromyscus maniculatus. Next base: position 23,004,403 of record NC_134863.1, read on the forward strand.
GGCCAGCCTGGGCTACCAAGTAAGTTCCAGGAAAGGCACAAAGCTACACAGAGAAACCCTGCCTCAAAAAACAAAAAACAAACAAACAAACAAACAAAAATTTAATTATATTGGAATTTTAGGACAAGTAGTGGGAAATTAGTTAAGTTCTTAAATATGAATAGTTAAAGTAACAAGTCAGATATATCCATTTATTTGAGTTGCTAGAAAGCTACATGCAGAAAATTCTTGAGAAAATAGACATTTTTTTACATAACTTTTCTTAGTTCAAAGAAATATCATTTCTCTTTATAGACTTCTTATGGCAGTAGGACCCCTTTTGTGTGCAAATAGTCCTCAGAAATTCGGTTTTCTTGTTTGTAAGATAAGCAAAAAGGTAAAGTGGTAGTTGGCAAAGTCTACTTGCCATAAGAAAAGCTCACCAATATTAAGTTCTCAGGTTGGGCTTCAGTACTAAAACAATGCCATGGTATTTGGGTACATTGGTTAAACACTCAGAGAGTAATGGTTGCTGTTACTTATCAGCACCAGTTTGTTGGTTTTTAAATAAACAACTGGCAAAGTGGTCAGAAGAAAAGCAACCACCTCCACCCACCCTTTTTTAAAAGATGAAATGATGTTTGTCCTCAAAAGTAAAGGCAGTAGCCAGGCATCGTGGCGTCTGTATTCCCAGCTCAGAAGGCCAAGGCAAGGATTGCATCCTGTTTGATGTTAGTCTAGGCTACATAGGATGACCTTTCTCAAATACATTAATTAATTAACAAGTTAATTGACGAAGCGAAGAGATCAGGTGCTTTGTCTCTTGGAAGAGATTTGCCCTATCAAACATGAATGAGATAGACGCCTTTTAAAAGAAATTTGTTATGTCACCTCTCTGAGTAGAGAGTAATTCACAAATTACACATACTTGTAAATAAAGAACTTCAAACTAGGCTTCTGAAGAACTTGGTACATTTTCTTTAGCCTCACCTACTGAGCAATAATACCTCTGAAGAAGTTTTTCCTTATATGAAGTGCATGTCTATTTAATTTAGACTCTTTCTCTTTTCTGTTCATATTCCTTTTTGTGTTATAGTTCCTAGTTTAGTACAGTTTCTAGAGCCTAAATGCTTAGATCTCTGGAATTTTTCCCTCTGTCCTTAGGGAAATTCAGGGCTTGGTTTCAGCATTGCAGGAGGTACAGACAACCCACACATTGGAGATGACTCAAGTATTTTCATCACCAAAATTATCACAGGAGGAGCAGCTGCCCAGGATGGAAGATTGCGGTATGTCTTAAACTTAATGTTGTGGTGTTACAAAAGACGTGAACTAACACAAAGAAACAACATAATAAATAAATGTAGGTAGATGCTCAAGCCCATTTAAATGACCAACTCTCGGGTAATTTTTCTCGTATTGTTTTAGACTTTGGGAATTCAGTTTTATCTTAGGTATTATAATACTTTGAGTAATGCATTTTTGGTTTTGTGGGTTTTTTTCGGGGGGGGGGGCCGGTTGTGTGTGTGTTTTGTTTTTTGGGGTTTTTTTTGTTTTGTTTTGTTTGTTTTTCGAGACAGGGTTTCTCTGTAGCTTTGCGCCTTTCCTGGAACTCACTTGGTAGCCCAGGCTGGCCTTGAACTCACAGAGATCCGCCTGCCTCTGCCTCCCGAGTGCTGGGATTAAAGGTATGTGCCACCACTGCCCAGCCGAGTAATGCCATGCCCTAGGACTCTATTTTGGGTCACGGACAAGTAATGCATTTTGATGGATTAAATGTCTGTAACCAATTGTTTTTTAAAGATTTTATTTATTATGTATACAGTGTTCTGTCTGCATGTGTCCTTGCAGGCCAGAAGAGGCCACCAGATCTCATTACAGGTGGTTGTGAGCCACCATGTGGTTGCTGGGAATTGAACTCAGGACCTCTGGAAGAGCAGTCAGTGCTCTTAACCACTGAGCCATCTCTCCAGGCCCCCATGTAATCAATTTTATAGATGTCATGAGTTGTCCTTATCAGACAAAGTCACAAAACGATTTTATTTTCTGTTTAGGAAAGCATGTATATAAACTTACATAGTGTTCTGTTTTGGAAAATGTCTTTTGCAAAACTGGTATTTCCTTGGACCATTTTTCCAGTTTCTTTGGTTGATCTATGTTTATATATAGTTACAGACTGACATGTTGGGAGTAAGGATTTTATAGTCCATGAGCTGTTAAATCAACATCTTATTTTAAGGTTCTGAGTACTTCAGCTCTCTTCTCATTGGTAGGGCAGGTCGTATATTATATTAGTGAATTAGACATAAAAATTAGGAATTTGACCATCCATGCATATGCAACATTTACTTCCTAATCTCATGTCACTCCGTTTGTTTGTGTAGCTTTTGTGAAAATTATTATGTTCCTTGTTTTACTGAAGAACACACCCAGAGTACTAGTCATTCCTTTGGGTGTGATAGAGAAACTTATCAGGACCAATTGTACTGTCTTACATATGGTTTGTTCTCCTCTGCTAATTTGAAATGACCATCATTTTTCTTCTGATGGAGTGCCATGCAGTCAAAGCCAGGACCAGAGCTAAGTTGAAAATGATGAGAATAAGAACAAAAAAAAGTAAATTTAGTTACCATCAAATTATGTTGTTTACGTAAGAGAACTTTGAAGTAAATGATACGGTCTTTAACTTTTTAAATATAAGTAATGTTTAATACTACATCTCATATTTGAAGAAATTAAAATTGATACTACCTTCTTCTGACCTTCAACTAGCTTAACTGACTTTAAGTTTCTTTGAGCTCCAGTTTTCTCTTCTTTTTTGTTTTGCTGTTGTTTGGGGGTTTTTTTTTGTTCAGTTTTGTTCTTTGAGACAGGGGTTTCTCTGTGTAGCGTAGCTGTCCTGAAATTCACTTTGTAGACCAGGCTGGCATTGAACTCAGAGATCCGCCTGCCTCTGCCTCCTGAGAGCTAGACTTAAAGGCATGGGCAACCACACCCAGCCATTTCTCTTATTTTTAATTACAGCTCTGTCACTCATTAATGACCTTGAGAGCAATATATTTAAATTCATCATGCCACATGGGTAAAAATTATATCTATACATAACTGGTACAAGTAGTTTAAGAATTGAAACACCAAGGAAGTGCCTAGCAAGTGGTCCGTGCCAAATGTTTGCTATTTTTATCAAATATCTTTGTCTGTACAGAAGAAGTATACAAATAATATTTTTAAATTAATCTGTTTTCAATTTTTTTCTCCCTTTGCTGAGATTTGCTATACATTTCTTAAGAAATTTATACATTGAAATTTAAGATGTAGCTTCTTCATGTATAGTTCTAGAATAAATAATTATTTTAATAAAATGAAATTAAAAATTGGTGAAATAGAACATTGATACTTACTGTTTTAATATTTTATATTTTTCTCAGAGTAAATGACTGTATACTGAAAGTAAATGAGGCAGATGTTCGAGATGTAACCCATAGCAAAGCAGTCGAGGCACTGAAAGAAGCTGGATCTATTGTGCGATTGTACGTGAAAAGGCGGAAGCCAGCATCAGAGAAAATCATGGAAATAAAACTCATTAAAGGTCCTAAAGGTACATTGTCAATCAGAGTAAGACAGTGTAAGAAACACAAGTTAAACATTCTTTTATGTTGAAGGTTATCATACGTTTAGTCTTCTGCAGGATCTCAGTAGGTTCATAGCATTTTAGAGTGGCGGCATCCCTCCCAAGGTGGCAGTATTTGAAAATGTCATGTGTTAATTTCCATGTACTGTTGTGTGTGTATAAATTTAGGAGTAAGTTCTTTGTGATGATGTGTATATGTAGTGTTTGTGTGCATGCCCGTGTATACACCCAGAAGGTGATAACGTCTGACTTCTGTCACTCTCCATCTTACCTTTTTAGAGAGGCTCTCTTGCTGTTTAATAGCCTACCCTTAATAGCTTTAAAAAGTAGGGAACAGAATCTCTACTTACTTTAAATTTTTTTTTTACATTTATTTATGTGATGGGGAAGGAGAGGCTTGCCCCAGTGTGCATAGGGAAGTCAGGACAGTTTGCAGGAGTTAGCTCTCTCTTTCCTTCATGTGGATCCCTAAGGTCAAAGGTCAGCTTAGGTTGTCAGTTTTAGTGGCAGGCACCTTTACCAGTTGATCATCTCACCAGCCCTCCACTTAACGTATACGTAGATTTGTTTGTGTCTGTTTTCAGTGTCATTTGTTAAACTCTCCATATTAAAAGAAATACTTGTCTCTTGAAGTCGTGTGCAGTGTTTATATTAACTTTTGATTTTAAAAGAAGATAGTATGGGGCTGGAGAGTTGGCTCAGCACTGGCTGCTCTTCTCGAGGTCCTCAGTTTAATTCCCAGCAACCACATGGTGGCTCACAGCCTTCTGTAATAAGATCTGGTGCCCTCTTCTAGTGTGCAGGCACACATGCAGGCAGAAAGAACACTATACATAACAAACAAACAAATAAATAAATAAATAAATCTTTATTTTTTTTTTAAGAAAAAGATGGTATGGTGTGTATCATGGCGGTCACCTCTGTATCGAGGACTGGTGAAGTGATTTCTGAATTCTGAAGACATTGATGAGATTGAGGATAAGTCGAAATAGTAATTCTAGCACTTGGCCTCCTAGAGGAAGTAGGATTCCAACAAATGAAAACTGTGGAGAATTTGGTATTGAAGATGGGATTTTGGAACTGCAAAAATTGTTATTTTAAGTTGTCAATTCAAGACTGTTTAGGAGGGGAAAGTGTCCACATTTGTAAAGCCTGGTGTTCTACTTAGTACAAAGAAAAAAATATTTCCCCTTACTTGTTTTAATCTTGGGGAAATATTAAAGTGTTAATAAACAATGTAACTACAGTAGAAACAAAAGTAGAACGTAATTTTACATTTCTGTTGATTCTGAAATCCACTTATATTAAGACTTTTAAGAAATTCAAAGAAAAAGGAACATATGTAACTATTAGAATCCCTGCATTTATAACCTAAGGTTTTTTAAAAACATTTAGATTTATTTTATCTGTATGACTGTTTTGCTTGCTTATGTTAGTGACTGGTGGTCACAGGCCAGAGAGCATGTTGGGTCGCTGTAACTGGAGTCACAGGTGGTTGGGAGCTGTTGTGTGTGTGCACTCTGGTCCTCTGTGAGCGCTGCCAGCCCTCTTCACCACAGATCACCTCTCCAGTCTCTACACTTAAGATCTGAAAAGCGGATAACTTAAGAAATCTTTTTTTGTTGGTTTGTTTTTTGTTTTTTGTTTTTGTTTTTGTTTTTCGAGATAAGGTTTCTCTGTGTAGCTTTGGAGCCTGTCCTGGATCTCGCTCTGTAGCCCAGGCTGGCCCCGAACTCACAGAGATCTGCCTGCCTCTGCCTCCCCAGTGCTGGGATTAAAGGCATGCGCTGCCATCGTCCAGCTAGAAATCATTTTCTGTGTGATGGAATGATCACTTCGATTGTCATCCCTTTTCCCCTGAGCTTTAATTCACCTTATTGATGTGACTCTAAACAAGTACATTCCAACCAGGTCTTGGGTTCAGCATTGCTGGAGGTGTTGGAAATCAGCATATTCCTGGTGATAACAGCATCTATGTAACCAAAATAATTGAAGGAGGTGCAGCACACAAGGATGGCAAGCTTCAGATTGGAGATAAGCTCCTAGCAGTGAGTATAAGTACTTTTCTAAAAGTCATTCTCCTGTCTACATTTTCCTGTCAAAACTGCTATTTTTATACTGAAACTATGTAAGAGCTATCTGAGTGGATTCTAGCCTGCAGTGATCCTTGTATTGTTACTTTTTCCTGCGAGCCCACTCTGGTTTTGATTCTTCCTCCCTCTCCATCTTCCCCACTTCCTCTCTCCCACCTCTCTTTCCTAGTTAAAGAGTTCGAGTCCTGAAATGCACAGACTTGTTAAATCACAAAGTTGACAGTGCAGTGTTATCGTGGTCATGTGTGGCTCTCTTATTATAACTCGTCCATTTATAACACAATGAAACCAATGAAGTCGTTACTCATCCCCAAAACTAGAACACCAGTAGTTTTGTGTATCTTTTTTTCTACTTATCAATTGTTTAAACAGGGTCTGGAGAGATCGCTCAGTGGTTGAGAATGTTTATTGCTTTTTCAGAGGATCCAGGCTTAGTTCCCAGCGCCTCCACGGTGCCTCTAGTTAGACAGAATCTGATGCCACCTTCTCACCTCCATGAACACCAGGCATGCACATGTGTGCGTGCACACAAAATGAATACAAAACACATAAAATAATTAGAATGTTTAGTCACATACATATGTCTAAATATTTAGCTAATTTTTTGGAAACTTTTTTGAGGGTGTTGGACTATATGTAGTTTTCTCATGCTTTTTTCGGTCAGTGTGGTGATACTGTGATGTATCCATATCATTTTCTAGAGCTAAAATCCTTTCATACAAATTTAACTGTGACTCTATCATAGTTTATCCAATGTTTATCAACAACTGCCTTCATCTTCATGTTCTCTAGGAAAATGAAACCTGAAGAAAAGTTAAGGTCCTATGAAGTCCAGAAAGGGAGGAGAAAGCTAGATGTGTATCTTAGTTACAGTTTCTAATTGCTGCAATGAAACACCAGGAGGGGAGGAAAAGGTTTATTTGGCTTAACACTAGCATCACCAAAGGAAGTCAGGACAGGGCAGGAACCTGGAGGCAGGAGCTGATGGCCGTGGAGGAGTGCTGCTTACTGGTTTGCTTCCCATGGATTTCTCAGCCTACTTTCTTATAGAACTCAGGACCACCAGCCCAGGGGTAGTACAACCCACCATGGGCTGGGTCCTCCCGCATCAATCACTAATTAAGAAAATACCTTACAGCTGGATCTTAGGAAGGCATTTTCTCAATTGAGTTTCCCTTCTTTCAGATGACTCTAGCAGTGTCAAGTTGACACAAAACCAGCCAGCACAACATGTCAGACATGTTAACATTTTCACAAGTGTGGGTTACATCAGCCATGCCTAATCCTAATCAAAATAGACTGAGAGAATGGTAACAGTTAGGAGACAGAATGAGGGCAAAATAGCCAGGGCAGTGTACGTTCAAGCCTAGTGACGGGAGGACCCAGATAAATTTGTGAAGCCGTAAAATGGGTGTAGTAGAGTAGTAGTTAAGTCATTTCCACTTGGAGTGTTATAATAATTATGGTAGGAAGAACTGCTGTGTACTTGTATACAAAGTTCCATTGACTAGTAAGCATGGGTTTTATTGGCTCATTGGGTATTCTGCTAGTAACATTACTAAGCCACAAAGCTACCACCCTACTGTTTTCTAGACACTTATAACTGTTTCAGCATTAGCACTTGGCGGTGGGCAAGGGGAAGGAGCGTGCTCTCTCCTCTCACTTCTTGTCCTAGAGTGGAATCGCCGGCCTTTCCCTAAGCAGTAGTACAAGCAGTAGTTCCACCACAAGTACACATTTGCCAATACAAACAGCCTCACAGATCACTCGATTTCTCTCATCTCGTACTTATTTTTTATTCTGTATACGTGTGTGTGAGTACAGGTGCCAGCTCAGGACTCCCTTGCCCCTTCTTGAGGCAGGGTGGCCCTCGTTTCTCTTGCTGTGCTGCACACCCCAGGCTAGCTTCCCGCAGAGTCCCGTGTCTGTCTGCCTCCATCGTTAGGAGTGCTGGCATCGCAGATGTATAGCACCACTGCCAGTTGGTTTTGAGTCCAGGGATCTAACTTAGGTTGTCGGGATGGTGCAGCTAGTTCGTTTACCCGCTTAGCCATCTCTCCAGCCCTCAATTTTATTTTTATTGCTTTCTTTTATTGTTTGTCCAGAACCAGTACTCTTGGCACGAAGCCAATAACCTATGTTGATTTTCAAAAGCAACAGGATTGCATTCTATCTAAATAAACTTTAATGAAGCCTTTATTCTCACAATTACACTGAACTTACACAATTTTTGAAGCCTCATTTTTAATTGACATAACCTGGTGCGTGGCACACCATCATTCTCCAAATACTTTTTGTATTTCGCATAATTAGCCTCTAATTTGATATTTTTCTTTATCTCACTCACTGGTTCTCTCTCCTTTCTTACAAACATTAAGATGTGCATTCTGTGTTTTGTTAGTGCTTACTCCACTCCCAAGGTCATTGTTTAACTGTAAATCAAGACTCTTTGATCAATGTCAGATAACTTTGCTCAAGTCTAAACTTTGAGATCATCTTCTTTCCTACCGCACATTGAGTGCCTCAGTATATCTTGTCAGCTCTTATGTTCCATATCTAACACTAAATAGGAAAATAAGAAAACATAACATTTAGTGACAGAATGTCAGGGTATTTGTGCATAGTTGTACAAATTGTGCAGTACTTAATAGTAATAGCTTACTTTAGTTTGTGGGGGCTTTTTGTTTGGGTTTTTTTTTTGGTTTTGGGGGTTTGTTTGTTTGTTTGTTTGGAGACAGGGTTTCTCTGTGTAGCTTTGGAGCCTGTCCTGGATCTCACTCTGTAGACCAGGCTGGCCTTGAACTCACGGAGATCTGCCTGGCTCTGCCTCCTGAGTGCTGGGATTAAAGGCATGCACCACTACCGCCCGGCTTTAGTTTGTGTTTTAACCCTGTCTCTCCCTAAAAGAATTTACTACATCCCTAAATGTTGAGGCTGTGGAAAAGGAGCTAGAATCAAAATGTCTATTTCATGAACATATGTAAATAATTTCCTTGTTTCATAGAATGATTGGCATTTTTCTTTCCACATATCTTTGTTTTCCTTAAATTACTTTCTCATATCCCATATCTTTTGGGTAATTATTTTCAACTAAAAATCAGAAAGCATATGGAAATGTCTTCAAATATCTCTTGGTATTTTCTTGTAGGTGAATAGTGTATGTTTAGAAGAAGTTACTCATGAAGAAGCAGTAACTGCCTTAAAGAATACATCTGATTTTGTTTATTTGAAAGTGGCAAAACCAACAAGTATGTATATAAATGATGGCTATGCACCACCTGACATCACTAACTGTAAGTGTGTTAGCTTAAGGCTGCCTAAATTTGTCTTATTTTCACAAATATGTCCTTTATAATGTTACTAGTGTACTGTAATAAAACAGAGTAGACATCATAAAAATACTATATATTGTTAAGGAGAAGGGAGATCGGGATTGTAAAAATAACTTAAGGCCATTCCGTGCTATAGACTGTCCCAAAAGGAAAGAAGAAAATGGCCAAGGAGCTGGCTCAACAATTAAGAGAGCATACTACTTTTACAGAGGCTCCACGTTTGGTGCCCAGTGTCCTCTTAGGTGGTCCACAACCACCTGCAACTCCAGCTCCAGGGATCCAGTGCCCTCTTCTGTCCTCCTCAGGCCCCTGCACATGTGTCCGCAAACACATATGCACATAATTACAAATAAAATCTTTTTTAAGAACATAAGTATTTTAAGAGAACTATTAATCATTTAATCTGATAGTTTTTTAAGAATCTATTAAGTCATAATCTTTATAACAAAATTATTTTTCACCTTGATTTTTAAACTTTTCTATAAATAAGTTACTAAAGGTATTTTAAATAATGCAGATTCATGTTATGTGCTTTAAGCACAGAAATAAACAAGTAGCTTATTCTGTGTATGGGCAAATTAATTCTGATGCTCCTGGTTGGTTCATTAACTATGCTTTGAGAAGCACTGACTTTAATGTAAATGAGTTATTTTCTTAATGATGTTTAGCCTTTCTAATCAACAGATGTATACTTCTTTTTGACAAAGAAAACACCTTGCTACTTATTTGTAACTATTTTTATGTCCTTGATCTTGTGTATAAACTTCACATAGGGACTATGTATGTGTTTATTTACAACTTGAACTACAATCTGGCTTGTTGTTTCAGGCGTCAGTCTCATTTTGCATATTGTCTCTTTAGGACAGCCATGTGTACATTTGGGACAGCTCTTCTACAAATTGATAATTGATGTCCTAATTTTGATCAAACATGGATTACAAATAGCCAGGTTACTACCTAGAAAAACATTAAACAGAAAAGTATTGTTATGAAATTAGCCCTTTTGTGATAATGACATGGTATATTTAAGTGGAAGAGGTATCGTAGAGGAGAGTAAGTAATGACGACTGTTGTTGGTTATGTGTTTTGTGGAATGTTTAGCTGTTTCTTTTTGTTCTCGTTTCCTGTCTGTTAATGAACTGAGAGAACATGATGAAAAAATTGTAGTTCACCTTGGGTAGCACAGCTTTGTATTTTATTACCATTCCCCATCTCAGGCAATTACAGTCATGAATTTTGGGTATACTTACAAATTATATTTATTAGTATGTAAAAACATGAATAATTTATTTTGTGGGGTTTTTTTAAGCATTTCAATTTATTTTTCATAAGTAGTTTTTGCCTTCCTAAGCCCTTGTCAGACCTTGCCTTAAACTTACTGCCTATTCCCTGTATTATAATCATCTTGAGTCTCCCTTTCAGATCTGGCTTTATTCGTTGAATACTTACATGATCTTTCTTGCAGCGTTTATTCACATTGCCATTCTTAGAGATGACAGAAAGCTGCACTAATTCATGTACACCCTGGCTTTCTGCTGTCTTGATTTCTTGCTTTCTCTTCTGTCCTCCGCTTCAGCTTGAGTTTGTAAGTCCTGACACTTCAGATCTTTTCAGTAATTCAGTAAAGGTACCTTCATCACCTTTAACAATTCTAGAGCATTCGCAGCCATCAGTTCAGTCACTCTCTTACCGGTTCCACCTCATTTGACCCTGGGTGATGTAACTCCATTTCTTTGCCTCCTTATAGCTCTGTTTTGCTAATGGGTTTTTTGTTGGTTTGTTTTGTTTTTTGGGGGGTTTTTTGTTTGTTTGGTTGGTTTGGTTTTTGTTTTTCAAGACAGGGTTTCTCTGGTAGCTTTGGAGCCTGTCCTGGAACTCACTCTGTAGCCCAGGCTGGCCTCGAATTCACAGAGATCCGCTTGGCTCTGCCTCCTAAGTACTGGGATTAAAGGCGAGTGTGCGCCACCACTGCCCAGCTCCTGATGGGTTGTTAAGCTCACTCAGGCTTTACTGTTTGTTGGTGATGCTCACGTCTGTACGCCTCCAGTCTCTTGACTCTTCTTTCCAACGGTGTTTCAACCAACTGTCTTCTTCAGTCCTGATCCCTCACCTCAGAACATAGCTGGAGATTTGAAAGTACAGTGATAAGGAGAAAGTTCTCTTCTGGAAGATTGAGGAGTAAATGTAAAGTAAAGGAGGTGAGAGAAGAATGATCAGTGAGAGAATGACTAGGAAAAAGTACCAGGCAAGACTGGGCTCCCTTGGTCAAGAGTGGAGAGGTGGCATTAAATTGTCTTGTTCTTAAAGAGAACCTTGTGTCTCTGTGTATTTGTTACTTTGTTATATGTAGATATTTTAGATCTGCTCCTTCTTCTTCAATTTCTGTTTGTACTCTTGTAACTTGCTGCTTTTGCTTGCTTTAAAGGTATGTGGGATCTGTGTGGTCATATCATTTTGGTGGTTTGTTTTCTTGTTGTTGAGTGCTGTGTAGTTAGTATTCTGTTATATGAACATACAGCAGATTTTCTGTTTTACTGCTGGGTCATTTTCAGTTTTGATTTAGAAGGAATGTGGCTGCCATGGCTGGTTTTGCACATCTTTTTTTTTCCCTCACCATCATTATTTGTTTTAGACAGAATTGTGCTATATAACCCAGACTGTCCTCAAATTCATGCTTCTCCTGCCTCAGCCTCCTTGGTTCTGATTTGTGTATGTGCCACCATGCCCAGTTTACATATTTTTCTTGAACATATACCCCATTTCTCTTAGAGTAACATTGCTGTTATAGAGCAGTGAGTTTAGGGTGGTATGGCCATGGACAAATTAACAAAGTATGTGAAACACTATAGTCTGGGTTTTTGCATCTTCAACTTTTGTGATCATTAGTCTTTATTACTTATACATGATAATGGATATGTATTGAGTTATGCATTAATCATTTTCATACTGATCTTCACTTATTATTTTTCCTGGTGACCAGAAAAGGCAAAAATTTTACATTATCTAAAAGAAATCAGAGTATTTTCTAGGTAATTCATGAGTAATTATCACCTTCGTGTGATTATTGCTTTGACTGGTATCTTTTATGCCATTCAGTTAAACTCTACATGTTTATGCTTGTGCTTGCACATGTACATGTGGGTGTACTTATGAGGCTACTAGTCAGTGTCAGGTGTCTCCTCTCACTTTCTGCCCTGCCTTTTGAGGGTCTCTCACTGAATCTGGAACTCAAAGATTCATCTAAGCCAGCAGGCCAGTGAGCCCCAGGTATTCCCTTCTCTCCCGTCCTTCCTGTACTTACAGCTTTGGTTGCAGACCCACACACAGCTGTTCTCTGAGTGGTGGGATCTGAACTCACGTCCTCATCATGCACAGCAAGTGCTGTATTGACTGGGCGTCTCCCCAGCCCGGACATTTTTACTGATTTGAAGGAGGGCTTGTGAATCCAAGAAATTGCAGCTATGTCCACCTAGTTTGGTTTGTTTGTTTGTTTTTCTTTTTCTTTTTTGGTTTTTCGAGATATGGTTTCTCTGTAGTTTTGATGCCTGCCCTGGATCTTGCTCTGTAGCCCAGGCTGGCCTCGAACTCACAAAGATCCACCTGACTCTGCCTCCCAAGTGCTGGGATTAAAGGCGTGTGCCACCACCACCTGGCTGTTTTACTTTTTTTCTGTTCCTACTTATTTTTGAATAAAATTTTATATTTTAATCAAATTACTTGAACAACTTTTGAACAATTTTTGACTATTTTACTTAACAGAAGAGACAACTGAGATATTCTAGAGTTTATAGTATATTTGGTATTAAAATAAGAAATTGGACAGAATACTAAAATCATAAAGTATAAGATCAAAAATACAGAGAAATTTTTATTTTATATTTTGGTCACCCAAAACAGCCACGTGTGATAGCCTCCAACTGCATGTAGTGGAAAAGACCAGCTCCAGCAGCTACAGAACTAGAAAGGACAGGCTGAGCTTGCCCTCAGTGATATATTTGAAACTGATCTATCACTTTACTAGGATGACCAGTGGCTGCAAACAAGTGTTCACTAATTGCAGACCACCTGAAATAAGTGTGCTTGCTCCGTATGAACAGGGCTAGTCTCTTGTGGGTACCTGTACAGAAGACATTGCCAAATTAGCCAGTAACTTTCTGCAAGAGCACCGACTTTAAAGGTATGCTTTAAGCACCAGTCTATTTGACTAAAGAGACTTTGGGGCCTAGATCATAAAACAAGATTGTTTCATTCTTCTTTACAACCATAACTTAACAGCATCCTGGGTATGCCGCACTCCTAAGGAGAATGAGGAAGAAAATGGCCTATCTACTTTTCCTTCCAAGCCCCATACCCTGCAGGAGGGGCCATTGCTTACCCTTGCAATTTCATAGCTTTCTTTGGGATGGAACACCAAATTATTCATGAAATCTGGCTGGCCCTACAAAATCTTGTGTTCATTTTTATCTTGAAGATCACAAGTAAATAATCTTCATATCAGCAGCTGAAGTACTAAGTTTGATTATTGGAAGCAAGAAATCAAGTTTGGCCTCTTGCCCACAGGCTAGCCATCATGTGTTGTTGGTAATTGTTGCTCTTTTGGGATGCCCGCCAACCAGCTCCCAAATAAATCACACATGGAGGGAGGCTTATTCTTAATTATAAATGCCAGCTTTTCTTAACTTAGATTACCCCATCTTCCTTTTGCCTCTGAGCCTTTTCCTTTTCTTACTTCTTGTATCTTTCTTTCACTCTTACTCTGGGGGTGGCTGGCTGGGTGGCTGGCCCCTAGCATCCTCCTCTCCTTGTTCTCTTGCTCTTTCTTTTCCTCCCAGGTTTCTCCTTCTATTTATTCTCTCTGCCTTCCAGCCCCACCTGTCCTTTCTCCTGCCTCTCTATTAAGCATTCAGCTCCTTACTAGACCATCAGATGTTTTAGACAGACACAGTAGCCCAGCTTCATAGAGTTAAACAAATGCAACATAAAAGAATGCAACACATCTTTGCATCATTAAACAGATATAACACAAGTTAATATTTTACTGCAGTCATGTGAAGTATTCCGTGTTTTATGCTGAATGTCTTCTGTTCTTTTTCCCTCCTGGAATGTTACATGCCGACCCCCACAGGGTTACTGCCACCATACACAGTTAGAGTTCCTGAACCCTGCCACCACTTGCACACAGTCTTCACAAGCCGTGGTGGAGGCAGCATTTATTGTGACTTCTGTTTGATTAATATATCAAACTGGAGACCTTGTAAGGTTCCAAAAGCCTCCTTTAGATGTCAGGAAGTGACCTGAGCACTGCTCTCCTTGCCGTGGCAGCTGCTGCTCACACCATCCCTAGAGAAGTCTTTGTTGTTGTTATTGTTTCCATGATTCATTCTTGCAGAGCTCATTGAGATCATTTCCCATCCTATGGTCATGTTAGGGAACTTAAAAGCTTCACAGTTTATTTGTAGCATCTAAGCCTGATCTTTTGATTTAGTTTTTGTAGGTAATATATTTCTTTCAGACAGATACCCCAGTGATCCAGCACTATTTATTAAACCGATTATGATTCTTTTTGAAATAATTATGAACATTTATTAAGCACCAAAGGTATACAGCAATGATTGCTGCACAATTATTGATACAATGTCCTGCTATTAAGCTTACAGTCTGAAATACAAGAATATTAACAGCTTGCGCAGAAATTTCTTGAGCTTGAAATTAGCTACTTAGGCAAATGAATGAGGCAAAATGACCTATTTCTGGTTATTTTGAAGGCTTTGAACATCTCTCTCTCTTTCTCTCTTTCTCTCTTTCTTTCTCTCTCTCTCTCTCTCTCACACACACACACACACACAAAATACTTTGTGTATCCATTTTTTTCTATTATATTAGGATAACTAATGACAAAAGGGTACTTTAAATTTTGATAAGCACAATGAGTTATTTCAGATTTCCCTTAGAAATTGAGACAGAGATGTTCACTGGGAAATGCCAGCAGCCAGTGAAACCCCACAACAAACAGGCACGAGACCAAATCTTTGTCATTACCCCACTTAACCTCTCCACCAACTTCTTCCACTCTTAAGGGCTCCAATGACACACCCCCATGAGAAGCGCCACCATCTCTAGATGAAGTATATAATTACCAAGTCAGACTTGCAGGAATATTCCTGTCTGAATATGTCTGAGCAGAGACAGCAGTGGACACTCCAGTTATGCAGTGAACATGTGAGGCGTGTAAGCAAGGCAGTCAGGCTCAGGCCGTGGCCCTCCAAAGTGATGAGGGAAGCATGTGAATGCTTGCTTTTCTGTTCCCTGTTTCTAGTGAGGAGTGTAAAAACTTAGCATTGGGCTGGAAAGATGGCTCAGCGGTTAAGAGCACTGGCTGCTCTTCCAAAGGTCCTAAGTTCAGTTCCCAGCAACCACATGGTGGCTCACAACAGATCTGGTGCCCTCTTCTGGCATGCAGGCATCCATGCAGCAGAACACTGTATACATAATAATTTTAGGGGGAAAAAACAATATCAAGAGCCTCAATTACAAATTCTACTTGCCTAAATGCATGTATAATACTTCATAAATACTTTTAAGGTGTTCACTGCTGGTCATTACTAGCTGACAAAGGCACACTGAAGAAATTTTGGTTCTTATTGTCAAATGCAAAGACAATTGTAAGCTGCTAAACAAACACAAAGCATGTATTATTTTTAAACACAATTTTCTTAATCCCAGAAGAATATTAAGAAATGAAATAATTGGTTACAAGTTAGTTATCTGAAAACAGAAATGTATTCCATAATATGCATAACTAAATTTTTTTAAAACTCATGATTACACACATTTTAATGGCAGAGTAATAGCATCCTGAGATATCCTTTTTTGTGTATATGTGTGAGTATGTATTTCTGAATGCGCATATGTATGTATGTATATATGTGTGTATGTGTATATATATATATGTATGTATGTATGTGCATGTGAAGGCCAGTTGTCAGTCCTGGGTGTCATTTCTCAGGAGCCATCCACCTTGCTTCATTTGAGAAAGGGTTTTCCCCCAGGATCTGGGGCTTACCAGTTAGGCTGGTTTGAGTCCAGGGATCTGTTTGCCTCCAGGTTCAAACTCAGGCCCCAGGGCTGGTATTACAAGTACTTTATGGACTGAGCACTTTCCTAGGCCCCTAAGATAGCCTTTATGGCAGAACAATATACTAGTGTTGTTGTTTATGGGTATGTTTTGGGGGACAGCATCTCACATTGTAAGCTAGGCTTGACCTCCAACCCCTGGCAATTTTCATGCCTCAGCCTCCCAAGTGCTGAGATTACAAATTGAGTCACATACCCAGCAATATGTATAATGATATCTTGGTAACTTGTTAGCAGCAGAAACATTTTTAAAATGTTCATACTTTTGCATATTAAGTTTATACAAAAAGAGTAGTCCAGACATGTCAGGATAAAATTTTTCACAAAATAGTACTCACTGATTTTGACCTAAATTTAAAATTCTTACTACCTTCTTTCAGTCTAAAAGTATCATTTATGTCTTCTCACTCTTTTATAGTAAATAAGACCAAATTATGAAATTTGAAATGAAAAAACCTAAAACACATATCAGCATCATTCTAATAAGAGGACAGGAGTTAATGTCCATTGGCTTCCTGAGAAGAGGATTTTTTAAGTTTATATCATTGGTGAATGATTCTCAATTATAAATCTCAGTCCAAGTATTTATTTTTATTTAATATTATATGAAACCTCTAGAATTCCTGATTAGAGGATGCAGTTTCCAAGGCAAGGCAAGTTAGATTATGTGTGAAGCATAGATATTAACATAAAGGTAATATGACATACACAGCCCCATTTTATTGAAACAAGGTTTTAATATGTATGTTTCAGGTGTTTTTGTTGTTGTTTTCTTTTTGGGCCACCAACCAGCTCCCAAATCATGGCACAGAGACTTGTTCTTAGTTTTGAATGCTCAGCCTAGTTTAAGCACATTTCTGGCTAGCTCTTTTTTTTTTTTTCCCCTCCGAGACAGGGTTTCTGTGTGTAGCTTTGCTCCTTTCTTGGAACTCACTTTGTAGACCAGGCTGGCCTCGAACTCACAGAGATCCGCCTGCTTCTGCCTCCTGAGTGCTGGGATTAAAGGCGTGCGCCACCACCGCCCGGCTAAAAAGTGGTGTCTTTTTTTTTTCAGTTGCTCATTTATTTATTATTTCATTAGATTTACTTATTTTTTTTTTTTAAAGATTTATTATGTGTACAGTATTCTGCCTGCACATGTCCCTGCAGGCCAGAAGAGGGCACCAGATCTCATTACAGATGGTTGTGAGCCACCATGTGGTTGCTGGGGAATTGAACTCAGAACCTCTGGAAGAGCAGTCAGTGCTCTTAACCACTGAGCCATCTCTCCAGCCCTCTGGCTAGCCCTTTTAACTTAAATTAACCTGTTTCTCTTTCTCTACCTTTTGCCTTGGGACTTATTCCTTTCTTACTTTTGTATATCTTCTTTCACTGCTTCTCTGTTTGTCTGTCTGGCATCTGCCAGGCTCTGGCCCTGGTGTCTCCTCATTCTCCTCCTCCTTCCCAGCCTAGATTTCTCTTCCTATTTATTATTCTCTTTCCCCTACAGCCCTGCCTATCGTTTCACTGCTTAGCTGGGCTGTTCAGCTCTTCATTAGACCAGTCAGGTGCCTTAGGCAGGCAAGGTGAAACAGATGCAGCACATCTTTACATCATTGAACACACACCCTTACATGGTTAAACAAATGCAGCATCACTGCCTCGTTAAAATAATACTCCACAGCATATGTAGCCCTGGCTGGCCTAGGACTCACAGAGATCTGTCTGCCTCTTAGATTATGATGCTTACCACTGAGTTTGTTGGTGATTTTATTACATATTAAGGGAATAGTTCTAATTCTAGACTCTTTATTGATGTATTTATCAATCCTCTTGGCAACAGCACATTCTCTGTTAGTGACTTTATAATACATGTTGATTTCTGTTTGTCTTTCAGCTTTATTTTCAAGATTTTTTTAAGTCTTCTTTGAAGTTCTTTGATGATTTTTCAAATGAAAATCAATGTTGGAGCTATGGAGATGGCTCAGTGGGAAAGTGCTAGTTATTCAAGCATGAGGATCTGAGTTCAGATGTACAACACCCCAGAAAAGCCAGGCATAGAAGCGTTTGTCCGTAACCTCAGTGTTGGGAAAGCAGAAATAACAGGATCCTGTCAGAAGGATCCTGCTGCAGCCAGTCCAGCCTAATGGCCAGCTCCAAGTTCAGTGAGCCCAATCACTGAGGTAAAGTAAAGGAAGGTACCCTGTAGGCAGAAGTTTCTCTCCCATCTGCCACTTCCCAAATACCCAGCAGCTGCTTCCCAAATAATTGACTCTGAGGCTTAATATAATTTATAAATGCTTAACCAATATCTTAGACTTATTACTGACTAGCTCTTTACACTTAAATAACCATCATTCTCATCTGTGTCTAACCACGTGACTCGGGACCTTTTCTCAGTGCAGCGTTCTCATCTTGCTTCCTCTGCATCTGGCTGGCGACTGACTCCTTTGCTCCGTCCTCCTCTTTCCCAGCATTCTCAGTTTGGCTTTCCCGCCTAACTGCCCACCCAGCTACCAGCCAATCAGTGTTTTATTAAACCAATTCAAGTGGCAAATGTTTACAGTGTGTAAGAGCATTATCCCACAGCAGTACGCAGTGTCAGCTCCTGACCTCTACATGCACGCACACACGCACACACACACACACACACACACACACACACTCACACACTCACACACACATACACACACTCACACACTCACACACACACACTCACAGGGTTAGACGTGTGCATGCACCATATACAGACAAATATACAAATAGAGCCAAGCTTAGGTTTCTCGCACCTGCAGTCTCATCCCTTAGGAGGTTGAGGCAAGAAGATCTGAAGTTCAGAGTTGGCCTGGCAATGGGGTAAGACCCTGGCTGAAACAACAAAAAAGAAAAGAATAGAAAACCACAGCGCAGTTTTTCCAGAATTGAAAATTGAGTCACTCATGAGTATGATATCTTTGTCTTAGTTACACAGATATTTTCAAATTGATCTGAGGAGTGTTTTGTAGAATAGAGATTTTATAATTGTTTTTGTTACATTTAGTCCAAGATACTGGGTAACCTTGATACCCAGTCTATTATAAATGATACTGCTTTTTAAATATTTCTTGTTTTTATTAATATGTAGAAACATGGCTGGCTTCTTTATGTTGATTATATAATTAGTATTGCTAAGTTCATTAAAAGTACCTTAGGTTATTTTGTAAAAAGTCTGTGTATTCAACCATGTGATTTGTGTATAAAATTCAGGGTTTTTTTTTTTTTAATTGTTTTCCCTGTTCTCTAAACATTTATTTCCTTTGTTTGTGTGATGACTGACATAACCTCCAGGTCAGTGTTAAGAAATGACAGAGGCTGGACAGATAGCTCAGCAATTAAGATCATTGGCCGCTTTTCTAGAGGACCTGGGTTCATTTCTCAGCGCCCACAGGCTCACAACCATCTGTAACTACAGTTCCAGGGGAACTGACACCTTCTTCTGACCTCTGCAGGCACCAGGCACACACATGGTACCCAGACATACATGCTGGCAAAGTACCCATACACATAAAATAATTAAATTTTAAAAAGAAAAGAAAAGACAATGCATATCACTGCCACAGTCTCAATCTAGGAAAATAGCATCTTGCCAGGACTTCGGTAGATTCCCGTTATCAGGTTAAGAAAGCAAATTTTTATTCCGGACTTACAGAGTTTATTCTGTAAGTTTTTAAAATGCACAAATGTTTTATTTGCAGAGAGTTTCTCTTTTATTCTTTTAACATGATAAATTATATTGATAGTGTAATTTATCAATGAATTCATCTATATAGACTTGGAATTTTTGGTTGGAAAGATTTTAGTTCTTATATTTTTGGTTGTGAGCCTAGCCTTTAACAGCTGAGCCATCTCTCCAGCCCAAGATTTTAGTTCTTAATTCAGTTAACCTGGTAAATAAGACTGTCCGTGTTTTCTGTCGTTCATTATCTCTGTAGAAAAAAGAACTAGATCACATTGGATTTAGGAGGTGGTTGTCCAAGACTGGGGGAGAGGGGGGTTTCTAGAAAAGAGCAGATGTCAAAGGTAGCAGCAAACAGCTGATTTACTGGATAGCAAAAAACCTTTTGGCAAGAACACTGAAGAAAAAAAAACGTTTATGGAAGTTGTCTGAACCTTAGGAATCGGAAAGGCACAACCAATATTTTTAACTTGATGGTCCACACCTTTTAATTCCAGCACTTGGGATGCAGAGGCAGGCCTGGTCAACAGAGCGAGTTCTAGAACAGCCAGAGCTACACAGAGAAGCTCTGTCCTGAAAAACAAAGCAAAACAAGATGGGAACCTAAGTACAGTGTACAGGGATAAAAGTATGCCTGATACTAATGACAAAGCCCATCGTTATCCCTGAGGTAGTTCCAGCACCACCGTGATGACTCTTTCCTAGCTTCTCCCTGTCAACTTACATCCTCCTGTTATACCCACGATCTCGCTCCAGTTTCTTCTCCCTTTCACTTTAAGTTCTGCTGCTTTTTGTCCACACCTATAGGTCTTGGGTCATTGGTGTTGATATTTCATGATAGGAAATTGGATTTCTTTGTTCCATCATTTCTCTGTGAGATCTTGTTATGTAAGATTTCAAGTATAAAAATAGCAATGTTTTTTCTGATCTTTCCTTGGGTTAATTGATTGAAAGGAACACAAATGTTTAGTGCTAACTGTCTGATAGATTGACATGTGAGGTTAAAGGTTCAAATGTTCACTGCATAAAGGTGCAGTTTAAATCTAGCAGGGAAAAGATACATTTTTTATTTTGACATTTAATAGAATTTTTATTGTTCAGTTTTGTGGTTATTAGTTTGGATTTTTGTTCCATACAAACAGGATAATACAGCAACAAAACCTGACAGTCAAAAATCAATAAATATACATATATACATATACATATACATATACATATACATATACATATACATATACATATACATATACATATACATATATATATAACCCAGGAAGGACTTTGGACTTCAAAGTTGAGAACCATTGGTAGGAAGTACTTTGATGAAAATATAAAAGACTCTCTCGGGAACTGGTGAGGAAGCGATTACTATTAGGCTCTGCACACCCATGATACCAGTAGACACACTGGACCTCTGGGTTATATTGCCAGGAGACATCACACACTCTAACTTTTTGTATGGTATAGAGACATAGATGCTGCTTCCTTTTTAGTAGAGTATGCATTTTCTCCTTATACCATACAGTTCAGTTATTTCCCATTGTCTCACATTCAGATCCCTTCATTTCTTTATTTAAAGTCACCTTCACAACCACTGTAGTTGCTTGAACTGATAACGTCTGTACACATTGTATACTCCCCATGATTCTTTACCTGTAGAAAATGCTTAGTAGTACAGTAAAAGGAAAAGCCAATGGTTGGTAATAAAAATGTTAGACATTGCAGCTAGTTTTGAAATGCTTTATTGCTTTCTATGTATTTTGGCAATGATTCAGATCATTCAATGATGGTGTCTTTGTAAACAATAGCTAAAATGTTCCTTGCCTGGGACTTTGTGGTCAGGAGTTGCAGTATAACTCTGTGTTACAGTTTTACTTGAATGACCAAGTGTGTATGATACTATTATAAAAATGAAACAACAAATGACTTTTACTTTTTACTTTTTTTTTTTTTTTTTTTTTAAGCTGAGGACTGAACCCAGGGCCTTGCGCTTGCTAGGCAAACACTCTACCACTGAGCTAAATCCCCAACCCCTACATTTTGTGCTTTACCAGATGTCCACTCTTTGTGGGTATAATTAAAAATAGGTACAGATTGGATAGACATTTATAAACCTGGTATAAGGCTTTACTATTTTTACACTTCTGGCCTCCATTCACAATAATTTTGTGAATCTGTGTGCTTTTTCTTTTTTTTTTAATGTCTACAATTGGCTTCTTAACAAAATTAAAGAGGCTGGAGAGATAAGTCAGTAGTTAACTTAACTGGCAGCTCAAAGCCTGTAACTCCAGGCCCAGAGGATCTGACACCCTCTTCTGACCTCTGGACAGTAGGCATGTACATGGTGCAGAAACATCCATGCAGACTAAATACCCATACACATAAAATTAATAATAATGAATATTTTTACTAGTGACATCATATTTTATCCCTTTCTGTGACAGTTTTTAACCTATCCTGGACTTAATTTTGCAAATCAGCTTATATAAAACTCTTTTGTAGTTGTATTTTCTCAAAAGAGTGCAAGTGAAATAAATTAGCTTCATTGATCTGAATGTTAAAGCCAGTTTTGACCTGAAACTTGAACTTATACATTGTTCTTAGCTGACATCTTCTCTACTAAATTCTGTTACACAAAGTAGCAAAAAGGATTCTACTTTAACTTTAAAGTACACATCCAGGTACTAAGTGGCATCTTTCATTTTTGATATATTTCTCAATTTATTTTGAAGCTTCTTCTCAACCTGTTGATAACCATGTTAGCCAATCTTCCTACTTGGGCCAGACACCAGCGTCACCCGCAAGATACTCACCCATTTCTAAACCAGTGCTTGGAGATGATGAGATTACTAGGTAAGGCACTTAATATTCATCTTCTTACATAAAGCCAACTGTTAAGTAACATTTTGATTAGCCATGAAAGAGAGCCATACCTTTTAAGACTAATAAGTAATTTCTGCTCCTTTCTAAAATACTGCTTTTTACTGTCTTAAGGTGAGGTAAGTTTCATTAAACGTAGCTTAAATAGTTTGGTATACTAGTACATACCTGGTGTTATAGCCATGAAAAAAGGCTGAAGCAGGAAGATTGTGAGTTCAGGTTCGAGGCTAGGTTACATAGTAAGTTTCGGGCTCATCTGGGTTACAGATCAAGACTGTTCTGTTTTGTTTTTAAAGGAAGAGATTAGCTTAGATAAAGCTAAACTAAGACAACACTGATCCATTAAGCTAACTTTGTGGGATTTTTTTCTAATACATGTCATAGAATATTATAGTAAGCATTTGTATTCAGAAATCAGCAAGTTGTACTTTTATTGCTTGATATATATTGTTGAAACTCTGACACCAAAAATTTGCTTTCATTTAACAGTAGTAACTGCACTAAAGTTTATGTCTAAGACATTCCCTGGAATTGTAATGAGATAGAAATATTTTAGCTCCTTTTCATATTATTCAAGGTATAGCTTGCTTTGTAAATTTTACAAGTATTTTATATTAACTGTATTAACTGTAGCACTTAGCATTATATATGTACTCAGTAATGTCTGTTATGTTTTTATTACTTTCATCATTATAAGCATTGTTGGCTTTGAACTTTGGTGTTTGTTTGAATTGTGGCTTTTCTCAGTAGACTGCAGACACTAGACTTAGTTCCTAAA
The DNA here is from genome assembly GCF_049852395.1 of Peromyscus maniculatus bairdii. Lineage (NCBI taxonomy): Eukaryota > Metazoa > Chordata > Mammalia > Rodentia > Cricetidae > Peromyscus > Peromyscus maniculatus. The sequence continues at coordinate 23,027,924 of NC_134863.1, forward strand.
CTCTTTACAGCTCCTTTCTTTGGAGAAATTTTACATGATTGCCAGATATATGGGTATATAAAATAGATACATAAATCAAGCATTAATTGATAAAATAATTTATTTTAAAGCAAGAGTAAATCTTATAAAACAAAATTAAAGACCAAATTTTCATATTAATCAGATGGATGTACTCATTTATTATAACATAAAGAATCAAATCTTGGTGCTAGCAAGATGGCTTAGCAGGTACTGGTAGCTGCCAGCACACCCGACCACCTCAGTGCACTTCCTGGAGCCAACCTGGCAGAAGGAGAGAGCCGCTTCCTCCAAGTTGTCCTCTAACCTCCATAAGTAAAATTAATTTTTAAAACTTAATTAAAAGTAAAAACTAAATCTTGGCTAAATGTTTGATAATGCAGGCTGTAGAGTATTTTCAGCATTGGTCAGCATTGTTTGCTGAGAACAGCGTGTTGCGTAAAAGTGCAGTACATAACAGAAGTATGGCTAGGGACAGTTCAGGAACTGGATCTTCTATCCTGATCCCAAGCATTCCCAGAATTCATTTAATGGTTGGTTGGTTAGTTTTTATGAAACTCAAGTTATCAGTTCAAACACCAAGTTCTGTTTGTTTGTTTGTTTGTTTGGTTGGTTGGTTGGTTGGTTGGTTGGTTTTAGTTTTGGTTTTGGTTTTTTTGAGACAGGGTATCTCTGTGTAGTTTTGGTGCCTGTCCTGGATCTCGCTCTGTAGACCAGGCTGGCCTCAAACTCACAGAGATCTGCCTGGTGCTGGGATTAAAGGTGTGCGCTGCCACCACCTGGCCTCAAACACGAAAGTTTTTAAATCAAATCGTCTACTATACAATCCAAAGATATACTACTTTGGTATTTACATGCTAAAGAAAAATGATTGGAAAATATTTAAAAAGTCTTTGTTTCTGTAATTAAAGCATTGTGGTTCCTGTAAGAGCAGAACTCTGTAAGAGGTTTGTTTTTCAAATGCACAGCAGTCTTAAATCTTAGATGAGGTTGTCAAGCAGCATTTGTTAGTGGAGCAGCATGCACAGTACAGCATGCACACCTGAGACATTCAAAAGCAAGGGTGCAGTGTTATCCCATGACGCAGCACGGGAGATAGCGACCAGAAACACCTGAGAGTCTTGACACATTTGACTTTGAATTCATTTCTGCTTATTGTAAATTCAAAAACCTTTTACTTTTGCCAAATTTTTCATCATCCCCACATTCATTGTGCCTTCAATGTAGGATTGGCACCTACAGATTAAGAAACTGGTGTAGGGGTTGGGGATTTAGCTCAGTGGTAGAGCACTTACCTAGCAAGTGCAAGGCCCTGGGTTCGGTCCTCAGCTCCGGTGAAAAAAAGAAAAAAAAGAAAAGAAACTGGTGTAGTAGAATATTTTCAGGTGTGTTACTGTTGTTCGTGTTGCATTTGTTTAACTCTGTGAAGCTGTGTTACTGTGCCTGTCTAAAACACCTGATGATCTAATAAAGAACTGAACGGCCAATAGCAAGGCAGGATAAAGGTTAGGCGGGGCTGGCAGGCAGAGAGTATAAATGGAAGGAGAAATCTGGGAAGAAGGATTAGAGATCTAGCAGCCAGAGAAGGGGAGGACTCCAGGAGCCAGCCACCCAGCTCCACACACAGCAAGCCACAGAGTAAGAGTACGATTTAGAAGTAAGAGAAGGGTAAAAGCCCAGAGTCAAAACGTAGGCGAGATAATTTAAGGAAAACTGGCTAGAAACTAAGCCAAGCTAAAGCCAGGAATTTGTAATTAAGAATAAGCCTCCGTGTGTGAATTTTTTTGGGATCTGGGTGGTGGGTCCCCCAAGAGAGCAAAAAACCCCAACAACAAACTGGGCTCAGAGCTGGAGAGTTGGCTTAATGCTTAAAAGGATTTGCTTCTCTTGAAAAAGGATCAAGGCTCAGTCCCCAGTGCCCACATGTTGGCTCACAGCCACCTGTCCCTTTAGTTCCAGGAGATCTGATGTCCTCTTCTGGTCTCTGTAAGCACCAAGCATACAGGTGGTGTACTTGCATACATTTAGGCAAGCATTCATACATATAAAATGAAAATAATTAAGTCTTTAAAAAGAAAAGAAGCAGTGATGTCTCTAGTATAGAAGCGTTTATCTTCTTTCTGAGTTAGCAATGTTGGAAACAAAATAAATGCCTGTTAGTTGGACTAATAATGAAAATCAGTAGAAAGAATAGAATAGTCAGTGCTTATTGTTTGTAAGCATTACTTCTTGACTGATATCTATTTTTGTTATTTGCTAATAGTGCCTATTATATCTTTAATATCTTCACATATTTTGCCAATTAAAGGGTGAGTTTTATTTCCATTTTCCTCCCTGTCCCCATCCAGCCTCTCTGCATGTCCCATATCTAGAGTATCTGTTGGATGGTTATCACAACAGACGTACATATTTGCATACTCATGTGAAAATCAGATGGGTACTGACTAGGACTTCTTAAAATGGTATGCATTGTATCGGTCCCATTTGATAATTAGGCTCCTCACCCAAATCATAAAGTACAAAAATCAGTGCCCAAACACTGCGAGTCCTCCAGAGTTTGAGCCAAAGCCTCTTGAGAAGTGGTCTCTGATTCTCAGCTTCCCTTCAGAAATACCACAGCATATACTTAATTGCTATAAAGTTCAGTCCTTAATAGTTCTTTATTCAGGCTCGACTGTGGGGGCACACACCTTTAATCCCAGCACTTGGGAGGCAGAAGCAGACAGATCTCTGTGAGTTTGAGGCCAGTCTGGTCTACAGGGTGAGTTCTAGGACAGCCAGATCTACATTGTGAGACCCTGCCTTGAAAAACAAACAAACAAACAAATATTTTTTAATTAGTTTTATTCAGATACTCACCATAATTTACTCTTGTTAAGTTTACAGAGGGCACTGGGAAATGGCTTAGTCGGAAGACCTAAGTTTGATACTTACGTACTCTAAACCCACATTTTAAAAGGCCAAGTTGTGACACTTGCAATGGCAGCACTAGGGAAGCAGAAGCAGGCAGGTCCCTAAGCCCACCAGCTTCACCCATATGGCGAGTTCCAGACCAGTGAGGAATACCTCAGTACCTGAGGAATGACATTGGAGATTTTCCTCTGACTGCACACATCAATACCCACATACGCACACTCAGTCATTTGTAGTGCATGTCATTCATTTTTAGTGTGATAAAATATATGTATATAATAAAATTAAAATGGTAGTCATTGCCACAGTGTATATTTTAGGTGCATTATATTCAGTGTTACCACAAGCCATTTCCAAAACTGTTTTCATCATGACAGATGAATCCACACTACTCCTAGCTCTTGATAACTTGAGTCTTCTTTCAGTCTTACAAATTTGATTCATCTAAATAATTCATGTAAGTGGAACCAAGCAATATGTCTTCTTTTGTGACTGACATTTTACAGCATTGTTTTCAAGGTTCACGTATAGGTTAGTATATATTAATCTTCATTCATCTTTTTGACTAATAGTTGTGTGTGTGTGCACGCGCGCGTGCGCCTCTTCACACTTTGAAACCACAGTTTATTAGTCCCTATGTGTCACTTACATTGTTTCCAGCTTCCGTGGTAACCACTGACATTCATGTATCTGTTCAAGTGCTTGCTGTGAGCCAGTTATTTAGGAAATAGACAGGAGTGGAGTTCCAAGACCGTATGTAACTTGTTTGTGTGTTGGCTTCGTGAGTGACCATCAGAGTACTTTACAGTCACTGCCAGTTGCTTAGGAGAGCCCCGGAGTATCTTGTAGTTGAATTGTTCTAACGACAGCTTCTGTTGGGCTCCTTTTCATTTATCACGTTTACATTTAGAATGTATTTTCCTACAGAAGTAACTTGAAAATAATAATTCTCTGAATTTACAGTTCATGCATATGTTGCCCTGCGCCCTGAAATCCGCTACCTAACATGGTGAAACGCTTGTGCTCCTCGTCCTACCCCGTCTCTCCTTCAGTGTCCCCAGATTACTGCCTTCCTGAATTTTATTAGCCACATTTTCTTTCATATAGATGTATATATACACTTGTATTTCCTAAACATTTTGTTTAATTTCCCATTTTTGATAAGAAAAATAACTTTATAAGCTCCATAAAAGAGTTAGCAAAATTGGATAATGCTGGCTACCTATGTATATGTAGAACGTACTCTTTCAAGTTTTGAGTAGGCCAGCACCTAAGAATATTGATATAATATTATGTTTAATAATTCTTAAAATTCATCTTAACATAAGATTTAGCTCTCGCGGCTATTATAACCAATTGTTTTCTTTTACGTTTTAAAAAAATATTAAAAATTGTAAATGCTTTTCAGATATACTATATTCTTTTTAAGAGTAATGCCTGTCAGTGGAATTCTATATTTCATCAAATTTAAAAGGATCTACTGCTGGCACTTTCATGATCTTACCATAAGATAGATGTGAATGATTTTCACATAACTGTGCCAACAGTTGTGAAAATTATCAATGGGGAGATACAGTCCAGAGAGTTTTTATGTGTAGAAGAAGGTAAATGCATCCATCTTAAAATTCATTTTGTAAAGTAATAAACAAGGCTGGGCATGATGCTACAGGCCTTTAATCACAAGCACTTGGGAGGCATAGGCAAGCAGATCTCTGAATTTACGGCCATAAGAACTACATAGTGAGATTTTCTCTTTAAAAAAAAAAAAGTAGTAAACACTCAGAATAAAAAAAATCTTTTGTATTTTGGATAATAAAATTCAGGAAGGCTGCTCTTGTTTGGAGATGGACTGTGATCCCCGAATGGGCTCAGATCACGGTCCTGAGTAATTCCCACTCTTTGGCCTCCCAAGCAGCTAGGACTACAGGTGCATGCAGTCATGTCCAATTGTTAAAGATGCTTAATTATTTCAAATAAAAAGTTTGGAGATGGGTATTTTCCAGGATGGCAGGGCAACCCATAGCACCTCTGAGGTCTCTGATTTCACTTCCATAATTGCAGTATATCTAAACCAATAAGGAGATTTCATTATGTTCATTGATGGTCAAGTGGGTGATATGAGAATGGATAGGAATGTGTTCCGTCTTGTTAAGGTCTTTTTCTGTGGAAAAGGACAGAACATTTTCTTTTCCTTCGTCAGAGGCCCTCTCCTTAGCAAAAGGAAGTGATTTGGACTTACAGTTGAATGGTTGGTGTCTTTGCAGCTTAAGGAAAGGCTCCGCCCCAAGCGACAGAGATAGCTGCTTTGTGTAGCTAAGAAATAATGGCTGTGGTGACTCTCAGGCAATAGTACGCACAAATTTTCTTGACAGACTACATATTACTACTTTATATTAGTTTTGATATTTTTATTCTTTGAATATTTATAAAATGTGTTTTGTTTGCTTGATTTTTACCATTGATTTTTTTTAAATTTTATATAAAATTAGATTTTTTTCCCCCTTCTATTTCTCTTTCCCTTGTAATTTTGGGAAACCTTTTATATAACATTTAGGTTTTGTTTTGTTTGATTTTTTTTTTTCCATTTAACTTTGTGTGTTGGTTGGTAATAGTAACACATGCCTGTAATCCCCATTATCAGGAGACTGGGTAAGGTCGCGATGAATTTGAGGCCAGATAGTTGAAGGTCAGCCAGGGCGCCATTGTAGGGCCTCATCCCTCAGAGGTGTCATCAGTAGGATGCGCTTCTGGTGAGAATGTTCAAGTTCTACATGACATTTCATTTATTGTAGGTATTTCATTTCTTTTTCTTCATTTTTAGGGAACCTAGAAAAGTTGTTCTTCATCGTGGCTCAACAGGACTTGGTTTCAACATTGTGGGAGGTGAGGATGGAGAAGGAATATTTATCTCCTTCATCCTGGCTGGAGGACCCGCTGATCTCAGTGGAGAGCTCAGAAAAGGAGATCGTATTATATCGGTAGGACCTGATGATTAGGTGTTTTTATTGTCTTTACTGTTACCTGTTAATCATTTAAAAAATGAATTTTAAAAATAACTTAAAATATATTTCTGATACGCATTGTAGAGTTCAGTCTTGTTTGGTTTTTTGTTTTGTTGTTTGTTTGTTGTTGTTTTTAAACCAAACTGACATTTTCCGCATCTAACAATTTATTGTGATATAATGATTACCATTATTTGTGGCACTTGGCTGAACCTAGGGCCTCTCATCTACACATCTGCTCCACCACTGAGCTACATCCCAGAAGGGATACAGTTATTAATTAGTAATTCTTACAGACTTCTGTCTCATATCTTTGCTTTTTATTTACACTACAATATTCTCCAATTTTTTTTTTACTTTTTCTTCAGTACTGATTTTTTAAACTATGTTTCATTCACCTCCTTTTCTCATAATTCACTGAATAGAGAACTTGTCAGCATTTTTTTCTCTTTCGGCACTTCTTTAAGTTATTGGGTATGAGTGGTAGTGAGCACACATGCTGTGGGTGGAGGTCAAAGGAAGTCTCCCTTAGTCAGCTCTCTTCCGCCATGGCTTCAGGACATCAACTTCAGGTTCACAGGCTTGCATGGCAGTGCTGTGACTTACTGTTCTGCCTGCCATCTTATGTCTCCTCTGTCAGTTTTGGGAGTTCTGTCTGTCAGTATCCCTTCAGAATTCCCCTGTGTTTGTTAAACTGTGTGATACTATTCCACGGATGATGAGATGGTCTGTCTTCCATCTTTCCCTGTCTTTAAGTTTCAGCTTGGAAACTTGCTGTGACTTATGTTCAAGTTTCCTATTTCTTACTTTTGCTAATTTTTCTATACTACTAAGTCTTTCAAAGAAAATCTCTGATCATTTTTTTCCCTAGCAATTCCATTTGGTTCATTTTTTTTGATAGTTATTATGCCTTTGCTCAACCTCTCCAAACTCATCATCCACATCGGCTGTCTCTACAGCTGTTAGCATTTTCATCATCATGATTTTATCATAATAATCATTATTATTTTTAGTAACAAGGTCTCACTAAAGCCCTGGTTGGCCCGCTACCCTCCATAGTGTAGTCCAGCATGGCCAGCAACTCTTGGATATCCTTTTGCCTCCGCTTCTTAGTACTAAGATCCAGGCATGCGCCGCCACAGCCGCCTAACTTCTCTTAGTCTCCCATCTTTGCTTGTCTTATGATCTTAACTATCATGAGACGTTCTGGATAAAATAACACACACGATGATTGCTGCTAAGCCTGAGTTCACTTCCTGGAACCCACGGGTGGAAAGAGACCCAGCTGTAGTTATGCTTTGACCTTACCCCCTCCTCCTCCTCTCTCTTCTCAGGGAGGAGTGGGCATGCAAACTGGGGGGGGGGGGAGTCTGAGGGGTCTCCCCCACCTCCCGCCCTCCTCTCTTGTTCTCATTGAAGAACCAGATTTTGTTTAGAGCATGAAGTAAATACTATATGTTATCATTCTGTAACAGAATGATTTGTATGTTGGGGATTGATCCTAGGGGAATGATTCGTGTTTAAGGCTTCCAGAATCAAGTTGTACGCACATGATCTGTAATTGAACTATATTTTGTTAGAGCTTCAGTTTAATTTACTGGGAGTTTTTGGTTGGTTGTTTTTTGTTTTGTTTTGTTTTGTTGGTTTTTGGTTGGTGGTTAGTTGGTTGATTGGTTTTTAAGAGTAGGATCAAGCAAGCATTTTTTGAGGACTGGACAGCTGAGCTGCCAACTTGCAAAACTACTTTATAACTCAGCTCCCAACTTTTCAAGGTGCTGTAGTCCTTTTTGTTCTCTGAATGTCCGTCCTGTGTTTGTCCTTTACCTTGGGAATATCTGTTTCCCATTCTGTACTCTCTTCTGTCTGCACTGACTTGGAGGGCTTTGTTTGACCTCTCTTGGTTCACTTCCGTTCCCAAGCAACTAAAAGTAAAGAGTTCCTTTTGTTAATTTTTAACAGATTTTCAGTGTCAGTTTTTAGTACTTTGACCACATTGAAGATTATCATGAGCTACATTTAGTAGGCTACTGTCTTAGTTTGGGTTTTTATTGTTGTGAAGAGACACCTGACCATGGCAGCTCTTCAAAGGAAAGGAAAACATTTAATGGAGGTGGCTCACTTACAGTTTCAGAGGTTAGTCCATTATCATCATGGTGGGGAACGTGCTGGGGTGCAGGCAGACATGGTGCTGGCTACATCATGGCTTGCAGGCAACCAGAAGTCAGCTGAGACACTGGGCGATATCCTGAGCATAGGAAACCTCAAAGCCTACCCCCACAGTGACATACACAAGGCCATACTCACTCCAACAAAGCCACATGTCCTAATAGACCACCCACTATGAGATTATGGGGGCCAGTTACATTCAGACTAGCCCAGCTCCTGTCTTGTATTTGGAAGTACCCTCTACGATTAAGAAATGAGTACGTCTGTCTTAGTGCTCATGTTTCAGTCCCCAAACTTGATTACTTGAACACTCAGTCAAGATCCATTGTAATGAGGTTAGCAGGTTGGGCATCTAGATTTGTCCTGTGGCTTCCTGGAAATCTTGTTTTCCCCAGTCTACAAGAAACCAGATGTTGAGTAGTTTTCTTTAGTGGCTTCTTCTTATTTCCATCTGTTTCTCCTTCCTTCACCACCCTGTCAAGGATGAGAGCAACCATAAGTGTCTTCTTGTCACTTTTGGACACTGTTTAATTTTGTCTTTTATTACATTGACTTTTTTGTTTTCTTTGAGGGGCAAACCTCAAAGGGCAGAGGGAGGATATGGAAGGACGGAGAGACGGGTGGAATTGGGGTGCATGATATGAAAGTCACAAAGAATCAATAAAAAGGTGTTTTTTTAAAGTGCCCAGTAGAACTCTCAGGGCTGGATAATAGAGATGGCATGTATGTTCTTTAAGGAGTTTCATGGGTGTATATAGTTGCCAGATATTTCCATCTTAATTAGTCATAGAGTTTTTTGTTTTGTTTTGTTTTATATTTGTGAAGTTATACTGTAGTTTAGTCTTTTCAAAATAAGTTATAGTGTGGTAAGGATAAATTGGTGGTGTCATTAAACAAATTAGCTAGTTAGGAAAATAAAATTAGCTTAGGACCTTCACTTCACACCTCTGTCAAAGTACATTTTCAGGTGGCATAGGGTTTGGTGTGAAAAACTCAGACCATAATAGATAATTTTAAGTTGCCAGTGTGAGACCAGCTTATGTGGGTCACTGACACACAATGTTGCCAAAATATGTTAGGCCAGCAGCACAGCCAAGACCACTCCAGAGAGTTCAAGGCTCAGCCTGGTTATGTTTAAAGACAGCATTGTTTGACAATATACATCAGTAACATGGATATGTAAATGTTTACTAGTTTTCTGTGGGGAAATGCCATGAAAGCAAAGGAGAAAAATACTTAGGAGCAAGAGGAAAATGTGCAAAAAGATCTTCAAAACTGAACACGACCTAAAAACTCTAGGAAAAACATTTAAGTACCTCATTAGGTAAAATTCACAAGCACAAATAATAAGAATATAGAGTTTAAAACAAAAGTGATTACTAAATATATATGTGTGTGTGTGCTTATATACTTATATATGTTTATATACTTAAAATAATAGGTATGTGTTACATACATTACTGTTCATAAATTTGTAAAAGATATAAACCGAAAATAAGAAAAATGAATGCTGGCTCTGAGCTGGCAAGAAAGGACAAACACTAAATCACTAATCAAAGGTTTGGATTGTAATTTGTGATAGAGCATGTACTTAGCATTCGTAAAGTCATGGATTTGATCCTAATACTAATATAAATATATATTTTATGGTATATGGATTATATATGTGGAGCAAGAAAGAGAAATCAAAAGTCCAAGACTAGACAGTTTCACTGACAATCTTTCAAAAAATTAAGAAACTCCTGAAAATCAGAATAATTGTAATATTTTCCCAACTCAGTCTGTGAGGCAGACAGAACAAGAAAGCTACATTGTTTGTGAATGTAGACGTTTAGACCCTCAACAGAGTAATAGAGTGTATCTAGAAACACAGTCATGCATTGTAGCCGAGAGGACTTGACCCAGAGGAGAACCAGTTAGAAACCATTCTGATAAAGTATTACTGTTAGTTGGGTAGCCAGCCTTCTGAAATCCTTTGAGGATATGCTTGACTTTCTCCTCTTGCTGATAAAGTATTCTTAGTGAATGAAATTGTTTAAAATAATCATGTATTGTTTTACTGTATAATGTATTTAAACAATGAAGTACTGCAACTAACCTGTGCCTACTCACATAATAAACAGGCCATTGATTTCTAATCAAAGACTATGTTTTCTTACATTAGTATTTGATTTTATTTATAGGTAAACAGTGTTGACCTCAGAGCTGCAAGTCATGAGCAAGCAGCAGCCGCATTAAAAAATGCAGGCCAAGCTGTCACTATCGTTGCACAATATCGACCTGAAGGTAATACAATTCTTGTTGCCTGTTACTATTGCATGTTCTTAATTTTACATTCTTCTTCTTGATAATGTTAGCTTTTTTGCCTTTATTATTTTTGGAGACTGGCTTTCATATAGCCTTGTCTGTCCTTGAACTCAATGTGATTCTGAGGATAACCTTGAAATGATCCTTCTGCCACTACCTCCCAGATACCAGAGTTATGGTTGAATGCCACCATGCCTGTCTTCGTACTGTGCTGGCAATCAAGCCACAGGCTTTATTCATGCTAGTCAAGCACCTGCCAACTGAACTACATCCCCAGCCCATAGTAATGTCTCATTTCTAATCTTAACTCTTTTATCTTTTGTTTTAATTTACTAATCCAGCATTTGTTCAGTCTAAACCAATTCATTTTCCAAGTCAGAATTGTTTTTTCATTAGGATAAGGGACACTTCATCTGCTAACTCTTTTGAGATTGTACCATTATTTGGATTAATTTTCAAGTTTCTTTTAATCTGACTTCCTATTTAACACATCTTAATATCACTTTTACTAAGTCATTGATTTGAAAGATTAATAAAAACCATAAGTAAAAATAGTAATGCTGCTAAAGAAAATGAAGTTACTCAAGAGTTTTTTATTGAATTAGATTATACTTATTAATATAATATTTTCTAGTAGCATTTGTTGTTTAAAATATAAGAATGAAGTTTGTATTATATTGTGTTTCTAGACAATAAAGCATCATGACATAGTTTGACTAGATTCCTAAGGGAAGAAAATAATAATGGAAAATGTGAGGTAATATCCTAGTAAACATGTATAAAACTCTAGTAGGCATCAACATTACCAGTTCACTAGTAAAACCTCAGTGGAGTTGATCAGTTTGGACACCCAGAAGAATACATAGTAGCATACTTGTTGATGTTCATAAACGATACGATGAGGAAGGAAAAGTGAAGTCGCTGAAGGAGCTAAATTAAATAATTTATAATTTAAGCATTAAATAAAAACTCTATAATTGAAGCATTTAAAGAAACACAATTACCAGCTATTATATTTACTCTTATTTTCCTGGTTCAACAAAACTCAACTCAGAGTAATATGTAGTTTAAAAGTGGCTAATCTGAGCATTCATATGAAGGTGTTATAAACAGCAGAAAGTAGCAGCAGAGCTCTGCAGCAGGTGACAGGTGACGTGTGACATGAAAGGTAACCTCAGCTTCCATAGCAGTTTATGCATCCACTCTGAAAAAAACTACAAAGTAGAAGTCTAAGAGCCGGGAGAGAGAATAAGGTAAGCTAACAAAACCCAGAGACGCTGCAGCAATTCATTGGGGAGTATAGGACAGAAGCAAACAAAGGAAGACAGAGCCAGAGAAAAGCTAAAAATAGGCTATGGCGGTGTTGTCAAAGGAAAAGAAGTGTGTGTGTGCAACATATCCATCGTTAGCAGGTTGTACTTACGTGTTTGTGTGTGTGTGTGTGTGTGTGTGTGTGTGTGTGTGTGTGTGCAACATATCCATCGTTAGCAGGTTGTACTTACGTGTTTGTGTGTGTGTGTGTGTGTGTGTGTGTGTGTGTGTGTGTGTGTGTGTGCGCGCGTGCAACATATCCATCATTAGCAGGTTGTACTTACATGTTTGTGTGTGTGTGTGTCTGTGTGTGTCTGTGCAACATATCCATCATTAGCAGGTTGTACTTACATGTTTGTGTGTGTGTGTGTGTGTGTGTGTGTGTGTGTGTCTGTGCAACATATCCATCATTAGCAGGTTGTACTTACGTGTTTATGTAGTGTGTGTGTGCAACATATCCAACATTAGCAGGTTGTACTTGCATGTTTATGTAGTGTGTGTGTGTGTGTGTGTGTGTGTGTGACAATAATAATGAAAGGAGGACATCAGTTAGAGAAAGTGAAAGAATGTGAGAGGGGTTGGAGGGAGAAAAGGAAAGGGGGAGTGATATATTTATATTTTAATTTAATTATTTAAAAATCCTTTAGAAAGTAAATGTTTGAAATTTCAATTCAATACATTCATAAGAACTTTCTACTAGCCAGACAGTGGCGGCGCACGCTTTTAATCCCAGCACTCGGGAGGCAGAGCCAGGTGGATCTCTGTGAGTTTGAGGCCAGCCTGGGCTACAGAGTGAGATCCAGGACAGGCACAAAGTTACACAGAGAAACCCTGTCTCGAAAAACCAAAAAAAAAAAGAAGAAGAAGAAGAAGAAGAAGAGGAGGAGGAGGAGGAGGAGGAGGAGGAGGAGGAGGAGGAGGAGGAGGAGGAGGAGGAGGAGGAGGAGAAGGAGAAGGAGAAGGAGAAGAAGAAGAAGAAGAAGAAGAACTTTTCTGCTAACAGGAAGGATTGTTATGGTGGAACAGAACACATATAGTCTTGTTTTTTTTTTTTGTTTTTTTTTTTTTTTTTTATGACCACTGACTTTTACAAAACTAAGTCTAGCACATGCCCTATATCGAATAGGTGTACTTGCTGCTCATAGTGTTTCTCCAGAGTTACTAAATGTGCCCAGAAATTTTCTTCTTTGTTCTCTTTTATGGTATTTGTACTTGTTTTATTTTGGTTTTTTTGTATTTTCTGAGCTTCTCTTTAAATGATCTTTCAGATTGATCCTCTTTTCTTTTTGGGGGGTTGTGGGGGTCTGGTGATGATCAGTACCATTCTAGTCTTAATTTAAGAAGAAAATTTTGAAGCCGGGCAGTGGTGGCACACACCTTTAATAATCCCATCACTCCGGAGGTAGAGGCAGGCTACAGAGCAAGTTCCAAGACAGCCAGGGCTACACAGAGAGTTCCTGTCTCGAATAAGAACAAAAACAGGGGGGAAAAGTTTTGAATAAAAGAATTTTCTTAAATACTAGTATTTAGTATGTTATTCCTATTTCAGTGGTTTCCTTATAGATTGCTCTTGTATGTTTATTATTTCCAAAATTTTTCTGAATACCAGATTTGTGGATCCTAAAATGGGGAGGGGGCTTTAAACATTATCTCTCCTCAAATAAGCATGAACATGCTAGTTAGATGTTTTCAAATAACTCTAATATGCCACATGAGATAAAATATGCTCTAGTCCTTAGTCTTGAAATGTTGGAGAACATCTCCTGTGTGGTGCACAGTCTGTTCTCTCCCAGTAGCAGCTCTGTCAGAGAGCATGTGTGGTCTCTAGAAGGGTCCACGTGACCAAGAAGGGAGACCAGATCCTCCCCATGAAGCAGGAGTAGATGGAAGGTGGCGATGGGAAGACAGGTGGGGACCGATGGAAAGGAAAGCAGAGGACAGCAGTTTTGATGAGGTAAATGAAGTGTACCGTTTTAAAGTGACATTGGGAAGGAAGTGTGTTGACGAGTGTTTGGGTCATAAAGACAAATGTTACAAAGAATTCTTAGTAGTAAGGACCATGAACTTGTGATTTGTTGTTTTTATATTTAAGAAATTGTTAGTAATCATCCGAGTTCCCCAGTCTTACATGTTTAATGTCTGAGATGGTTGCTGCTCTGTAGTAATTGGTTGCTTCTCAGGAAAGAACTCGCCAACCTCACTGTAAAATGTAATCTGCTCTTTTGGTAGAAAGTTTTCAACTTTCTAAAATGCTGAATGCTTAAAATTGCCCAAGGTTTCTCATAATCAGATTGTCAAGGTGAAAACTAGTAATGCCAGCTCCATCAAGTGTAATGAGCATATTGTTAAAGACTGTCGAGTTGTTAGAGCAGTAAAGTTATGGACCCAATATGAAGAGAAGAGCGGGACTTAGAGCTAGCACAGCACAGAAGTTACTTCCCTTCGTGAGCAGTCCTCTGTTCTTAGGGGATTTTACCAACTAATTGTTGAAGATGGATACACTTTTACTAAAAGGAAGATGTAGCTGGGCATAGTTGTGTGCCTCTATAGTCCTAGCCACTGTGGAGGTAGAGAGAAGAATCAGGAATTCAAGACTGTCCTCTACATAGTGAGTTTGAGGCCTTTTCATCTACCTTGTCTCAAAAAAGAAAAACAGAAGCCGGGCAGTGGTGGCGCACGCCTTTAATCCCAGCACTTGGCAGGTGGATCTCTGAGTTTGAGGACAGCCTGGTCTACAGATAGAGTTCCAGGGCAGCCAAGGCTATGCAGAGAAACTGTCTCAAAAAAAATCAAAAAAAAAAAAAAAGAAAGAAAGAAAGAAAGAAAAATAAAAACAGTAAATAAATGAAACTATAAGAATAAACAATGCTAAAATGTTTTTCAAACAACAAAGATAATAAAGCATAGGAGTAGCTGGAGTGATCATGCCTGCCGTAGGCATACTGCTTGGAAAGTTGAGGAAGATGGCAAGTTTGAGGTCAGCCTAGGCTACATACTGAGATTGTCTTTCAAAACAAAACAAGTAACACAAGGAAAACTCAGACAGGTGAGATGGCTCCGTGAGGTCAAGCACTTGTGTAAACCTGACTGTCCAAATTCAACCCAGAACCCAGCTGAAGGAGAGAGCCCAGTCCTGAAAGTTGTCCTCTGACCTTCACACATGCCATGGCGTGTGCACACCCACATCCACTTGTAATAGTAATCAATACAGGAATTGTTAAAATCAAAAGTATAGAATCAGTGGAACTCCTAGGAAATGCAGAAATGAAATGGTAGGTTTAATGCTGAATGTCCCAGAACTTCTCTGCCCCTTCCTTCAAAATAATTAGGAGAGCAAAAATTAAAATTTATTAACAGATCTACAACGGAATTAGGTGGAACTTTCCATGAGTCACAGAATAAAAACTGATCTAAGCAAGCTATGAACACTACTGAACCCCTCTGATATCACTGACTGTACAGGGCAAAGCAATAGGAAAAGCTCCTATTGAGTGAGTAGTAGCAAGTGAAGTAGGACGGTTTACTAGTAGCAGGGAGAGGTTTTGTGCAGTCTTTGTATTGAGTACAGTGAGTTTGCAGTCAGCTGGGAAGGCTGCAGTAGTTGGCCCATGACAACCTGCTCTAACTCACTTTGAATTCAAAACCCCACACTTGGAAAAAAAAACCACCGGGGATAAAATCCAAATGGAAAAGTAAATTCATAGGGTAAATACAAAAAACAGTAGGAGAATCCCCACATACTAGATTAGATCTTTGAACACTTGGCAGAAACAGCAAAAGAGGAAGCTCTGGACTAGAAGGATGAAGTTATTACAGAGCCTCCCCAAAATTTTAGGGAAAGCCAAGCATTTAATCTCTGCATTTATCTCTTTTGAGTTTAAGGCCAGTCTGGGCTACAGGAGACCCTGTCTTTAAAAAAAGGATTCTGGAAACTAATTTTAGATAAAATTGAACAGATCAAGACCGAATCACATAGAAACCTGCTTGAGAACCGAAAAGAAGAATGAGAATACTGTCTTGACAGGTGTGTGCCAGAGGACACGCCCTTGAACTTACTGACAGCTGATGTCTCAGGAGTACTCACAGAACAGAGTTGGGGTATGCAGAGAACAACCAACCACAGTGACTGCAGAGACTGAAAAACTCACTAAAATAGGAGAAGTTAAACTTCACCAAGACTAGTATTTCCTTAAGGAAGTAGTGAAACTGGGGAGATGTTTGTACATTGAAGCGAGGCAGCTTCCTCTTCCACATCTTGATAAGTCTGGTCCTGACACCATTACACAGAACAGGGCACATTTCGGGGCTAAGGCAGAAAGAAGTGCTGTTGTGGTCCACTGGGCATAACCCGTGAGAAGGGCTTCCTGCCAGGTACCGTCCTGTCTGAGTCGTCAGCACCGTCAGGAAGTAGTGAATGCTGATGGGCAGACACTTGTTACATACAGAAACATACTAAAGTGAATGCACATGGTAAGCCAGTATTTACCATGGTTAAATATAGGAAGGGAAAAGCTAAATATAAACTCTGTAATGTTGGATTAGAATTAGAAAATTGGGTATGAACTCAATTTTCAGGTTAGGTAGATGTAAATACAAATATAGATCTAAACATCTTTATATGCATATATAATTATCCATATTTATTACCCCCAATACCACTGAGGGTCCGGACCCAGACACATCCTAGTAGCAATGAGCACGCATAGTCCCTAGGTCTTGCCTTCTAATGAGGAATACTTCATTAAAAACTGAGGCTTTTTAGATAGATGGCTGGCTCCCAGACTCAGGCGGGGAAAACGCTATGTTATTTTGTGATACTCTGTGCCAAAAAGTAAAAGACTCAAGCAATGATGGAAACATACTCCAAAAAAAAAAAAAAGAAAAGAAAAAGAAAAACAAATCCAAGATGGAACAAGACACACTGGCCAAATTAACAATTTCTGCTACAAATAAGTGATATGATACTAACTATAACCTACTAAATGAATTAGAAAATCATGAGTCCTTACTACTGTTAGTTAATTGATTAATTAAAATCTTGATAGGCTAGTAAGATGGCTGAGCAGGTAAAGGCACTGTGACCAAGCCTGATGACCTGAGTTCAGTCCCAAATCCACACAACAAAAAGAGAGAACCAATTTCCACAAGTGACCTTTTGACAACTTGTGTCCACACGGGGTCTGTGGAATATGCATACCTTCCCCCAACACAATGAATAGTTGTTTTTAATGTAAAGAGTTAAAAGATGTGCACAGTTTCAACAACTCACTTGAGATGGGGGAAGGAACCCATCAGGCAGCCTCTCTCATCAAGTGGCCAGAGACATAAAATCATCAAACTTAACAAGACATGAAATGTAGGTAGATGACCCGGGGGCATCAACGCTCCTCTGCTGTGACTTTACTGCCAGAGCTGCCCAGCCTCGCTCGGTCTGTGGACACTCAGAAAAAACAAGATTAGAAGATACTTCACAGAGTCTTAAAAAGGCTAGGATAATCTTCTGACTGAGGCAGAGCTTGTGATCAGGTTCACTGTACCAGGGAACTTAATGGTTTTTAACATTATAGTATGGTTTAAAATAGAGACCTTCAAAAAAAGAATTTAAATGTTTTTTTTTTAATTTTATGAATGTTACTTCTGATTACCTTTCTTATTTTGGCATTTTGACAATTTAAAAACTATAAACTAGTTTAGTTTTAGTTCTATTATCTGGCCTGGGTATATTTTCCATTGTTATTAACTTTGCATAAATTCTGTATTTGAGAGTTTTTCTCTCGCAAGGAAAATAGCAGGAGTCAAAGCATTTGACATTAATTATTGTAGACTTCTGTTTTAAATTGAGAACTGGAATAAGTCCTTTTTAAATTTTACAACTAAATTAAAAGATAATGAAAACTGCTAGTGTTATTTGATTCATGGAGTTTTCTTTTTTCTTTCTTTCATTTTGGTTTTTTGAGACAAGGTTTCTCTGTGTCATTTTGGTGCCTGTCCTGGATCTTGCTCTGTAGACCAGGCTGGCCTCAAACTCACAGGGATCCACCTGGCTCTGCCTCCCAAGTGCTGGGATTAAAAGTGTACGCCACCACCGCCCAGCTCATGGAGTTTTCTTTCAGTGGATCAAATGTAACTTGAACAAAGACATCCTCCACTAGTCACTTCTAATTTCTGGTACAGTTAGAAGCTTAATGCTATTTTAAATTTGCAGCCATACTTAATGGCTAGAAGTTAATGATCTAACTAATTTAGAGTTTTTAGGTCATTAGGTCAGGGTGTTTTTTTTTTTGGGGGGGGGTTGTTTGTTTTTTTAAGACAGGTTTCTCTGTGTAATAGCTCTGGCTGTCCTGGAACTCACTCTGTAGCCCAGGCTGGCCTTGAACTCACTGAGATTCACCTGGCTCTGCCTCCTGAAAGCTGAGATTAAATTAAAGGTGTGTGCCCCCACTGCCCGCTATTAGATCAGTTTTAAGACACCTTATATAGTTTACATTTTACCTTTAAAAAACTTGTTTTTAGGAATATTTAGTTTATTTCTTCTTTCCCATCAGAGTACAGCCGTTTTGAAGCTAAAATACATGACTTACGGGAGCAGCTGATGAGCAGTAGCATTAGTTCAGGGTCGGGTTCTCTTCGAACTAGCCAGAAGCGGTCCCTCTATGTCAGGTGAGTCTGTCTTATAATTGTGACATCACTTAATCACTTTATGTGTACAGATTCTTTTAGGTTTTTACTGTGACTTACTTGAATTTACTATAGAAAAATTCAGTGCAAATCAATAAAAACATTTTCATGAGTGATTTTCTGAATTGTATCTTTCAAGAGTTAGGATATTATAATTTTAATAATTTAAATTATGTGACCCTTTGAATTAATAATGGTGTAAAGAAAAGCAAAATAAATGTGTACTAAAAAAAATTTAGGTTGATGTTTTAGTAATGACTACATAAGCTTGGTTGGGTCTCATTTACCTGCTCATATTCTCTTAAACATAAAATAATAATAAAAAGTAATGCTATAAAAGACTACATAAAACTCTAAAACTAGTTAGATCACTAGCACATATATTGTAAAAGGAAAGGGTGAAGGACACAGTAGGCACTGCATCCCACTATGTCCAAAACTGACCATTTTTTAAAGAACAATTAACTATAAACCAAAAATACCAAAAAAAAAAAAAATGTAGTGTTGGTTGTCATGAAAAAACTTGACCTTAATTTTCAGTTTTCAACTTCGACAAAAGAATTGATGTTTTGTGTTTCAGTCTGCTTGCCACAGTTGTCTGTGGTTCTCTTGGCTGTGTGCTGAAAGTGTGGGGATCACAGCCCGCCTTCGTCCCTGGTGCTGAGAATCAGACTCCTGGCCTTGTGCATGCTGGACAAGCACACTGCAGTCCAGCCTTTCCCTCTTCTTTTGAGAGAGATTATTTGGACTTAAGAATCAATTTGTTTAAATAGTGTGTGTTAATTAGTTAAATGGTAGCAAATACTATTTTCTTTTTAACAAATTTTGAAAAACTTAACATTGTGCATGTCAGATAAAATTAATAAAGTATTTTAATTGTACCTTCGCAAACAAGCGGGGGAAGTAGTTAGCTAGTGGAATCAAAACTATTGGTGTAGTCTCATCTATGTCTACATCTTTGTTAACCTATGGACACAAGTTTGTTTTTCTAGATATCTAATCAGAGAGGACAATAAATAATGTTTACATTGTATTTTATTAGAATAGCTATATTTCTTTTCACTTAAAAATCCAGTATAGTTTGTTATTGGATTATAGTGAAAGAAATTTTGGGTGCTGGATTTTTTATTTTTATTCTTTTTTGTGAGATGAGTGTCAATATATTGTCGAGGCTCACCCTGAACTCCTTGACTCAAGCAATCCTCCTGCCTCAACTTCATGGCTAGCTGAAACTACAGGTATAGGTCACTGTACCCAGAGATTTGTTAAATTTCTCTTACACACTTTACAAAATGTGATGTAATCCTCTGAACAGTTCTACAATATGTCATTATTAGTCCCATTGAATAGGAAAGGAAGAGCAAAGTGAAACGAAAGAAACTGTCAAAGTAAAACGCAGTGCAGCCAAGCCCAGGAAGAGCTGGCCCAGCACTGAAACCGCCCTACGCTAAAGCATCTGCGTCCCCACCGACCAATAGAAACAGTGCTCATGAGTCACGTGGGACAGTTTTAGTTTCCTAGAAGTCACAGGGAGATAAAGAAGCTAGACTTCCCAGCACCAGGAGGCTGAGGCAAGAACAATATTGAGTTTTGGGCCCACTTGGGCTATACAGCAATTCCCTGTATCAAATAAATAGGCATCCAGTCTGTCCTAAAACACTGAAAGCAATAAATAGTACACTTAAGACTGTTTCCATTACAGTATGATTTCTATGATTCCTGTTTGCTCTTACTGTCTTACATGTAATGTGAAATAAGTCTAAACATTTTGTCTATACAAATACTCTACTAATAATTTGTTTGTACAAATTATATATGTTTCTGGAATCCCATATATTTTTTAAATGGATTAGTACCACTATAACAAATCATTATGAACTCTTTGATTCTGAATCTAGAGCCCTTTTTGATTACGACAAGACTAAAGATAGCGGCCTTCCCAGTCAAGGATTGAACTTCAAATTTGGAGACATTCTCCACGTTATCAACGCGTCTGATGATGAGTGGTGGCAAGCCAGGCAGGTGGCGGCAGATGGTGAAAGGGATGAAGTCGGAGTGATTCCTAGTAAACGCAGGTAAATGCTTTGCTGGCATTTCTTCACTCTGCTCCCCAGCTGTCCCGGGAGCACACTGTGCTAGTGAGGTCAGTCTGATACAGACAGTCAGAGCCTGTGTCACTTGACGTGACCTTCCAAATAGTCCGGAGTGGGTGGAAGAGGAGTGGGAGGATGTTGGTCAAAAGATAACGTCATTTCAGTTGTAAAATAAACTCCA
Organism: Peromyscus maniculatus bairdii; assembly: GCF_049852395.1. Lineage (NCBI taxonomy): Eukaryota > Metazoa > Chordata > Mammalia > Rodentia > Cricetidae > Peromyscus > Peromyscus maniculatus. The sequence goes on from NC_134863.1 coordinate 23,048,593, forward strand.
GAATGCTGCTGTGTGGTGTGATGAGTCTGTAGGTAAGAAGACTGTTAAATATTTCACCACCCAAAGAAGGTTTTAAAAATAACTGTGAACTGGACCATGGTGGGGCACACCTTTAATACCAGCACTTGGGAGGCAGAGGCAGATGGACCTTTGTGAGTTCAAGGCCAGCCTGGGCTACAGAACAAGTTCCAGAACAGCCATGGCCATTACCAGAGAAACCCTGTCTTGAAAAACCAAAAAAAATAAAAAATAAATAACTGTGATTTGATAGGTATGTAATACCATGATTTATAGCAATTGTTTTTACCTATGAATATCAAAAATATATATAACAAATCAAATTATAGGCTTTATGTGTGAGGGAGGGCCTACATGTGCCGTGGCACACGTGTGGTAGTCAGGCCTCGTCTTCCACTTTGTCTGCAGCAGGATCTCTTGTCACCACTGCAGGATGGCTGCTCATCTCAGCTTTCAGAAATCCTCCTGTCTCCACCTGCCGTCAACGTAGGAGGGGCACTACCATTTCCTGTTCTGTGTTGATTCTGAGACTCTGAGCTGTGCACTAAACATTTTACACACTGGGCCATCTCCCAACCTTGTTTTTTGAGCCATGGTCTTGCTATGTATCATGGGCTGACCTTGAACTCTCAGTTCTCCTGTCTGAGCCTCCCAAGTGCCAGGATGCAGATGTGCATTACTATACTTTAAATATACACAGTTTAAAATTTTGGAACCCTAAGGTTATTGAACTAATAAGTTGAGGAAGCTAATTAATAAATATCTTTCCTTAAATAGTGATTTTATGTATGCTTTGTTTTCCATGGTGTGATTCATAACTCTTGAAATCTATCACATTTAAATGTAACCAGTGGGGGTCCTGCTGAGGTAGCACACACTTTTAATCCCAACACTCAGAGGCAGAGGCAGGCAGATCTCAGTCAAGGACAGTCAAGGTTACATAGTGAGACTGTCTCAAACAAACAAACAAAATAGTAGCCGGTGATATAACTACAAAATATTCTGTCACCAGATTATCTTTGAGGGGACTGTGAAGAGATGGTTCAGCAGTTAAGAGTACTGATTGCTCTTCCAGGGGATCCGGGTTTGATTACCTAGCATGCATGAGGCCTGAGTTCAATCCCCAATACCACAAAAGAAGAAAGAACTTGTCAGATGCTTCATTCCCTTTTATTTCAGTTATCTAGACTTTAAGATAGCCAGCAAATCTGGTATTAATGCTTATTATAGTTAATTAATTCATTTAGGATGAAGTTTGTTGACAAGTTGGATTTATACTTTTTTTAATGGAAAAAATACACCGTATCATGTCTCTTTCTCATATATAGCACAAACAGTGCTACTTTGTTTTATTTGCAGCCCCACGCCACCCCCAGGTTTGTGCATGCTACACAAGCATTCTTCACTGAACTACACCTTAAGCCCCAGAGCAATATTAAAGTATTGCCAAGATAATTACTGATTGGGGGCGGGACGGGTTATAACTGTTGTTAGCTAGATCTATCTGCTTAGCAAGATCCATCTGTTGTATAATCGTATGTTTGATGGAAATCTTATTTTAGTAGTGCAGCCTTTGGCATTCCTCTTTCCTAGATTAAAATATAGTGTGTTTCAGTTAGAATTGCTTCTCTGCCTTCTTGATTCGACAGAAACCTCACATCTTAAATATCAAAGTTGCAGCTCCTAAAAATTGTCCTATCTCTGGAGTCTCGTATCCTACAAATGCTTCCCATGTGCCCTCACCCGCTGAGAAGCATACTGACTTGGGTGGAAAGAAAGAAGGAACACAGATTCACCTGAGGTGTCCACTCATCCCCTAGTTCCTAAATAGAATTAGGAGATGATTTTTCTACCATGAAATATAGTAGGAAGGCACAACAAATTGGCCTTATTGTTTTTGTTTTTGTTTTTTTAAGATGAAGTAGTTCTTTGTTTTTACACACTTTGAGGAAGCTTTCACTAAATATTCTTCCCAGTGGAAAACAGATCATAAGAAGCAGCCTCCAGGTGCTCTGCTCAGGGCTGGGTCTCTCCTTGCCCAAGTGGTGAGGTGGGGGTACTTCCCCCACTTTGATTAGCCTCTCCTGCTGATGTCACCCAGACCTTTGATTATATTGTTCCAAAGAAATATTCATCAAAATCTTACATATTTTTTAGTAATTTATTTTTATTTTATGTGCATTGGTGTTTTGCCTGCATGTATGTCTGTGTGAGAATGTCAGATCCCCTGGAACAGAAGTTACAGACAGGTATGAGCTGCCCTGTGGGTGCTGAGAATAGAACCTGGGTCCTCTGGAAGAGCAGCCAGTGCTCTTAACTATTGAGCCATCTCTCCAGCCCCTAAAATCTTCTGTATTTACATTGCACTATATTTGAGCCCAGATAGTACCAATTCTGTTCTTTTTCTAAAGCATGGCACCAAGAGGGGATCTTGAAAGGTTGTTCAGCACTTTGGATTGTTGGGCAGCAATCTAGGCCTTATAATGCCCCAGCCATTTCTGCATATCAAAGAAAGGCAAGGCCTTCCTCCACAGTGCCCTTGATAGCTTTGGACACAGTTCACAACCACAGGCTTCAGGAGACACAGGCACCTTCATTTTTTCTTGAATGTTTTTAAATTTTGTTTTCTTAAATAGAACCATCTTTTATCCAGAAATCTAATACCATGAAGAGTTACAGTTCTCAAGTTCTTTTTATTTCAGGAATAGCATTTATAAATACTAATATAATAAAATATAAATAAATATATTTACTAAACCAAACAGTAGTTAGAAAAGTCTCATTTTTGAATGGTAAATGTTTAGTCAATAAATTCTAGTTTAGTGGTACACTAAGTTCTCCAAGTATTCTTCTGGAGTACTCAAGAACGTGAGGCTTCCATCTGTGACACGAAGGTCCTGTTGGACTCACAGTCAGACATAGAAATGAAAACTGGATAGTTTTCATAGGCTGTTATGTTAGGTTTTCCTGAAGTATGCTATCGTAATTAAAAGCTGAAAACTAAAGTTTAATACACATGAAACCAAATTTGTGTGATTGATTTTGATGTCACTATCCAAATGAGATTTGGTTTCATTTCCTTGCATGTTTGAATAGGTGACCCTTTTGTTGTTATATCTTTGAGTGTCAGGACACTAGCCCATCCTGGCTGGAACTCACTATGGAACACAGTCTGACCTCAAGCTCACAATGAGCCTCCATGCACAGTGTAGATGCTCCTTTACCAAGGTTCAAATTCAGTATTTGTAAAGCCTTTCTGGCACCTCTCAACCTGTTCCCAGAGTATATATTTCGCCCTCAAAGACGTAATGAATGTTGCCTGTTCTCCTTCCAAAATACATTTCAGCTCTGACTTGTATATTACAAGATACAATTGTATCTATTACATATATATTATTGGAATTAAGCTTAAATTTTTTTTCTACATGTATTTTACATTTCAGAGCTTCAGAACAGTACAGAATTTTTCAAGAATAATACAGTGTGTGTCCAAATTTTTTAATTTTGCTACGTTTGCTTTCTCTCGAGCTTTATTTTCATTATGTATGTGCTATGCTAAGCTAGTATTTAAAGGGGAAAGAAGGAGACCTGGGAAAATGACTGAAGTCTGGCAGTGTGTTCAGTGTAGTTATGAACTGAGTGCATGAGAGTGTACACGTTATACTGTAGTTTGGTACTTCATAAGAGGTTTCTGACTTCACAGTAAAACGATGTGTCATTTATCAGCAAGTCTAATGAATTTTAGATTATAGGTGATGTCAAGCAAGGCTCTTAATTGTATTGGACATAAATAACATCTAGGGACTGGTGAGATGTCTTGGTCTGTAAAATGTCACACAAGTGTAAGGACCTGAGTTAATCCTGACATCCATACAAAATGTCAGGTGCAGGATGGTGCACGCCAGGAATTCCAACACTGGAGGAGACAAAGACAGGACAATCCTGGAGTGTGCCGGCAAGCCAGTCTACCCTAATTGGTGAACTGTAGGTTCAGTGAGAAACCCTGCCTCAAAAAAGTAGGTAGGGGCCTGAAAAGATGGCTCACTGAGTTAAAAGCATGTGTTGCCTCTTGCAGAGAACCCAAGTTTGGTTCCCAACATCCAAATCGTGTTGTATGCTTATGACCTAAGTTTGAGGATCCAACTCTTCTGTCTTTCCTGAATTTGCTCATTTGCTCATTCTCATATACAGGCATACATACATACATATATCTATGCATACATACATACAACTAGATATTTTTCATGGTAGAGAGCATGTAAGGAAGACCTCTAATGGTGACCTTTGACTTCCATGCATACATGTGTACATGCATGTACACTCACAAACATGTACACACACACACATTTTTAAGAGAAAACCACTCTAACCAGGAGTAGTAATGTAGACTATAAACCCCAGCTACTCGGAAGGTAAGACAAGGTTCTGAATTCACATCAAGCTTGAGTAACATAGTGAAAGTCCAACTTAAAAATGGGGAAAACCTAGGAATCAAGGGTCGGTGCTAGAAAATCTAAGACGTGTAAGGCTTAGGATTCGGTCTCCAGCAACAAAGTCAGTGACCTTGTGTGCTTTGACAGAGTGGAGAAGAAAGAACGAGCCCGGTTAAAGACAGTCAAGTTCAATTCTAAAGCAAGAGGAGACAAAGGGGTGAGTCTATGAAATCTCTTACTTCTGGAAATTCCTAAGACAGTAGGCCTTTCCATAATTTTTATTTCAGCTCTGTTGTTACAATAAGAAGACTTACTGTACAAATTAACTGTGAGCAGCTCTTGGTGCAGGTTAGAATAGTCGTAGTCATTAATTATAAAGTAGTTATTCTGCACAACTTTTCCAATTACACCATTTGATAGACTCCTGGTAACTTTTGATCAGTATTATTTTTATAAATGATATGGACTCAGCTGTCACTCAGTTGTTTGATGATACTTTTTTAGTTGAGTTGATGATGCACACTTCTAATACCAAGGTGTAGAGAGAAGCAGATAAGCAACAGACATGCTTGTGTTTCAGGTATTATAGGACAGCTAGTTTAGTGATTCTTCTATATTATTAACTCCCACTAAATATTATTATCTGCTGAGCATATTGGCGTACACCTTAATCCCATTAGTCAGGAGGCAGAGGCAGGCGATTTCTGTGAGTTTGAGGCAGCCTGCTCTACTTAGTGAATTTCAGGCCATCCATTGATACATAGTAAAACCTTGTCTTTAAAGGGTGGATGGATGGGTGTTTCATTGAACTAAGTCACAGTGTAAGTTCACAAGTTACAGGTGAAGTCATGTTCTTGGTTCTGTATCCCCTTCATCCCATAATTAATTTCTTACTAGAATCCATGGTTTTTGATGTTAAGATTAACACGAAGCTATATTTGGAGGGAATAAAGAAAATCAAAAGAGGCCGGGCGGTGGTGGCGCACGCCTTTAATCCCAGCACTCGGGAGGCAGAGGCAGGCGGATCTTTGTGAGTTCGAGGCCAGCCTGGTCTCCAAAGCGAGTTCCAGAAAGGCGCAAAGCTACACAGAGAAACCCTGTCTCGAAAAAAAAAAAAAAAACAGGAAAAAAAAAAAAGAAGAAGAAGAAAGTCAAAAGAAGTTGTATAGATGGTGAAAATATATCAAGTTTCTTGCATATTTTTACTTTAAGTCTGCTCAATGTGAAAATATAAGATGCTGATCGATGAGAAAGACAGTACAGGTTTCAGTTATACTATGTGTGCAATTCCTATTTACCCATAACCCCCTGCAGTGAAATGTTCTAAGTAAGCCGAAGAAAGAACTTTTACACATGCTGTACTGAAATGCTTTTTATAACATTTGTGTCTTCAGTTTCTTTAATCTGAAGCAAAATTTTATAAGCTTTTCATTATTCTTGAAATAAATGTAAAAGCTAAGTCAGCAAATACTTTTACTCTCTACCTTCACCACTATACATCACATCTCACGAAGCACCCAATGCTTAAAACGTCAATATTTTAAAGAAATTAAATCTGAATAAATTACATAATTTAATTTTTGAAAGTGAAAATTTCTGTAAAATTAACTTGTAGCTCCATGCAAAAGCACAATTACATCTTATAACCTGAAGTAATATATAAGTTAGAAAATTTTATTAGAAGAAAAATCCCAAGTAAATACTCAGGATATTAAATAACTCAGTGTTTTTTATACTTGTTTTATGTGTGTATTTAAATAAGTCAGTACAGTAAACCATCAGTGAATTGAAAAAGAGGTTGCATGTTTTAACTTTCCTTTCATTCTGTAAAAAGTTAACTTAATTAACGACATTTAAATCTTAGTCTTGTTTGTTGACTGTAACCAACTTTGTACACAGTCACTGTGTTCTAACACAGCATCAGAAGTATGCATGGTACTCAGTGGGGTAAAACTACGCTTGCCATTGATGCAGAACTGCGTTTCTTCCTGTAGTGTTTTCTGTTCCTCCTTTTCCTTCCTTACATAGTGGGCTGCAAACTTTTTTATTGCAAACCTTTAACATTTCAGTTCCTCATTAACATTTTACCACTCATTTAGCTATTTTTGAAATGCTACATACGGAAATTATGTATCTATGTTTAATATATGTATCAGGAGTTTGTGGCATTGTATCATTTATTATGTTTATTACACTCTTACAACATGACATTGATGATATTAAAAAATTACAGATAATTTTCATTGAAAATACAGAAAAACTGAAGGTAACATGTCTCTTCAGTTTTGTATTTTCCATAAACTTTTTCTTACTTGTTTGCTTATGCTACTTTTATTTGCACTTTTAATAAATTCACCTAGATGATATTAAATTAGTATAATTAACACATTTCTTAACTAACACACATTTCTTCCTGTCCTGTATTATGATGTCCTTGTGATATCTCATTTTGGCTAACTGCAAAGATAACAAAAATCAAAACATTTTTGAACTTCATGTTTCTTTTGGTTGTGTGCTAGGAAACTGACTCTGACCATTATATATGCAGTAAACAGGGTAAATAACCTTTTTTATCATCATTTTTTTCAAAAACCATAAATTCGTCAGTGATTATTATACAAAAAAGATGGCCATTTTTAATCACATAATGCTACTTGACGGTTGATGAAATAGCGGCCAACCCTACTCCTCAGCAACAGCGTTTCAGCTTCTGCTAAGAGTTCTCTTCTTTCTAGGTCCTCAGAACCTTCCACTTGGAAGATAATTTGCTTGGTTTATAAATTTACTTATCTAATTAATTTATAATGGTTCTTTTCAAAGTAAAACTTGAGTTACAGAAGTAGAGCTAAAGATTCCTTCCTTAATTGCTCGCACCCCCTGTTTATAAACAAGGACATGCAGTACAGATTGGTGTCAGTGTGCTGCAGAAGAATGTGCGGCAATGGCCCACGTGTAAAGATGCATTTCAAGACTCCAGTGGATTCCTGAAGCCATAGATGGAACCAAAACCCATATATATATATATATATATATATATATATATATATATATATATATATATATATACTGGGTTTCTCTTGTAGATACACATCTATGACGAGTATAATTTATAAATTAGGCACAATATGAGATTAATAATAACAGAATAATTATAGCAATAGAATAGAATTGCCATTATTGCTACTCTTGTGCCTTGATACATTAAGTCAAATGATGTTTACTTGAACATAAACACATTGATTCCAAGAAGTCAATCTGATAGCAAAGATGGCTACCAAATCACTCATGAGTCAGTCGAGTATACAGTAGATGCACTGGACAGAATGACTGACAATTCACATCCAGGGTAGGTTGGAGCAGGATAGCGTAAGATTTCATCATGATACTCATATCAAGATGCAGTTTAAAATTTGGGGATTGTTCATTTCTGAAATAGTCCACTTAATATTTTCAAACCAAGTTGACCACGGGTAACTGAAGCCCTGGGAAGTAGGTTGCTGACGGTACAGGGCTGCTGCATGTAGCATTTTATGACACTGGTGAACTTGGAAAATCAAAACAAGATTACTCTCTTTGGGCTAGTGGTGTAGCTTAGTGGTAAAACACTTGCCTAGCATGTATAAGAAGGCCCTGGATTCAATCCCTAACACTGCCTACACCCACCATCCCCCCAAAAAACACTCTTCATATCATCCTCACGCCAGATAATTCATGTAATGTCACTGGTAGGTGGGGTCCTTTCTACTTAGAAAGCCCATAACAGAAGACTTGCACAGGGAACACTTCCTCTTTAACAAACACCCTTCATGCTTCTAGTCTCAGTTAGTGACTGCACAGATGTCCTTCCCATTCGTATGTCACAGAGGTCACACTTACCTTGTTCTCTTCCAAAAGAAGGGTGTTTTGTTGTTGTTATTGTTGTTGTTGTTGTTTTTTCTTGGTTAGGAACATCCTCATAATTCTTTAGGTTTGCTTTGTTTATAGTGGCTATTGTGTTGATTCATTGTAGCCACAAGTAAAGGCACAAAAGAAAAAGCATAATTAGGACAAAGTAAAATCAAGATTGCTACTTAATACGTGACAGGTAATTGAACAGCAATATAATATTAAAAATAACTTGGTATCACATATCTATTACTCTACCTGGGAATTTTCCTAGAAAAATACATATTCATATAAATAAATATTAGCTTGGTTTATACTATAATAGTAATCTGATTAACTTTTTTGTCAAGTAGCATTTATTATTTAAGATAAAACTGAATGTGCTCTAAAATTCTAATATTTACCACTTGTGAAATATTAGAATTATAGGACCTTACACAAATTCAGAAATTCATTTTTTATGTGATCAGTGTAAAATTGATGCAGACTGCACACTGTGGTCACAGGAGTCAGCTTCCATAGCTGCTAGGCTGGGCCTTTGTGCACACAGAAGTAGACACCCCCTTTGTTTTGCCCTCCTTCTCTTCTTCAGCAGTCATTCAATGACAAGCGTAAAAAGAACCTCTTTTCCCGAAAATTTCCCTTCTACAAGAACAAGGACCAGAGTGAGCAGGAAACCAGTGATGCTGACCGTAAGTATGTGGATCCATTGGTCAACTGAAAATAGAATGTAGAGGGACCTACTGCCCTGCAGTTGGTTGTTACCATGGAGACAGTTTCAAGAGCTGCAACAGGTGACTGATTGTCTTAACCAGGAGAAATTTAATACACATAAATTAATCTGTATGCCAGTCTTAACTTTTCTGGCACCCAGGAATTGTTGAACAGTATTTTAAGTTATCTGTTTATAACTTACATATAAAAATAAATATAATTCTTTGAAGTAAGGGTTCATATAAAAAGCACTTGACACACATTCAAAGAGTATTTCTGAGGAGAAAAAATGGAGTATAGTACTACCAGTTTCTGATACTCGATCATCTGGAGTCAAGCTCCAATTTTCATTCCTTTCGTAAGTAACATTTAGTTGGTAGATCATTCGAAAATTTTGAAAACTATACAAGCATTCTTCTTAAGATGTGTGTACCTGTAATGGTCTTGGAACTGTCTCTTATTGTAGCACCAATTCTATGCATCACTGACAACTATTCTCTTTGATTGTCTTTTTATTGCTTGCTCTCTGGGGACTACTCTCTACAGGAGATCCCTGACGACATGGGATCAAAAGGCCTGAGTAAGTGATCGAAACACTCCCAAGTTGTTTTTTAACCTCCTACCTTATTCGGGTACATTTTGAGATTCACAATAGTGCCTTTCTGGCATGAGGAGGTATGTGCTTTAGATGGCTTTTAGACTTTCCATGTTTGTAACATGCTTGGGATTTTTATTTCTATAATACAATTTTTGTTGTTTCTTGTGTTCCCTTTTTAAGATACCACTTGAAAAACTCAGTTACATTTTGAGTTTCATAATTTTTCTAGTAGTTGCTTTTGCTAGAAAATTTTTAATTATAGACTTTTTTACGGTTTTTTTTTAAATGATACTACCTGCCCATATTAATAGAACATTGACATGTATACCTTTGGAGTTTTGTGTCTCCCTTTTTAAAACAAGTGTAAATCACACAGTTATATGTTAGAAACCCCTTGCTTTAATGTGAAAGGATAAGATAGACATCAAGTTCAAGCAGCAGTCTAGGGGAAAATTAAGTAGCCTCTTTTCTTAAGACCATAAGAAGCGATATAGAGTATACTATAATTAGTGCTCCTCTCTTAACCAGGTTATTTACTCTGATTTGCTATTGTTATTGCTGCTGCTCTTAACCTTCTATCTACTAATTAGTTATATAAAGATTAGCAGGTCTGATAAGTAGAAGGAATCTAATAAATATTTGAATAAGAGCCAAGCATATGATACATGCCTGTAATCCCATCACTAACATTGAGTGTGATCTCATCACTGGCATTGAGTGTGATCTCATCACTGACACTGAGTGTGATCCCATCACTGACATTGAGTGTGATCTCATCACTGACATTGAGTGTGATCTCATCACTGACATTGAGTGTGATCCCATCACTGACACTGAGTGTGATCCCATCACTGACACTGAGTGTGATCTCATCACTGACACTGAGTGTGATCCCATCACTGACACTGAGTGTGATCTCTCTCATCACTGACATTGAGTGTGATCTCTCTCATCACTGACATTGAGTGTGATCTCATCACTGACACTGAGTGTGATCCCATCACTGACACTGAGTGTGATCTCATCACTGACATTGAGTGTGATCTCATCACTGACACTGAGTGTGATCTCATCACTGACACTGAGTGTGATCCCATCACTGACACTGAGTGTGATCTCATCACTGACACTGAGTGTGATCCCATCACTGACACTGAGTGTGATCTCATCACTGACATTGAGTGTGATCTCATCACTGACACTGAGTGTGATCTCATCACTGACACTGAGTGTGATCCCATCACTGACACTGAGTGTGATCTCATCACTGACACTGAGTGTGATCCCATCACTGACACTGAGTGTGATCTCATCACTGACACTGAGTGTGATCCCATCACTGACACTGAGTGTGATCTCATCACTGACACTGAGTGTGATCTCATCACTGACACTGAGTGTGATCTCATCACTGACATTGTGATCTCATCACTGACACTGAGTGTGATCTCATCACTGACACTGAGTGTGATCCCATCACTGACACTGAGTGTGATCTCATCACTGACACTGAGTGTGATCTCATCACTGACACTGAGTGTGATCTCATCACTGACATTGTGATCTCATCACTGACACTGAGTGTGATCCCATCACTGACACTGAGTGTGATCTCATCACTGACACTGAGTGTGATCTCATCACTGACACTGAGTGTGATCCCATCACTGACACTGAGTGTGATCTCATCACTGACACTGAGTGTGATCCCATCACTGACACTGAGTGTGATCTCATCACTGACATTGTGATCTCATCACTGACACTGAGTGTGATCTCATCACTGACATTGTGATCCCATCACTGACACTGAGAGTAATCCCATCACTGACACTGAGTGTGATCCCATCACTGACACTGAGTGTGATCTCATCACTGACACTGAGTGTGATCCCATCACTGACACTGAGTGTGATCTCATCACTGACACTGAGTGTGATCTCATCACTGACACTGAGTGTGATCTCATCACTGACACTGAGTGTGATCTCATCACTGACATTGTGATCTCATCACTGACACTGAGTGTGATCTCATCACTGACACTGAGTGTGATCTCATCACTGACATTGTGATCTCATCACTGACACTGAGTGTGATCTCATCACTGACACTGAGTGTGATCCCATCACTGACACTGAGTGTGATCTCATCACTGACACTGAGTGTGATCCCATCACTGACACTGAGTGTGATCTCATCACTGACACTGAGTGTGATCTCATCACTGACACTGAGTGTGATCTCATCACTGACATTGAGTGTGATCTCATCACTGGCATTGAGTGTGATCCCATCACTGACACTGAGTGTGATCTCATCACTGACACTGAGTGTGATCTCATCACTGACACTGAGTGTGATCTCATCACTGACACTGAGTGTGATCCCATCACTGACACTGAGTGTGATCTCATCACTGACACTGAGTGTGATCCCATCACTGACATTGTGATCTCATCACTGACACTGAGTGTGATCCCATCACTGACACTGAGTGTGATCTCATCACTGACACTGAGTGTGATCTCATCACTGACACTGAGTGTGATCCCATCACTGACACTGAGTGTGATCTCATCACTGACACTGAGTGTGATCCCATCACTGACACTGAGTGTGATCTCATCACTGACATTGTGATCTCATCACTGACACTGAGTGTGATCTCATCACTGACATTGTGATCCCATCACTGACACTGAGAGTAATCCCATCACTGACACTGAGTGTGATCCCATCACTGACACTGAGTGTGATCTCATCACTGACACTGAGTGTGATCCCATCACTGACACTGAGTGTGATCTCATCACTGACACTGAGTGTGATCTCATCACTGACACTGAGTGTGATCTCATCACTGACACTGAGTGTGATCTCATCACTGACATTGTGATCTCATCACTGACACTGAGTGTGATCTCATCACTGACACTGAGTGTGATCTCATCACTGACATTGTGATCTCATCACTGACACTGAGTGTGATCTCATCACTGACACTGAGTGTGATCCCATCACTGACACTGAGTGTGATCTCATCACTGACACTGAGTGTGATCCCATCACTGACACTGAGTGTGATCTCATCACTGACACTGAGTGTGATCTCATCACTGACACTGAGTGTGATCTCATCACTGACACTGAGTGTGATCTCATCACTGACATTGTGATCTCATCACTGACACTGAGTGTGATCTCATCACTGACACTGAGTGTGATCTCATCACTGACATTGTGATCTCATCACTGACACTGAGTGTGATCTCATCACTGACACTGAGTGTGATCTCATCACTGACATTGTGATCTCATCACTGACACTGAGTGTGATCTCATCACTGACACTGAGTGTGATCTCATCACTGACACTGAGTGTGATCTCATCACTGACACTGAGTGTGATCTCATCACTGACATTGAGTGTGATCTCATCACTGGCATTGAGTGTGATCCCATCACTGACACTGAGTGTGATCTCATCACTGACACTGAGTGTGATCTCATCACTGACACTGAGTGTGATCCCATCACTGACATTGTGATCCCATCACTGACACTGAGAGTAATCCCATCACTGACACTGAGTGTGATCTCATCACTGACACTGAGTGTGATCTCATCACTGACACTGAGTGTGATCTTATCACTGACACTGAGTGTGATCTCATCACTGACATTGTGATCCCATCACTGACACTGAGTGTGATCCCATCACTGACACTGAGTGTGATCTCATCACTGACACTGAGTGTGATCTCATCACTGACACTGAGTGTGATCTCATCACTGACACTGAGTGTGATCTCATCACTGACATTGTGATCTCATCACTGACACTGAGTGTGATCCCATCACTGACACTGAGTGTGATCCCATCACTGACACTGAGTGTGATCCCATCACTGACACTGAGTGTGATCCCATCACTGACACTGAGTGTGATCCCATCACTGACACTGAGTGTGATCTTATCACTGACATTGAGTGTGATCCCATCACTGACACTGAGTGTGATCTCATCACTGACACTGAGTGTGATCTCATCACTGACACTGAGTGTGATCTTATCACTGACATTGAGTGTGATCTCATCACTGACATTGAGTGTGATCCCATCACTGACACTGAGTGTGATCTTATCACTGACACTGAGTGTGATCTCATCACTGACACTGAGTGTGATCCCATCACTGACACTGAGTGTGATCTTATCACTGACATTGAGTGTGATCTCATCACTGACATTGTGATCCCATCTCTGACACTGTGATCTCATCACTGACATTGTGATCCCATCACTGACATTGAGTGTGATCTCATCACTGACATTGAGTGTAATCCATTACTGACATTGAGTGTAATCCCATCACTGACATTGTGATCCCATCACTGACATTGAGTGCAATTACATCACTGGTCTACAGAGTGAGTTACTTTTAAATTGGCTATTTTCAAATCACTGAAATATGAAAAGCCACCTAATATTACTAAGTTAAAATTTAGGTGATCATGACTCATAGAAATAATCATTCAAGCTAATTTTTTTGTTAAATTGTTCATTTCATTAGAATTATTAGGCATTTTGAAAACTTGTAGAGTTTTATTGATAACTAACTAGTTAGCCTTCCAAGAACTACATCATTAAATAATATTAAATGTTACAGTTTTAATGATGGATTTTTACATTTTAATGATTTACTTTTACTTCGATCTTAATGACTTAGGTTTGCATTAGGCGGAAGAGAGTGTACTTTATATGTATGTAAAGTACTTCTGCTAGGCATGCTGAATTCTAGGCACACTTCGCTCTAGATATGCTGTGCTCTTTTTTATGTTTGCTTAGTTGGGTGAGTAGGGAGATGCAGAGGATCTGAGAGGAGTTAAGGTAGGGGAAAAACATGATCAAAATATATTGTATGAAAAAGTTTTAATTAAAAATATAATTCGGTGGCACCACAGATTTCCTATCACTAGTGGCAGCTTCTTTACATTTTAGGGAAGTTGTCAATGAAAACCTTCAGTAACTAGAAAATGTCTCCCCAGATGCTCTGGGATTTATTTTGTGGTTCGTATATTTTAGAGGTTATGTGCATCAACTTGGAATTTTTTAATCTCCTTAAAGTACCAGAGGCCTATGAAAACACTAAAAAGAACTCAGTGGGAACTGGGCTCCCACTGGTGCTGCTAGAGATGATTATGGCTCCTGCATAATACATACATACATAACATACGCTGTTATGTATGCTTACACCTCACCCTATGTCTCTCTCTAATTGGGAATTGAAACTTCCTTAAGAAAAA